>NC_069501.1:909779618-910122118 GCF_027579735.1 Bombina bombina | reverse complement strand
ACTGCAGTGAACCTTGAGTTCCCCTCAAGCTATGAACTTCTTTCTATACAAAGTAATGGTGCTGTATTGGAAGATGCTTTTAACAAGGACTGCTAAGCCTATCATGGAAATACGTGTCACAGATAAAAAACCTCTATTGAAGTGAACACAAATTGTAATGTAATGTTCTCAGAGCAATATAGCTAATTTCCTTTGAGTTATTTCTACATTAGTTTACATTTTTACTAGATTTTTATACAACATCAAAATGATTGCACTTATGGGACAGATGTGTGAGATTTGTAGAGGAAAATAACATTATTAATATGCTTTGAGAACTCTTCAAAGAATAGCAAGAAATATTCCAGGTCATCACAATTGCTAAGCCAATAAATGTGTGGCATGATAGTTAAAAAATAATAGGACAACAGTGTGACAACTATGTTTTGTTTGTTTTTTCTGGACAAATGAGAACTAGTAGAAGTGTAGACAGTTTATTGATAGTGCTATTTAATTGCATAGGTTATGGTAGAATTCAAATACTGTCCTTGCAGGAAAAGCCAGGTCACAATCAACAGACAATAGACAAAATGTTTCTAAAATTAGGAACTATATACACTGAGTATCTTAATCATGAAGGGCTAGATTACAAGTGGTGATCAAGTGTATAGAATTGAGTGTTGGCGCTAACTGTTATCCTAAATGCCTGGTTAAAGGATAAACTACTCCTCCTTAGTAGTTTAAAAAAGTGTAGGTGCTAAAAATTAAAAGGGGGTAACTGGCGCTAATGGTTAGATTAGCTAGGATAACACTACCAGAATGGTGACTGTTAAATTAATAGACGGCTGTCCGTCAGAGTGAAGATTTAAACAAGTGATACGGGTATCTAATATAGTCCTACTAATAACTATATAGTGTCACAATTTGATATAGTGGCAGCGAGTTTTAGTAAACAAAAATAGTGATGAAGGTATTTACCTATTTTACATCGTCAATACTAATGTGAGTAAAATATAAAAAGCTGTGAAAATGATAAAATAGTTACGTGTCTACGTCAAATATGGTGGACAATTGAGGTCTATATGTATAGATAATAAGTGACAGATTGTGTGGTAAAAAATGAATATCTATGGCTGTTAATGCATAAAATATTTATTCCTAAAAAAGATAATAAGTGACAGATTGTGTAGTAAAAAATCAATTTCTATGGCTGTTTACTGCATAAAATATTTATTCCTAAAAAATCAATAAAACAACATCAATATAATTAAAATGGTTCAAATATTATATTCGGGACGTCTCCCTTGTAATCAGTGATATCTGTCGACAAGAAGTTTGCTCAGCCGCAGTTAACTGGGCATATTTGGTGGTATGTGATACAGTGTTACTGCAAATCGTAAGGTACCTTACAGTTAGAGATGTTTATGAAGGCTGATAGACCGGGCGTGCGTTTATTCTGTCCTTGCACCGGGTCTCAGTATGGTGGTGTATTCCGCGGCTTCAAAGACAAAACAGCTCGCTGATATGGTAATTGGCGGTTTGGGTTACACACCCCTTTTCTGATAGGTAGAACGTCTGGTGTTCCGTAGAAATATATCGGCCAATATATTAATAATAATGACTTGTTTCTTTCACTGAAATGATGGTAGTTGAACAAAGGTCAGACAAATGTGTGCCTGCTGTAGCCGTGTTTAAAAACGGTTGTAGTAGTAAACGTGGATACTCGCTATTTGCTGATCAGATCCCTGGTCCTTGCAGCGGTTTTATCTCCTAAATCAAAAAATTAGAGAGTCCACAGGAGGGGCTGGATCGCAGCTTTTGCGTGTATTTCAATCTTTGGTGGGTTCCACATAAAAACAAGCTTTCTGGAGTAAATTCTACGCGTTTCACCCTGAAAGGGCTTTATCAAGATAAAGCCCTTTCAGGGTGAAACGCGTAGAATTTACTCCAGAAAGCTTGTTTTTATGTGGAACCCACCAAAGATTGAAATACACGCAAAAGCTGCGATCCAGCCCCTCCTGTGGACTCTCTAATTTTTTGATTTAGGAGATAAAACCGCTGCAAGGACCAGGGATCTGATCAGCAAATAGCGAGTATCCACGTTTACTACTACAACCGTTTTTAAACACGGCTACAGCAGGCACACATTTGTCTGACCTTTGTTCAACTACCATCATTTCAGTGAAAGAAACAAGTCATTATTATTAATATATTGGCCGATATATTTCTACGGAACACCAGACGTTCTACCTATCAGAAAAGGGGTGTGTAACCCAAACCGCCAATTACCATATCAGCGAGCTGTTTTGTCTTTGAAGCCGCGGAATACACCACCATACTGAGACCCGGTGCAAGGACAGAATAAACGCACGCCCGGTCTATCAGCCTTCATAAACATCTCTAACTGTAAGGTACCTTACGATTTGCAGTAACACTGTATCACATACCACCAAATATGCCCAGTTAACTGCGGCTGAGCAAACTTCTTGTCGACAGATATCACTGATTACAAGGGAGACGTCCCGAATATAATATTTGAACCATTTTAATTATATTGATGTTGTTTTATTGATTTTTTAGGAATAAATATTTTATGCAGTAAACAGCCATAGAAATTGATTTTTTACTACACAATCTGTCACTTATTATCTTTTTTAGGAATAAATATTTTATGCATTAACAGCCATAGATATTCATTTTTTACCACACAATCTGTCACTTATTATCTATACATATAGACCTCAATTGTCCACCATATTTGACGTAGACACGTAACTATTTTATCATTTTCACAGCTTTTTATATTTTACTCACATTAGTATTGACGATGTAAAATAGGTAAATACCTTCATCACTATTTTTGTTTACTAAAACTCGCTGCCACTATATCAAATTGTGACACTATATAGTTATTAGTAGGACTATATTAGATACCCGTATCACTTGTTTAAATCTTCACTCTGACGGACAGCCGTCTATTAATTTAACAGTCACCATTCTGGTAGTGTTATCCTAGCTAATCTAACCATTAGCGCCAGTTACCCCCTTTTAATTTTTAGCACCTAGATTACAAGTGGAGCAGTATTTTAACATGCAACCATAAAGTGGCAAATTTACCCATTTCACGACGTACGTTAAATAACCAGCGGCTGGCTAATATTCCCTCAAGCTCGCGGTTATCAAAAAATGTGCCCAAATTGCCCCCAAATAAAGTTGACAGTAGTTAAAAATTAAATATAAGTATCACCATCTTTATTTTTTAATTAAAAAAATGCACAAAGGAGTTATGAGGGGTTAAAGTGAGGGGATGTGGGGTGTTTGGAAAAAAAAATAACAGCACTTAAAGTGCCTTTACATTGCTGTGAGTGGGGACTTTGTTTAAACTGTAAATATATATGTACTGTATATATTCATATACAAATATATTTTTAATTTGCTGCCAACGCTGCTTGAATTACCCCCTACACTGCCCTAGGTGCTTTGCCGTGTCTCACTGCATGAGAATGATACTCCCATTGGAGCCTATGGAAGCGCTCTCTCATGAGTACAAGGCTTCCAGGCAATGCGAACGCAAGGTTGCATCTGCATTGTGCCTAACTTGTAATACCAGTGCAATTTTGTGCTCCACTTGTAATCTAAGTCTAAATAACTTAAGTAAGATTTTGTGAGGCTTAGCCTTAAAGGGATAGGAAAGTCAAAATTATACTTGCATGATTCAGATAGAGCATGTCATTTTAAGACACTTTTAAATTAACTTCTATTTTCAAATGTGCTTTGTTCTCTTGGTATCCCTTGTTGAAAATTAATACACACATATCCTACACTAGTGGGAGCTAGCTGCTGATTGGTCCATGCACACATTTGTCTCTTGTGATTGGCTAACTACTGTATGTGTTCATCTAGCTGCATGTAGTGCAATGTTATTCTTTCAGATGAATAACAAGAGAATGAAACAAATTTGATAATAGAAGTAAACTGGAAAGTTTTTTAAAATTGTATGTTCTATCCAAATAATGAAAGAAAATGTGGTGGTTTGTTGCCCCCTGTAAGACAGTGGAATCAGTCTGAATGATTGCCAAATATACAGACCCAAATTAAAAGTGATGTAGTTGTTTTTTTTTGCACATGTGCTAAAAGCGCCCAATTTAAAAAAGTTAGCGTGGCTGGGTTTCTCGTACAGATTACAACTTGAAAGTAAAGAGTTAGTCTGTGAAAGTGAAAGACTCAAGAGCACTACCTACAGGACGCTACTTCTCCCCGTTGACTTCTAAGGGGTGCAGTAAAAAACAACAACATATTAGTTATCACTTGTGCACTAACCCGACACTGCACTAGACCAATTGCACTCAACCCAAAGGCGCATTAGGAACACTTGATATATACTGTATATGAGTGTGTATTTATCTGTTTATATGTGTCTATATACATATACATACACACATTCCCAGTCAAACATTGCCATATACTGTACCATATTCCTTTTAACTCTTTAAACCACCTTTATTAATATTTAAATTATATTTTTTTTATCAAAAAGTGTATGACTATGACTATGACGACAGTGTGGATCAGGTCCGCAAGACCTCGCTAAATGCGGAGAGCAATACGCTCACCACATTTAACATTGCACTAGCAGCTCACAAGAGCTGCTGGTGAAACGCCGTCCCCTGCTGACTAGCAGCCAATCGGGCGCCAGCAGGGAGGTGTCAATCAACACGCTCTTAGCAGGCGGACAGGGTTATGGAGCAGTGGTCTTTAGACCGCTGCTTCATAACTGGTGTTTCTGGCGAGTCTGAAGATTCGCCAGAAACACGGCCCTTCAAGCTCCATTCGGAGCTTGATAAATATGGGCCCAGGTCTCAAGTCACACTAAATATTCTAGCGCAGTTTCAACTTTTGCTTAAGCGCAAGATAAAACTTTCAACTTGTAATACCTACGCTATTTAGACCATCTACGTTACATGGTATTCACCATGGGCTTTTAATATAAAATTGTGTGGTAATGGTAATGTTAGGGAGGTTCAGCAAATTTGCTTATTGCAACCTGTGCTATCAGTACCTCATCATATGAGAGAATCCAAAAGTAAGAAAAAGGAAAGAATAGTTTTAAACAAAGTTCAAAGTTTAAACAGGAAGAGAAGAAACAATGAATACTGATATGAGAGAAAAAAAATGAAGAAAATAAAATGTTATCTGTTAATACTGTAAATACCATTTTGGAAAGATACATTTTTGAGAAATTTTTGTATAAATATTATTGAGAATTTTTCATGTCATGAGTATATGTTTGCATTGTGTAAATGGAATACATTGTCTGAGTACAGAAAAAATGCTCAGTTTTCCTGACTTTGCTCAGTAGAAGCAACCAGCTAGAAATAAGTGTGCTTAGACGCAATTTGTCAGCAGAGGTGTGTAGGGAGTGGAAGCCCAGGTATAGCCCTGTATGGTGCTGTAGCCTAGAGGACAACGTGTATTGAACATTTTCAGGACTCCAAAAAGTTCTCTATTTGTTCCATCTTAGAGGCCCTACTTTGAAACAAGGGGTCACATATTCCAGTTATCAAATGATCACCATAGCAACAGTGATCAACTGAGAACAATATGCACATGGAACATAATCATAAGTGTAGGATACGTATTCTTACACCACACACAACACAAAGAAAATCTTCTCTTATTTGAAAATGTAATCCCGCAAGCTGCCACATCATTGTCATAACAATCAGAAATATCTAAAAGCATTTGTTCCAAATTAGCTCTTTCATGATTCCGTGCATAGTAAGTAATTCAATAAATAAATAAATAGATGAACTGGGTAAGTGTAGAAAAATGTTATGAAAATTTACATAGGATCATTATTGATGCAAGTATGTTATGTTTTATGGAGTTTTTTAATATATCAGTTTTAACAGAGTAAGAGTTGTCTTCTCTAATTTTTATGCTTAGATATTTTACTAAAACTTTTTTTCTGTATCTATAGACAGTGCAAAGTGACTTAAATTTTAAAATTGAGCTTTTTTTTGCCAACTACTATTATTATTATTTTATTATTTAATGAATAGTCTGAGGAAAACAACACATAATCTATGTAGGAAACTCAGAAAAATGGCACTACATTGATGTTTAAATGCAATGCAAGTGCAAAAGAACAAAAATAGTTCCAGCTAGTTAGTTTGAAGTGGTACTGTAGTAATAAGATAAATGTCCTGAAAGCAAATTTAATTAGGTAAATATTAAAGTGGATCAGTGTATGTTCTGTGTGTCATCATAAGCAAGTAGTCTATCCTTAATATTTAAAGGGACAGTATACACCAATTTTCATATAGCTGCATGCAATAGTCGCTTCTATAAAGAAGAATCTGCAGAGAAACTGATATAAAAATCCAGTATAAAACCTTTTAAAAACTTTCTTAGAAGCTCCCAGTTTAGTACTGTTAATGAGGTTAGGATGGGACACCCAGTGAAAGGGCCTGGAAAATCAGGAACAGCAGGCAATTTTCCCTACCCCTTCAATGAATATGAAAAGACCCATTAGACAAACAGGAGCAAGCTTGAATCTGTAGACATCAGTATACATCTAAGTCTTTGGGGCTTGGTTGGGAGTCTGAAAATCAGCACAATGTTATTTAAAAATAAGCAAAACTATACATTGTAACAAAAATACTCCCAGATGGGCTATATAAATGGATCAACTACAAAACATTTATGCAAAGAAAATCTAGTGTACAATGTTCCTTTAATATTAAAAGGTTTTTATACATTCACACATATACTACCCTTACTTTGGCTTACTCTCTATTCAAATTAACCATATTTCACACTAGCAATATACTTAAAGGTACAGTCTAGTCAAAATTAAACTTTGATGATTCAGATAGGGCATACAATTTTAAACAACTTTCCATTTTACTTGTATCATCAAATTTGCTTTGTTCTCTTGGTAATATTTGTTGAAAGCTAAACCTAGGTAGGCTAATATGCTCATTTCTAAGACTATCGCAGTGCATTTTGACTGTTTTTCACAGCGAGAAAGCGCTAGTTCATGTGTGCCATAAAAATAACATTGGCTCACTCCCTTGGAGTTATTTTTGAGTCAGCAAGTCTGTCAAAAGAACTGAAATAAGGTGCAGTCTGCAGAAGCTTAGATACAAGGTAATCACAGAGGTAATACGTGTATTAAAGGGACTTGAAACCCATATTTTTTCTTTTATGATTTGTAAAAGCATACAATTTTAAACAACTTTCTTATTTACTTCTATTATCTAATCTGTGTCATTCTCTTGATATCCTTTGTTAAAAAACATATCTAAATAGGCTCAGTAGCTGCTGATCGGTGGCTGCACATAAATGCCTCATGTGATTGGCTCACCCATGTGCATTGCTATTTGTTCAACAAAGAATGAAACACATTTGAAAAGATAAGTTAATTGGAATGTTGTTTAAAATTGTAATCTCTATCTAAATCGTGAATTAAAAAAACATTTTTCACAATTTTATCTATCAAAAATATTTATTTATATATCCATAGACAACAAGTGCAATATTATCAAATTAATTTCAGAACAAATGTTCTACTTGACATTAATTACATCTATGTTTCAATAGAAAAATAACACAGGCATAAGGAATGTTTAATTCAGATATCAAATAAATTATTAAAGTATTTCACAATCAACATTCAAATATGACTATTTGAATATAACAAACAATTAAATGTTAAATTCAATAATCAAATGTAATGAAGAGAAAAATTCAATATTTGCTGAAAAAAACACAGTTATATAAATACACTTTTTACCTCTGTGATTACCCTGCAAACTACCCCGTTATTTCAGTTCTTTTGACAGATATCCATTTTAGCCAATCAGAGCTGGCTCACTGAAACTCCACGTGCGTGAGCACAGTTTTATCTATATGACACACATGAACTAACACCCTCTAGTGGTGAAAAACTGTCAAAATGCCCTGAGAGAAGAGGCGGCCTTCAAGGGCTTAGAAATTAGCATATGAACCTCCTTGGTTTAGCTTTCAACTAAGAATACCAAGAGAACAAAGCAAAACTGGTGATAAAAGTAAATTGGAAAATTGTTTAAAATTGTTTAAAATTGCATTCTCTATCTGAATCATGAAACTTTATTTTGGACTAGACTGTCCCTTTAAAGTGAATGTAAAGTTCAATGAATAAGTGCCCAGTATCTATAAATACATTAAACTTTACAATTAAGCTTCTTTTTTAAAATACTTATCTTTGTTTTTTGGAAAACAAACTGGCGATCCTCCGCTCACAGCTCCTGCTGTAGTTAGCAGATCGATGGCAAATCCTGCTTTGTCCAATCATTGCGTACCCCTTTTGGCATCCAGCTCTTGAGGCACACAATGATTAGAGGAAGCTGGATTCGTCATCAATCAGCTAACTAAGAAGCTTCACTGTAAAGTTTAATGAATGAAAGTGCCCTTTTTAAAGAGTATTGTTTTAGATATTGTGAGCGTAGAGATAGCCCCATCCACTATCTGAGATAGCAAGGGCATTTTTGCGCCCTTTTAGCTGTTTCCTGTTGTTCCTGGATGTTGCAGCTCTGTTAGTAAACATACAATACATGAGAACAAGAAAGAAAAAAATAATAATTGATGTTTATATGTTGTGATGTATGAGAGAAGGACAAAAGCAAAATATTTTTTCATTACAAATGAGAGAAAGTAACAGTGGGAGATTGTCAATTTATAATATAGTAAAAAGTGTCCATGTGACAATAATACGGTCTCTGCTACTCGTAATAGTTCTCTTATGGACATATCCGCTCAAGTTTCTGTTTTTTTTTATATTTCAAAGTCTGTATCAATAACATCAAAACTGAGAACAATGTTACAATATTTGTAAATATAAAAGATTAGTTATACATATCGATAACAATTTTATTATTGGTCATAACCTATAACATAAATTTATCTGAAAGGTCACAAGGGGTTTAGAACTTGTTGGATCCCCACATTTCAGAGGAAGGAAGGAGAAGATTTTGTATCTGGTGAGGGTGTTGAAGAAGGAAAAGCAGTGACGAGACGAGGGAAAGGAGGGGGGAGAGAAAAAAAGGGGGTAAGGGAGGGGGAATGGGAGGAGAGGACATTCTGTATGGTGATAGGAGGTTAGGGAACCTTGCACGACCTATGAGTTTTGTTCATGCCACAGGTCCATCATATTCAGGTGAATGAAGTTTGCCTGTCTTTAGGTAAAGATACTTTTCTAAATTCAGCAGATAAGTTACTTGGGTACCCCATTCTTGTATGCTAGGGGTGACAGAGGATTTCCATTTTTTTGGGGATTCATTTCTTAGCCCTGTTAAGCATAATGGTCAACAGTGAGTACTTAGTTTTAGCTTTAATTCTTGGGAGAGAGTTATGAATCAGAATGTCTGGTGAATTCAGAAAAATTACCCAAGAGCATTACATTTTAAACAACTTTCCATTTTACTTTTGTTATTTAATTTGCTTGGTTCTCTTGGTATCCTTTGCTGATAAACATATATTGGTATGCTCAGGGGCAGCAATATACTAGCTGTTGACTGGTGGTTGCACATATATGCCTGTTGTCATTGGCTTGCTTGATGACTTCTGCTATCTGCCAGTGCCAGTAGTACATTGCTGCTTCTTCAACAAAAGTATACCAAGAAAATAAAACAAACTTAACAATAGAAGTAAATTAGAAAGTTGTTTAAAATTGTAGTTCTAAGTGAAACATGAAAGAAAAAAAATGGGTTTTTACATCCCTTTGACTTGTTTTATTTATTTTGTTTTATATATCTGTACTTATCATTGAGTGCCAGTGATTTATCCTTATTCAAGAACCCAGCACTATGAAATGCGTTAGTGTTTTACAAATAAATGATTAAAATGATGATAATAATGATAATAATAATAACAATAATAATAGATTATCTCATTTAGATTTAGCAGAAAATAAAATCTGTCTCATCTGAATCTTAATCATGCTAGTTTGAATGTGTTCCAAACAAAGTTAACACCAGCCTAACTTGACAGAGCATATATGTCAAATTCAAGTGACAAAAATAAAAATGAGTTGATGTGCTTTTTTTCATGAATAAAGTGAGAGTAACTAGCATACATTAATTGAAGATTATTTTAGTTTCTAACTAATTTACTGCATTCATCACTATTTTTTTTAACTCATCAACAAATTGTTATATTTTGAAACAAGTTTTGTAAGAGAAACTAATTTCCAAAGAAAACCAAATGAAAATAATAATGTTTACTGCAGATATTGGAACATAAAATGATGTAAAAATCAAAATGTGTGTTATATCTTACTTTGTAAGCGGTAAAACAGAAATGTTTATTGAAGACAAATTCTTATTTTAAGCAATTTACTATGTGATGGCTTCACTGGGTTCTTAAGAAGTGCTATTTAATGTTAGGTAGGAAAAGACAGCTTAAATATGCATTAATGTATCAATAAAATATTATTTAATGTTCCAAATATTTTCAAGTAGCAGAAACATATGGAGCTGAAAATTAGATGTTAGGACATTTGTTATTAGTTTGAAAAATAATATTTATGCTGCAAAATAATAAAGAGATGGGAACATTTAAAACAATATTTCAAATTAAGATCAATTTGACTTCTTTCATGGCATGCTGGTTTTTTTAAAAGGGGATTTTTGTAACAGTGAGCCATTTATAATTTATAATAAACTCTCATGAGGCTAGAATTAGAGAGGAAAAATATACACAAGATGACTGTTAGTGATGGACAAATGTTTGGCACATTGGTTAAAAACAACAATTGTTGGCTGCATGCGCTAAATCTAAATGAACATTGCATTTTTGTTGATCATTTGATATTTTTAACTTTATCAAATGCAGCATTCACATACTTGAATATTAACATTTTAATGTTTATTGTAGTTACTCTTAAGTAATTCTATGGGAAGTAAAATTTAAATATAATGTTCAAATGCTACATTAGAATATATGTATATTAGATTTGATAGTGGGTAGTTAAGACATTTATTCTATAAAATCATCTAATGGTAGAACGAATGCAACATTCATTGAAACCTATTGACTGTTTATCATTTACTAAATTACATTTTGGGGAGACAGCATAGCAAAGAATTTCCTGTGCTTTGTTAAATAATTTAAGTAGCAATGTTTAGTAGACATATAGGGCTAGATTACAACTGGAGCGGAAACTATCGTTTGTAAGCAAGCAATATTTGCACTTCACTTTGTAATAGCAGCGCATGATAATGTGCACTGGTATTACAAGTAAATAGCAATGCGAACGCGAGCTCACGTTCGCATTGCTAGGAAGCATTGCATTCACAAGAGGGGTTTTTATGGGAGCCTCATTCTGATGCCATTACAGATGGCATCAGAACCTTGCGCAGCGATGGGCAACTTTTTAAAATATTTATGTTTATGATTATATTTATATATATATATAATCATATACATATATATTTGCATATGTAAAGGCACCCCACTCCCACCAACTTTAGACTCCAAGAACCACAATGCCCTTTATTTTGAGGACATTTCGGACACTTTTAGAAAATGAACCAGACATCTAATCTCTGGTTAATTTTCCGACTGCTAATTGCTACCACGAGCTACAACCATCCATTTATAATGTAATTTATCACTCCACTTGTAATCAATTCTTTCCATATAATTTGTATTTTCTAAAATAGATAAACAAGAGAGGTCCATTGAATGAAAAAACAAATACATGCAACAAAAAATTTGTTAAAAATATATACTTTATTTGGTGGCATTTCTTAGGTTAAAAAGACATGCTAAATGTTATTATATTTGGTGCTCTGGACATACAGTTCTCTTCTATGTAGACTCCAAAATGTTAATATAATATAACATTAGAGGCCCCATATACACTAAGCTGCAAAAGAGTGACAAAACTTGATTTATATATATGATGAATCCAAGTCCAAAGCACCAAAACCTAAAGGGGTATGAAACCCAAAATTTTATTTTGTGGTAGACAGAGCACACAATTTAAAAAAAAATTCCAATTTACTTCTATTATAAAATGTGCTTCTTTCCCATAATATTCTGTGTTGAAGAGGAAATAGTTCTGCCATCTAGTGCTCTTGCAAACTGATAACATTCTTGCAAAATTGCTGCCATATAGTGCTCCGGAAATGGGAAGGCTCCTAAGCATATAACCTTCTTTTCAACAAAGGATTCCAAGAGAACTAAGACAAATTGATAATGGAAATAAATGATAAAATTATAAAGTTGTTTAAAATTGCATGCACTATCTGAATCAGGAAATTACATTTTTGGATTTCATGTCCCTTTAAATGTTAAAAACAATCTAGATTGAACATTCCCAATCTAATTAAAATCTTGTAAGAGGCTGACAATATTAGTGCATAATAACAACTTCAATCAATTTCTTGATATTTTTCAGCAAATAGTTATGTTAAAAAATATATTTTTTGGACTGCTGTTGGCTTGTAGCAATAGTGCTAGCTACTATTTTAATTTTAAAACGAGTTTAAAAATGAGTTTAAGCTACTGTCCAACTGCTCCTCTGCTGCCCCAAAGCTGCTTAAAATCAAATTATGAATGCCCCCATGAACAAATATCAGATGAAATTAAAGGAATTTAATTTTGTGATGAATAATTAATCCAAAACGCATTTTCTGTGCACGCCTAATGTTTACGCATGCAAATATGTGTCACTATATTTTCATAAAATTCCATACAATTAGGAACACTGATGTTTAATTGACCACAACACCTGATGATGATAGAATAATGTAGAAATTATTAAAAATAAAGCTCATTAACAGACTCCAAGTGGTAAAATAAGCTATAAATTTTTTTTAATTAGCATTTGCACCCAACAGAAACTTTTAACAGCTTGGAGTGATACAAGAACAAGGTGAACACATTATTTTTAATAGGAGCCATCAATTATCAAACACTATCATTCATCACTTTGCCAATTAAAGGGACTTGACACCCAAAAACGTATTTCATTACTCAGATAGAACATTTATTTTTAAACAACTTTACAATTTACTTCTATTATAAATTTTGCTTCATTCTCTTTGTAACCTTTGTGCGAAGGATCAGCAATGCATTACTGGGAGCTAGCTGAACTTATTAGTAAGCCAATGACAATAGACATATATGTGCAGTCACCAATCAGTAGCTAGCTCCCAGCTCGTGGGCCCACCTTGGTATCATTTTTAGCAAAGGATCAGGGCCAGACTGTAGACCATCCCTATATATATATATATATATATATATATATATATATATATATATATATAGCAATATATATAGCAATATATATAGCAAGTTTGTTTCAGCACTAAAGGAACATTCTGTAGATAGTTATATGAATAATGTAAAACGAAAATCTGATAATAGGTTCAATTTACTAGAACATACCTCAATTAATATGAGGTAATTTGCTGCTTCTATGAGTTAGAGACCTCCAGTGTAGTGGATTATTGGACCTTGTCAGTGTGGGTCTTATTTATCCATATACCTAAGGAAAAGATGGTGGTCTTGTAGTGTGCCAGGAGAAGTGGATAGTACTGTTAAAGCCCTCAAATCACATGAAGTATGGGTAGAGTATACAGTATAAATGTGTCCATAATAATAGGTATATCCTGGTACCTCCACTATTTCTGTATATGGTCTCCAAAGTATGAAATAGTAGAGCCCCAGAAGAGTCCGAAACATTAAAAATAATGAACCTTATACAGAAATAGAGGATATACTAGAATATAACTATTATTGGGGTCACATATATGAGTTATGTTCTAGTAAGTGAAATCTATTACCAGGTTTTCTATTTACATTGTTCATATAACTATCTACAGAGACTTCTGCACCTGAATCCTCCTTTAGTGCTGAAATAAACTTGTCATACTTTTTGCTTTTTACTTTTAGGGATCCTATGCAACTCATAAATTGTAGTTTCATGCTGATTTAGGGGTGTTTATGTGCTCTCTCTGTATTATATTGATTCGGTACTAGCTAAACCTTGAACACACAGACACACACATATATATATATATATATATATATATATAATATATATTTTTATATTATATACATATACATATATATAATATAATATATATATATTAACTTTACAGGAAAGGAGGGCACTCACAGGATTCGGAAATAGTCAATAGGGTTTATTGTACATACATACAGTAGAAAGTTAATGCGTAACAAAGGTACACATATTACATATAAATCTGATGTGATGACTGAGCAAGTTAAATTGTCCTGCTTCAGGGATGAAGACTGGGACACCCAGGTCGCATAGCAGCACACATCAAAGAAACATCTGCATACATTTATTAAGTCAGCAGCCCCCCACCCATTCCTCTTGCCTTGATTTATTGGCTCTCTGACAGCGTAAGACTGTTTAGGACAGTGTTCTTCCCAAAGAGCCACGCTTGAGAAGAGAGGACGGAGGAGGGGAAGGCTGGCCTGGACTTGAAGAAGAGTTCACAATGTGCAGTGCAGCTACACAAGCTTGAGCAGGCTGTTGTTGGGGGCGGGTCCCACCAATTACAGCAAGAAAGCTTGTGCAGAGTGGAGCGCAGGGGCTGTACAGGGAGACTGTGCAATGTAACCCTGCTGGCAGCCCTGCACTCTGTTTATCTATGACAGGTGACACTGCTGTGGCCTCAAACTCCAACTCGGCTACCTCCTGGAGTACTGGTCCTGACGTCATCGTGTGTGTGACTGTGTTTGGTCACATGATGTTCACTGCGACCCCCCTATTCATTACCCCAGTGAGTATTCAGGCATGATGATTTGCAATGATTGACACATCAAAGTCATTAAAAAATTTGCATCAGTCATGCAAATTTGTGAATGACTTGTTATGACTGTAATGTGCCAATCATTGCCATTGGAGTGGGAGCAGCCCCTGTTCTGTAAAGGGGCTGAACTTTTGAAAAGAGCGAACCATGTCACTTCCTGTAACGTTACATCAGCTGTTGTACACATTTTGCCACTAATGTGCATGCGTGCCAGCGTCATCACATACTTGGCCGCATACGTCACTGAGAAACTATTTAGACTTGTGAAATTGAGAAGCCTTTCTATAGCGCATGCGTGGGATTTTCTATCACAAATGGGGGGGTTTATGGAACGCTGTTTATTCAACAATATATGTGAATTATGGTGTAAAACCGATATAAATTTAAGAATAGGAAAATGTATACTTATTTAAAAATTTTAAAACACATAGAACAATTTATTTGGGTGTGGATGAAACAAAAATATAAAATAACAACCTATAACCTCAAATGCATACAAACAACAAGGCGTGCATTCAAAGCACTTCACTTTATGTTTAGTTTAAAATAAGACATTGCAAAATAATATTTTTGTTGGTAAAGCAATGACAACGTGACCAGACTTTCTACTAAAGCAAAATGGATCTTCCAACACAAGCAGTGGCGATAGCCGAGTGGCTGTTTGTCATGCAGGGACGAATAAACAGCGTTCCATAAACCCCCCCATTTGTGATAAAAAAATCCCATGCATGTGCTATAGAAAGGAATGTGCATTAGGGGCAAAATGTGTACAACAGCTGATGTAACATCACAGGAAGTGACATGGTTCGCTCTTTTCAAAAGTTCGGTCCCTTAACAAAACACCGGCGGGACTGCTGCATCCTATGACAGATCAGCTGAGCACTGTCACTGACTGAGCAGCAGCTGCTTGACTTGAGTGATGTCTGCTTCAAAAAGCAGGGCGGCCGCTCCGCTCCCTTACCTGCTCTAACTACTGCTCTCCACACTCTGCAGCTGCAGTGCTGGCCCGGCCCACCCCTTGCCTGACAGGCCAGCCAACCCGGGATTTTTCCCGGTATCCCAGTGGCCCAATCCGGCCCTGCAAAGGATACCAAGAGAACTAAGCAAATTAATGTTATGCTCTATCTGACTGAATCATTAAAAAAAGAAAACTGGGTTTTATGTTCCTTTAAGAAATTTTGAGAAAGGGAAATGTGAGATCACAAAATACATCTCAATCTCACCTTGCTTTCAACACATTTAACTATGTTTGCAATCTCTCTAATTACAAACTGGTTTAGATATTTACCTTTAATGTGTTGCTTTTTTAACTATCATGTAAACTAATGCTACTGTTTGCTTTACAGGTACAAATAAATATTTTAATAAAACAATATACAACATAAATGTATAATGTTAGATTTCAAGTTAGATCTCTAAGAAAAAAAAAAAAAAATTGAAAGCTTTTTATTAAGGTAACATAATGTAAAGCATAATAAATCTGTTAACATTTGTGCTGAATTTAACAAAAAATATAATATTTCTTAATCTAGTATCACTTGTTAAGTAGCTGATAAGAATAGCTCTCAAAGAAACACCATTGGCTAATTATATTGCATCTTAAGGTTTTATTTCCCCCTTTATATGAAATAAAGATGTAACATCAAACCAACAAGGGTTTCAGATGTTATTGTGTTTTACCCAAGATATTACAAATTGCATGGTGTTAAATCCTAAAAATAAATAAATATATTAAAAATAATTTAAAGACAAAACGTTAAATGCATGGTTTAAATGCTCTGACTGCGCTCCTGTTCGCACCTTAAGCCAGCTCGACTTTGACTTTTTGCACGCATCAGGTAGCACGTGTATTACAAGTTGAAAGTAAAAAGGTTTTGCATTCGCGCTAACTCAATGTTCACAAAAAGACAAAGTTGGAATATCACGACTGCATTAATGTAGTCCCCTATAGGCTTCAATAGTGCTCGAAAAGTCTTGCTATCCAGATTAAGGGGCCTAGTTATCAAGCCGTCAACCTCAAATACGCTGGAATTCCGCAGCGTATTTGTGGCGAGGCTGATTCGTCTTAGTTATCAAAGGCTAGATCCCGGCAAAAGTAGAATTTTGTGACGTAAACTTCGATCCACCGGACTCAATCCGACACAGATCGATTCTTACGTCACTACAGATGTTCCGCACACAAGTGCGGCACAATCGGACTACTTTTGCTAGTTATCAAAAAACTAGCAGGTACGCTCGGCACTTTTACGGCACAGCGTACCTGGTTTTCAAACCGCCACCCTGGAGGCGGCGGATCCCATAGGAATCAATGGGAGTCTGACCATAGCGAAAGTACAAGTTCGCTGCTGACAGACATCCCATTGATTTCTATGGGAGCTGTCTACACCTAACACCCTAACATGTACCCCGAGTCTAAACACCACTAATCTGTCCCCCACTACACCGCCGCAACTAAATAAAGTGTTTAACCCCTAAACCGCCGCTCCCGGAGCCCACCGCAAGCTACTCTATACATATTAACCCGTAAACCGCCGCTCCCGGAGCCCACCGCCACCTACATTATACCTAGTAACCCCTATCCTGCCCCCCCATACCGCCGCCCTCTATAATAAAGTTATTAACCCATATCCTGCCGATCCCGCACCTCGCAGCAACTAAATAAATAGTTTAACCCCTAAACCGCCGCTCCCGGACCCTGCCGCAACCTATATTAAATTTATTAACCCCTAATCTGCCCCCCCTACACCGTCGCCACCTATAATACATTTATTAACCCCTATCCTGCCCCCCACTACGCTGCCACTGTAATAAATTTATTAACCCCTAAACACTAACCCTAAATATTAATTAAATAAATCTAAATAATATTTCTATTATGAACTAAATTAATCCTATTTAAAACTAAATACTTACCTTTAAAATAAACCCTAATATAGCTACAATATAAATAATAATTATATTGTAGCTATCTTAGGATTTATTTTTATTTTACAGGCAAATTTCAATTTATTTTAACTAGGTACAATAGCTATTAAATAGTTATTAACTATTTAATAGCTACCTAGCTAAAATAAAGAGAAATTAACCTGTAAAATAAAAACTAACCTAAGTTACAATTACACCTAACACTACACTATACTTTAATAAATTATTCCTATTTAAAACGAAATACTTACCTGTAAAATAAACCCTAAGATAGCTACAATGTAATTAATAATTACATTGTAGCTATCTTAGGATTTATATTTATTTTACAGGTAACTTTGTATTTATTTTAGCTAGTTAGAATAGTTATTAAATAGTTATTAACTATTTAATAACTACCTAGCTAAAAGAAATACAAAATTACCTGTAAAATAAATCCTAACCTAAGTTACAATTAAACCTAACACTACACTATCATTACATTAATTAAATAAATTAACTACAAATAACTACAATTAAATACAATTACATAAACTAACTAAAGTACAAAAAATAAAAAAAGCTAAGTTACAAAAAATAAAAAAAATAAGTTACAAACATTTTAAAAATATTACAACAATTTTAAGCTACTTACACCTAATCTAAGCCCCCTAATAAAATAACAAACCCCCCCCCAAAATAAAAAATGCCCTACCCTATTCTAAATTAAAAAAGTTCAAAGCTCTTTTACCTTACCAGCCCTTAAAAGGACCTTTTGTGGGGCATGCCCCAAAGAATTCAGCTCTTTTGCCTGTAAAAGAAAAATACAACCCCCAACATTAAAACCACCCACATACCCCTAATCTAACCCAAACCCCCCTTAAAATAACCTAACACTAATCCCCTGAAGATCATCCTATCTTGAGTCGTCTTCACTCAGCAGAGCAGCAATGGAACCAAAGTGGACATCTGGAGCGGAAGAAGTTATCCTCCAAGCGGCGCTGAAGAAATCTTCCATCCGATGAAGTGATCCTCCAAGCGGCGCTGAAGAAGTCTTCGATCTGGGCGATGTCATCTTCCAAGCGGCGCTGAAGAAGTCTTCTATCTGGGCGATGTCATCTTCCAAGAGGCGCTGAAGAAGTCTTCTATCCGGGCGATGTCATCTTCCAAGCCGGGTCTTCAATCTTCATCCCGCCGACGCTTAACATCCTTCTTTACCGACGGACTACCGACGAATGAAGGCTCCTTTAAGGGACATCATCCAAGATGGCGTCCCTTCAATTCCGATTGGCTGATAGGATTCTATCAGCCAATCGGAATTAAGGTAGGAAAAATCTGATTGGCTGATTGAATCAGCCAATCAGATTCAAGTTCAATCCGATTGGCTGATCCAGTGGAGTGGAGGATCACTTCATCGGATGGAAGATTTCTTCAGCGCCGCTTGGAGGATAACTTCTTCCGCTCCAGATGTCCACTTCGGTTCCATCGCTGCTCGGCTGAGTGAAGACGACTCAAGGTAGGATGATCTTCAGGGGATTAGTGTTAGGTTATTTTAAGGGGGGTTTGGGTTAGATTAGGGGTATCTGGGTGGTGGGTTTTAATGTTGGGGGGGTTGTATTTTTTCTTTTACGGGCAAAAGAGCTGAATTCTTTGGGGCATGCCCCACAAAAGGTCCTTTTAAGGGCTGGTAAGGTAAAAGAGCTTTGAACTTTTTTAATTTAGAATAGGGTAGGGCATTTTTTTATTTTGGGGGGGTTTGTTATTTTATTAGGGGGCTTAGATTAGGTGTAAGTAGCTTAAAATTGTTGTAATATTTTTAAAATGTTTGTAACTTATTTTTTTTATTTTTTGTAACTTAGCTTTTTTTATTTTTTGTACTTTAGTTAGTTTATGTAATTGTATTTAATTGTAGTTATTTGTAGTTAATTTATTTAATTAATGTAATGATAGTGTAGTGTTAGGTTTAATTGTAACTTAGGTTAGGATTTATTTTACAGGTCATTTTGTATTTCTTTTAGCTAGGTAGTTATTAAATAGTTAATAACTATTTAATAACTATTCTAACTAGCTAAAATAAATACAAAGTTACCTGTAAAATAAATATAAATCCTAAGATAGCTACAATGTAATTATTAATTACATTGTAGCTATCTTAGGGTTTATTTTACAGGTAAGTATTTCGTTTTAAATAGGAATAATTTATTAAAGTATAGTGTAGTGTTAGGTGTAATTGTAACTTAGGTTAGTTTTTAGTTTACAGGTAAATTTCTCTTTATTTTAGCTAGGTAAGCTATTAAATAGTTAATAACTATTTAATAGCTATTGTACCTAGTTAAAATAAATTGAAAGTTACCTGTAAAATAAAAATAAATCCTAAGATAGCTACAATATAATTATTATTTATATTGTAGCTATATTAGGGTTTATTTTACAGGTAAGTATTTAGTTTTAAATAGGATTAACTTAGTTAATAAGAGAAATATTATTTAGATTTATTTAATTAATATTTAAGTTAGGGGGTTGTTAGGGTTAGTGTTAGACTTAGGTTTAGGGGTTAATAATTTTATTACAGTGGCGGTGGTGTAGTGGGGGCAGGATAGGGGTTAATAAATTTATTATAGGTGGCGACGGTGTAGGGGGGGCAGGATAGGGGTTAATAAATGTATTATAGGTGGCGACGGTGTAGGGGGGGCAGGATAGGGGTTCATAAATTTAATATAGGTTGCGGCGGGTTCAGGGAGCGTCGGTTTAGGGGTTAAACTATTTATTTATTTGCGGCAAGGTGCGGGATCAGCAGGATAGGGGTTAATAACTTTATTATAGAGGGCGACGGTATAGGGGGGCAGGATAGGGGTTACTAGGTATAATGTAGGTGGCAGCGGTGTCCGGGAGCGGCGGTTTAGGGGTTAATACATTTATAAGAGTTGCGGCGGGGTCTAGGAGTGGCGGTTTAGGGGTTAGTAACTTTATTTAGTTGCGGGGGGCTCCGGGGGCCCCGGTATAGGGGGTAGAACAGTATAGTATAGTGTGGGTGCTTAGTGACAAGCTAGCAAGAAAGCTGTAAAAAAGCTGAAGAGCAGCGAGATCGGATGAGTGATAACTCTCACAGGCCGCTGCTCATCGCCCCGTACTTGGTGCGTGGCTTTTTGACAGCTTTTTTGATAACTTAGGCGAATTTTGGCAGGTCCGTGGCGGCAATGTGAGGCGAGCTTAGGCGGGCGTATTGGGCCGGCGAAGGCAGGAAAAGTAGACACGTTGATAACTAGGCCCCTAAGTCAACTTTGCATAAGTTACTTAATTGAAGATCTCCTGATAGCAGAGGAATCCAGGGTAAATAAAATCTTAAGTCAGACAGTCCAAGTCAAGGCCTCACAGTAAAAGCAGCATAAAATCATAAAACAAACGCAGAATCCACAAACAAGCTAAAGCCATATACCAAGGCAGTCAAAAACGAAGGGTCAATACAAAAGTGCAATCAGTGAAAGAAGCCAAACCAGTAAATCTAAATAGTAACTGCCAGAGGAAGAGGTAACAACTCAATATACAACCAACCTCTTAATTTTTACCTTTACCATTCCTCTAAAGGAATACATCTAAATACTTATAGATCTTTCTACAGTTGAGCATAAAAAATATAGACAATGCTTTTTACAAAAGAAATTAGACCTAAGGGGAAGCTTAGCTTAAGAAAGGACAGGGGACTCTCATTAAACAAATTAACTTTATGATTCATTTTCTAAAAAAATTATGAGCAGCATCAGGAGAATCAAAAAAGACAAAGTCAGACCCAGATAATCTTCAGTTTGGCTTGGTATAAAAGAGAAAAAAAACCTATTTTCAGACACTAGGCAAGTACACACTGATGAAAACTGCTTCCTCTTCAGCGATGTTTCCATAGAAAAGTCCTGGAAAAGTAGAATTTTTACTCCTTGAAATTGTAAAGACTTCTTTTTCCTATAGGCCCTTAGGATCTTATTTTTCCCTTGAAAATTCAGGAACTTCGCAATCACAGGCCTTGGTTTCCTCTCCTTCAGCATATTCTCCTCTCTCTCTCTTCCCAGCCTATGTACTCTTTAGATTATAAAAATATTGCTCTCAGGATTCAGGCCTAGTGATTCAGGAAGTGAGTGCTCCACAAATTTCTTGAGGTCTTGGAATTTCAAGGCTTCTGGTACTCCAATGAGCTGCAGATTGCTTCTCCTTGACCTGTTTTCCATATCATCAATCTTATTGGTTAGCACTGCATTCTGTTTTTGGAGTGCTTCTATTTGTAGCTGTATAGTATTTTGAGTGTCTTCACAATTGGAGATTCTCTGTTCAGCCTCTCTTAACCTTTCTGCTTGAGATTTTAATTCTTCCAAAATTGTATCCACTCTTTTATAGAATTCCTCTATTTTAGGACTAATTAAGTCTGCCACCAGAGCTGCAATTTCACCAGCATTCAAGACATTAGTGGCCTCAGAATTCCTTTCTTCCACCATAGATCTATTTGGGGAGATAGCAGGAGTGGCTTTATTGTTTTTCCTCTCCAGTTGCTTTAGTTTAGGTGACATTTTAGGTTGAGTAAGAAATGTATCCATGTATAGCAACCTTCAGCTCTGTACACAACTTGAGCCTTATTTTACTATATCAGGGAGTGCTGAATTATTAGGCAAATGAGTATTTTGACCACATCATCCTCTTTATGCATGTTGTCTTACTCCAAGCTGTATAGGCTCGAAAGCCTACTACCTATTAAGCATATTAGGTGATGTGCATCTCTGTAATGAGAAGGGGTGTGGTCTAATGACATCAACACCCTATATCAGGTGTGCATAATTATTAGGCAACTTCCTTTCCTTTGGCAAAATGGGTCAAAAGAAGGACTTGACAGAGTCAGAAAAGTAAAAAATAGTGAGATATCTTGCAGAGGGATGCAGCACTCTTAAAATTGCAAAGCTTCTGAAGCGTGATCATCGAACAATCAAGCGTTTCATTCAAAATAGTCAACAGGGTCGCAAGAAGCGTGTGGAAAAACCAAGGTGCAAAATAACTGCCCATGAACTGAGAAAAGTCAAGCGTGTAGATGCCAAGATACCACTTGCCACCAGTTTGGCCATATTTCAGAGCTGCAACATCACTGGAGTGCCCAAAAGCACAAGGTGTGCAATACTCAGAGACATGGCCAAGGTAAGAAAGGCTGAAAGACGACAACCACTGAACAAGACACACAAGCTGAAACGTCAAGACTGGGCCAAGAAATATCTCAAGACTGATTTTTCTAAGGTTTTATGGACTGATGAAATGAGAGTGAGTCTTGATGGGCCAGATGGATGGATGAGAGTGAGTCTTGATGGAAAAATAATGATTTGTTCCAGCCACCAATAATTAAAAGACCTTTATTTCTTCATTAATTGGGGTCTTAGACAAACATACAATGTTTCAGACCTGCTATAGGTCCTTAGTCATGTATATAGCAGGTCTGAAACATTGTATGTTTGTCTAAGACCCCAATTAATGAAGAAATAAAGGTCTTTTAATTATTGGTGGCTGGAACAAATAATTATTTTTGCTTGGAGTGCTTGCAGGACAAGGCAGATCCTGGGTTCCGTGCCCCACAAGCCACATATTCTTTGGATCTGTTTTCCATACTTTTCTTTAAGTGAGTCTTGATGGGCCAGATGGATGGGCCCGTGGCTGGATTGGTAAAGGGCAGAGAGCTCCAGTCCAACTCAGACGCCAGCAAGGTGGAGGTGGAGTACTGGTTTGGGCTGGCATCATCAAAGATGAGCTTGTGGGGCTTTTTCGGGTTGAGGATGGAGTCAAGCTCAATTCCCAGTCCTACTGCCAGTTTCTGGAAGACACCTTCTTCAAGCAGTGGTACAGGAAAAAGTCTGCATCCTTCAAGAAAAACATGATTTTCATGCAGGACAATGCTCCATCACACGCGTCCATGTAGTCCACAGCGTGGCTGGCAAGAAAGGGTATAAAAGAAGAAAATCTAATGACATGGCCTCCTTGTTCACCTGATCTGAACCCCATTGAGAACCTGTGGTCCATCATCAAATGTGAGATTTACAAGGAGGGAAAACAGTACACCTCTCTGAACAGTGTCTGGGAGGCTGTGGTTGCTGCTGCACGCAATGTTGATGGTGAACAGATCAAAACACTGACAGAATCCATGGATGGCAGGCTTTTGAGTGTCCTTGCAAAGAAATATGGCTATATTGGTCACTGATTTGTTTTTGTTTTGTTTTTGAATGTCAGAAATGAATATTTGTGAATGTTGAGATGTTATATTGGTTTCACTGGTAAAAATAAATAATTGAAATGGGTATATATTTGTTTTTTGTTAAGTTGCCTAATAATTATGCACAGTAATAGTCACCTGCACACACAGATATCCCCCTAAAATAGCTATAACTAAAAACAAACTAAAAACTACTTCCAAAACTATTCAGCTTTGATATTAATGAGTTTTTTGGGTTCATTGAGAACATGGTTGTTGTTCAATAATAAAATTAATCCTCAAAAATACAACTTGCCTAATAATTCTGCACTCCCTGTATAGTACAGCTTGCACCTGAGGTGTAGAAATTTTTTCCAACTGAATACCCATATAGGAGAGAAATATAAAAACAAGATAGAAGGTAACAAAGAGAAACTTATATCTACCCTGCTGTGGTATATTAGTGGCAAGTGGCAAGATTTGCAATATGCACCAACTACTTCCTCAGTTCTTTCAAGGGCCCTTGCATAGCATTAGTCCATAGCCCCGACTTTGTATGGCTCAATTTTTATATGTGGCTGTTTGACTCTGCACTCTCTCTAATAAAGTATTGAAACTTTGGCATGTTGGAGAGCTTCATTTCACTTTATTCTAATATTGTTGGGGAGTTTTGTAGTGACTCCTTGAAGCTCTAACCTGTGAGTATCGCTGCTGGATGAATTGCACAATTTGTTTCAATTTTTATATGTCTCAGTCCTGAGCCAATATACCAGTCAAAATAAACCAGGAAGCTGCAGCAGCTATGCAAGACACCTTAGTTAGTGTGTGTAGCATCCATAGAAATAATTACAGTCCCAATCAATATTGCGGTAGACATGCACTGCAAAGTCAGAAAAATTGAAGTGCAAAAAATTGGCAGTTTCCTACCTTCTGTTGTTGTTTCACAGTTTTTTCTTCCTTGTGGGGGATGAAGACCTCTATTGAGGCACAGCTATGACACAGGGCATACACCTCCTACCTCCAGATACCCCAGCGTCCCAGCAGTGGTCGGTAGCTTCCTTACCCAGCAGTAGCTCCTAGACCCTTCTTGTGTTGCTGCTCCTGCAGCCCTCACGATATCTCGTGCTTTAGCGCAAACCTTCTCCTGCTTCCTCCGGTCAGGCGGTGCTGATTGAACTGCACCTGTCTCCCTGTAGTGCAGGGGTTCTCCTTCGGCTATGCAAGCTGGAACCGGCTCCCTTGGAATTCAGCCGTGGCAGACGCGATCGCCTCTGTGCCGCTTCAGCTATCTCCCCTTGGTCTGAATTCGCTCCTCTCGTGCTGCGCGATTATGTAGCAGCCGCCACTCCCCCCGCATCCAATATACAACCAACAATATGCAACCAACCTCATGCAGCAAATGCAGTACTTACTCCTATCATGACAGCAGGGCAGAAATTTTACTAGTATAGAAGCAAAATGTTTTATTGTTCAAGAACTAGTGATAAAGATAGATAGATAGATAGATAGATAGATAGATAGATAGATAGATAGATAGATAGATGATAGATAGATAGATAGATAGAGAGAAATATAGATAGATAGATAGATAGATAGATAGATAGATGGACATTTGTTTTCACAGACTAAAACTAAATATATCCTACATTTTTAGCAGCATCTGTATTGTCCTAAATGGCAAGTATGAACGTCATGGCCATTTAAAATACATCAAATGATGTAAACCACATTTATTTTTATTAAATTACAATTAGATAATAGTGTGACAAATTTCAGGAACAAGGGGTTCAGGAACTAGGGGGTCATGGCTACTAAAATTATACTTTGTGCTTCTAACATTCCTGAGTAGTCTACATCTGTCTCTATATGGGTTGCTGTTTGTTTGTTTTTTGCTGACCTCTAAACTAATACTGATTTATAATATATCATTATGATTATTATTATTATTATTAGATCAGATTAAAACACTATTCATTTTAATAAAACTTGTTAACCCTTTCTACCCCTGATTGTGTTTCCAGACAAAATGTTAGGATACTATTCTAGGCAAGCAGGTCTCACTGTATTTAGCATGCACTTTGTATATCGCTTACTCATCAGTAAACACTTCATTACGTAGTCTCTTATTAAGTTCACTAACATTATGAAGCCAGTTCACCTTCATTTCCCCAGTTTTGTTATCTCTGTATCATCTCTCACGCTGTTTATTTAATTGTCTTTCTAACATTAAAACACATTACAATGTACTAACATTTATCACAGAAAAATAACAAAATTAAGGTCTATAAACTCAACACATATCGTATACCATATGCCTTTGGCACATCATTTAAAAATATAGATTTTAATTTTCTTTTTTTTTTCTCTCAAAGGTCTTAACAAGTAAACATATCTGTAGTAACATGTTATGACTCCATATATTAAAGAAACAATCCATACTTGCTATGCAAATGTGCAAAAGATTTGGAAATTATGTCAACACTGTTGTTGAAGTCACTTTTCCAAGGCATTAAGTTCTGAAAGTTGAAATTCAATTACAGAAGACATTTTTCTCCCTGATAGTCTCAATAATTTTATATGTATTGCAAAGTATTTCATGTATTTACTTTTCAAAATTCTTTTTTGGAATATTAATGGGAAAAAAATCAATTTTGCAGCTTTCACTAAGTTTTATGCAACGGAACCTGATATTTTTATGCATGCTCAAAAAAAGAAATATCCACAGATTCATATAATTTGCTTGGTAAATAAGTAAACTTTTTTAAAGGCATTGAAGCGGGCATCTTTAGTAATCAAACTATTTCAAAGAAAACAAAAAACAAAACAAATTAGCTTTTTCCTTAACTAGAATTTCCAGTGAAGTGCTTAATAATGAAATTCATTTAAATCATTCACAAAAGAACACCCTAATGCTAAACACAAAGTGGAATAATTGAACCGAATAATGCTAAAGTGATGTATTAAAAATATATTTCATTTGTGGTAAATTGCAATTTTCTCTCATAAATGATTTAATCATTATTTAAACAGTGTCTGGTACAGCTAAAGCATTTGAAGTAGTATCTAAATACTACCGCTTATTAATCTGAATTGTTCAGTCAGAAGAGGAAGATTGCTTATCGCCTTATTTGTATTCCTGAAAAAGCAATTGCATTTCTAACTATTTATGTTATCTGGATGGGAGCCTTTAATGGATGGAGAAGTAAATTGTATTGCAAATTCTTGCTAATGTCAGTTGATTTTTTTCTTTACCAAAGAGTGTTTTTATCAAAGTGTTAAGCTGCAGTAGCCAATGTTTCCTTTATACATATGTAATAAAAGAATGGTTAGTCTTGGTTTTGGCTTCATTTAATATGTGCAACAATGTATCATGAACCACAGCCCTCACTGCACAGCCAGGAACAGGTTTACCAAACCCAGTATTGATACATAGAAACAGAGATCGTTCCAGCTGGTGCAACAAAAGACTTTTATTATGCAAACAGGGATAAAGAAGCGACGTTTCAGGCCCACACTTGGCCTTTTCTCAAGCTTAACCAAACATTAGTGAACAAACATTTAAATAGCCCTAATGGAGCCAAATATTGTGATTGAAAAGTGATAAAATGTTGCCCTCTAGTGGAGAATCATCATTTAGCATACAAATATATATCAAAGTGCAGATTAATGGCCTCAATCTTGCCACCTAGTGAATCAACATCATATTGTTAAACAATCGTATCTCTCATATCATATGTGAAAAAATTCTTATTCTATATTAAAAATTAATCAGCATTACAAAATTGCATATTAATAAAAAATATAATAAAATACATTGAGAATTTCATAAATGTTTTAATAACCACAATATATTGAATTTAAAAATATATATCAAGTGTATCCTAGATGAATCAATCGTATTTGATATAGTTGTTTCAATCGGTTAACTATCTCTATTTCAATTCATCACTATATGGATGCACTCATATAATTGGTCAATATTAGCTATTCAACATAGTGTATCTATTTAAATTTATAGAGACATTTAATCTCATACTAATGTCATATTAATATTTACATTAGAATGCACAGTCCAATTACATTCTCTATTTAAACCTCTGGGCCATAAGGTACCTAATTCATTGATCCAGAATGTTTCTCTCCTAGTTAATATATTCTCCTTATCACCCCCTCTTCTAGGTGTATTAACTCTTTCAATGATTTGGAAACGCAATTGACTTATTCTATGGCCCGCCTTTATAAAGTGTCCAGCCACTGGAGCATCCTTTTTACCACAACGAATATTTGACTTGTGCTCAGAGATTCTTTCTCGTGCTTCCCTGGTCGATTGACCAATATACATCAAGGAACACGGACATTTAATTGCATAAATAATATATTCTGACCTACAAGTCAAATATTCATTTATGGAGTATTTTCTGCCTGTATATGGGTGACAAAAGGTATCACCCTTAATCATAGAGTTGCAATTAATGCACGATAGACACGGGAAACATCCTTTTCGTTTTTGACCAGTTATTGTGCCCTGAATTTGTTTTTTCTTAGCCCCAATGTCTGCTTTCACCAATTTATCTTTAGTATTAGGGCCAAGTTTATAGGCTAACATAGGTGGTATTGAAAAGGCCCCTATATCTGGGTGACACTTAGATAGATATTTACGAATAATTTGATTAATTTGGTGACTTCTTGTATTATACTGAGATATAAATTAAATCCTCTCTGAATTTTTAGAACAATTCATGTTCTTTACTTTCCCTACTGTTTTGGACCTGTTACTATTTAGGCTCACATCTTGTCTTATGTCTTCAATCAATGCCTTTGCATAACCTCTTGAGATAAATTTATCTGACATTTCCTTTAGGCGAACCTCCTTAATGGAAGGATCTGACACGATCCTATCAACCCTAAGGAGTTGACTTTTTGGGACAGCCTTAAAGGTAGTGGGTGGGTGGAAACTCTCAAACCATAATGTGTTATTTTTATCAGTAGGTTTGGAATAAATATCAATTTTCAAACCATCCACACCTTTATATACTCTAGTATCCAGAAATTGGATCGAGCATTCATCGTATGTTAAAGTAAATTTTATACCATTAACTGAACAATTCAAATCGTCAACAAATGCCAACAGGGATCCAATGTCGCCATACCATATGCCAAACACATCATCTATGAAACGCCACCAGGTGGCGCCATATTGTTTAAATAAATGATGTTCGTAGACAAACAATTCTTCAAAATTAATCATAAATATGTTGGCATATGTAGGGGCGACATTGGACCCCATAGCTGTCCCCTTCTTCTGGAAATAGAAAGTGTCCTTAAATAAAAAATAATTAGCATACAAGATAACTTCTAATAGATTCACAAAAAATTGTATTTGAGCTAAACTGTATTTTTGGTCACTAGATAACATCTTCATTACAGCAGCTATACCACTTGTATGTTTTATTGATGTGTACAAACTAGATACATCTAAAGTAAATAAGATAACTTTCTGATATGGTAAATCAAGATTTTCTAGTTTTCTCAAAAAATCATAAGTATCCCTGATATATGAGGAAGATTTCACAACATAGGGCTGTAGAATTTTATCTAAAAAAATAGCAATATTAGAGAATATGGAGCCTGTACCAGCTACAATGGGTCTACCCGGCGGTAGATCTTTATCTTTGTGGATCTTAGGTAAACAATATATTACAGGGTCTTATTGGATGTTTAATTTGTAAATATTCACTTAAATCCTTAGAGATTAAATCACTCTTTACTGCATTAGATAGAATGTTAAAAATTTCACTCTGTATTTTATATGTCGGATCAAAACCAACCTCCACATATACTGAATCATCATTTAATTGTTGCATAATTTCATCAACATAATACTCCTGTTTCATTAAGACAAGGGTGCCACCCTTATCTGCACCCTTGATAGTTAACCCTTTCTTTTCACGAATTGCTCTTAGTGAAGTTAAGAATTCTAAGCCGAATTGTGCTCAATTTTGAGCTCTAGTAATAGGCAAATGTATTTTTTGAAAATAATAAATATTAGCTGCATTAGTTCTTTCTAAACACATGTTGACACTCAGAAATATTCAAAATGGTTTCATGGTTTACCTGCCCATTTATGGCCAGATTACAAGTGGAGCATTATTTAACAATTCTCATGCCCTAACTCCGCAAGAAGTAAGCTTTATGCGCACCGTGTAACACGCGTATTACAAAGTAAACAGTTTTCGCACAATCGCTTACCTGATGCGCACAAAAAGCTGAAGTTAGAATATCACATGCTTGTTCACATATTCCTCCATAGAAGTCAATGGAGCAAAAAAAGTGGAAAAAAACCCTAACACCCTACTCGCGTGTAAAGACGATCGCATTTTCTTAAGTGCACTAATCCAACATAAAAATATAAATATTTCACATTCAAATGTTCTTCACATAGAATATGTTCTATTTATTCATAAATACATATTTCTACATATATAGGATGGTATTTTGGTACAATATATATAAAAACCTATATATATATATACATGACTATATATAAGTATAGATATATAGAGGAATATACATGAATATCTATTAATAAATACATAGAGCATATTCTGCTATGTGCAGAACATTGGAATTTGAAATATTTACAGTAAATACACAGTATAACACTTTATTAAATATTAAAATTGCATAAATATGTTTTACACATTTTCATCAACTTAACTGCAAAGGGCTCTAATAAACGTGTATATATATATATATATATAGTTAATTTGTGTACATATGTCTGTAAATACATATACACACATATAAATACTGTACATATGTACACATACACACACACACACACACACAGATGTATGCATGTATATCAATGTTAAAGCCTTTAGCCTGTCTTTTTTTTTAACACCTGAGAACTCATATCTTTGAGCCCTTATAACTTTTTTGTGCAATATTTGTTTAAATCATTTTTATTAGATAGTGTTATTATGAGTGTAACTGTACATTGTAATGTATTTTTCATGTGCTTTGTGATACTTTTTAGTTTTGTGAAACAGTTAATCAAATCTCTGAGGATACGGTAATCATTCTAGCATAAATCTTGCTTGAGCGCAATGCCCAAACACCCATGATAAACCCCTTTTCGCTCTCAAATAAATGTTAGTGCTCCACTTGTAATCTGGCCCTGAATTAAATAAAAAAATTAAAAATCAAATGTAACGTTCAAATAGACAGATGCTTCTCATATTTCAATGTAAGTATGTTGGGATTAATATATGAATATAATTTCAAATATTCACTCAAAGATTAGACATTTAATTTCTTTAGACTAATACAAATAAATGAACTGTAAGTAAAAGAACCTTTGTTTTACCAGTTAGAGTACTTTTTTTCATAAGTAAATTATTTAATACTTTTGTGTTATGGCAGTGTTCAGATGTTTTTGCACACTTTTATATGTCTGGTACATTTTATTTTCACTTGATAAATTGCTTTAAAAAAAGGGGGTTCACATGAAGTGATCAAAGCAGACTGTTGCATTCCAGACCTTTCCCTGGTCCTACTAATAACTAAATGATAGGTGCTCGTACAAAGTGAGAAACATTTTATAAGCTATAACTTTGGAACCCTTGCAGAACAGGCTCATTCTTGCAAACCTGGTGTTAAGAAGCAGAATTCATTAGACTGCTGTTTTCTAACCTCTTTGTCACCTCAATATCCAAAGAGTTAAAGCACCCTTAACTCATTTGTCATGAGTGATTTAAAGGCCCAGCTCCTACCTTATTAAGCTGGGCTGCACAAGCATTTGCTTGTACAATAATAAATGCAGGTAGTGGACACAGCACATATGCTGTCCTCTTGCCTCAAATAAATAGCTTTAAGCCTTGTCTGTCTGTTATTTAGTAAATGGAACCTAGTATCTGCTCCTCAAATAATATCTCCTATTAACAAAGATGTACAATCCCAGGAAGTTAGTAGACTGAAAGACTGAAGGACACTCCTTATTTTAATATTGTGTACACATAACTTTTTAAAACTTTCTTTGTGGGATAAGTTTAGTTTAGGTTGCAAGGAACATAAGGGTTACAGTGCCTTTCCAAAGCAACTATGCTAGATTCTACTAATTTTATATTAATCTGCCACTAATGGTAATGTGTATAGTTTATAAAGAAAATAGATATAGTGATATAGGCAGAATAAATTAAAATGAAATCAAATACATGCAGAAAGTATTTAGACAGGGAATAACAGCTGTTTATTTTTTATAACAAAAGGAAAAAATCCCAATAAAAAAACAATATTAAATTGGAATAGTAATACATTGTCCTTCAAGAACATAACATGATGATGCTATGTAGATGAATACATATCATTATTTTTTCAAATAAAAGAAATATACTAATCAATTCAGCATTAACCAGAATAACTTACATTTATGGGCACACTTGATGGGCCTTTTTGGTTCTTCTCTTCCATCAAATGCTATGTTTTTATGTATACTGTAATGAAATATATTATTCTGTAAACATTTGCTAGGTCAAATGGGAAATAATCTCTGTTTTTAAAGATTTTGCAGTTTGCATTACACAGCTTAACGCGCACGCAAACTAATTTATTTTGCAGCTTGGAATACCTGCGCTACCATAAATGCGAAAAAGCCATAACGCGTGCTGAGTTTTCACAACTGATTTGCCATGCGACTTGTAATCTTGCTCTCTGTTTTACTCTTCATACATCACAGCTTTGTTTTTATCCATGTTATCAACAGAAAAATTTAAATGTTCTGGATTTTAAATGTTGCTAAAACATCAAACTGATGCTACATAATGGATTTCAGCATACATACTTCACCAAAATTAAAAAAAGGTAATTGGTGTAAGTTTGAGTCAAACCTGGCAAATAAAAAGTCCCAACAAAACTAAAATAATCGGCATAAATGAAACAATGCTTTGTGCCTGCCTATTTTAAAGAGGTTTGGAAGGAGTAATGTAGGTAGCCTATTAGCTTGCAGAACCATCTTATGACTTGGGGAGTTGCTACTAAAAAGGGTGAAGTTACCAAGGGTGTGGAGTTATAATATATAATATATACAACCCCAATTCTGAAAAAGTTGGGACAGTATGGAAAAAGCAAAAACAAACAAACAAAAGGAGTCATTTGAATTCACCCTGTACTATTTTGAAAACACATTGGGTCGATTTATCATCGGTCTGTCCGACATGATCTGCTCAGTGGATCATGTCCGTCAGACATTGATGAATGCTGACAGCATACGCTGTCGGCCTTTATCATTGCACAAGCCATTCTCGTGAACTGCTTGTGCAATGCCGCCCCCTGCAGATTCGCAGCCAATCGGCCGCTAGCAGGGGGTGTCAATCAGCCCGATCATATAGGATTGGGCAGATTGATGTCCGCAGCCTCAGAGCAGGGGGGACCCTTCATAACTGCTGTTTCCAGTGAGCCTGAAGGCTCACGCAGAAACAGGGGCATCAAGCTCCATTCAGAGCTTGATAATTCGGCCCCTATATTTGATGTTTTACTTTGTAAATTTAATGTATTTTTGAAAATATACACTCATTTCAAATCTGATGACTGCAACACGTTCAAAAAAAGTTGGGACAGGGGCAATTTAGGACTAATAGCGAAGTGACAAGTTGAAATAAGAAGGTGATGTGAAATAGGTGAGGCAATCGTGTAATCATAGTATACAAGGAGCCTCCAAAAAAGGCCTAGTCCTTCAAGAGCAAAGATGGGTCTTCTACAGTGCACAATGTAATTAAAAGATTCAAGGAATCTTGTCAAATCTTGGTGCGTAAAGGGCAAGGCTGAAAACCACTTCTGAATGAACCTGATCTCCGATCCCTCAGATATCACTGTCTCAAAAACCGTCATGAGTCTGTAATGGATATCCTGACATGGGCTCAGGAATACTTTGGTAAACCTTTGTCAGACAACACTATTTGCCGTTGCATCCACAGATGCAAGTTAAGGTTTAACTATGCAAAGCAGAATCCATACATCAACATTGTCCAGAAGCACCGCTGACTGCTCTGGGCTCGGTCTCATCTGAGATGGACAGTAGCACAGTGGAATCATGTTTTGTGGTCCGACGAGTCAACATTTCAAATAGTTTTTGGAAAAAACAGCCTTTGTGTTTTCCGGGCTAACTCTGTTATAAGCGTCAGATCCAAAAGCCAGTTTCTGTCATGGTATGGGGGTGTGTCAGTTCCCATGTCATGGGTAGCTTGCACCTTTGTGAGGGCACCATTAATGCAGAAAGATATGTATATATTTTGTAGCAACATATGCTGACATCCAGACGTTGTCTTTTCCAGGGATGTCCCTGTATCTTCCAGCAGGAACCACATTATGCCCGGATTACAAGCGCATGGTTGTGTAAGCAGAGAGTGAGGGTGCTAGCATGGCCCTCATGCAGTCCCGACCTGTCTCCAATTGAGAATGTGTGGTGCATTATGAAGTACAAAATAAGGCAATAGTTGCGCAGCTGAAGACATGCATAATGGGTGAAAGAGGGAAAATTCTGCTTGCTTAACAAACAGGTGACTTCAGTGCCCCAATGCTTAATAAGTGTTATTAAAAGAAAAGGTAATGTTACCTCAAGGTAAACAGTCGACTGTCCCAACTTTTTCGCAGTGTGTTACAGTCATCAGATTTGAAATGAGTGTATAATTTCAAAAATACATTAAATTCACAAAGTAAAACATAAAATTATGTGTTAATAATGTTTTTTCAATATAGTACAGGGTGAATTGAATTTTCAAATGGCTCTTTTTGTTTCTGGTTTTTTTTTTTGCATTTTCTATACTGTCCCAACAGGAATTGGGGTTGTATAAATGTAGTATTAGGATAGAATTAGTTAGGGTTTAGACAATAATGAGTTGTCTCCTTCAAGGACATTCATATTCATGGGTATATATTGCCTATGCCAATAAAAAGAATAATTAGACCTGTTAGAAAAGTTTATTAGAATTAAAATAGAATTATCTATTTGTCATGCAAATTATTGAAAGAATTATGAGAAAACTAAAGGATAGATGTAGGGCCAGATTTTTATTTAGCACTTTTGTTAATGCACAAATGCCGCCAGATCTGAAATTTGAAGTATTACAAGTTGAAAGTAAACTTGAGGACTTTAAATATCACAACCATGTTAACTTTTTCTCCCAATAGACTTCAATGGAGCATGCAAACTGTAAAAAAAACCTAACAATAATCGCTTGAGCTCTAACCCAACACTGCTTCAACCTGCATCGATAACCCGAAAGGAGTTATGAATATTTTACATTCCAATGTTCTTGACAGGGGTCCAAAGTATACATACATATGTATATATGTATATATGTGTATACATGTATATATATGTGTATACATGTTTAAATATGTGTTTATATGTTTATACACATACATATTTACACATATAACATAAACATGAATACACATAAATACATATGTATAGATATATTCATACACACACACACATATTTAGACATTTATATGTATGTATATATACATTATAGCCCTTAGCATTCAAACACCTTGTATTATACCATATATCTTTTAACCCTTATAATTGTTTTTTAATTATATTTATATGAATAATTTTTTTAGATAGTGTTTATATGAGTATAACGCTTTATTTTAATGTATTTATTTTGTGTTTGGTGCAACTTTTTATTTAGCCCTAACACTTAACGCGAGGACTTCAGTCGCGCTGACCCAACAAGTGCAAATTTACTTTTCAATATCTTGCGCATGCTAACATTAGTGTAATCTAGCCCTTAACCTTTTGCTTTTATGGTATAAAACAAGCTGATTGGTCTGAGATAAGTATAAACTGTGTAAGTTTTTAATTGAAATTTTAACAAATGTTTGCTGGATCTTGGGGTATTGTGTTAATTGGTATAATTATTTGTAATAATTAATAAATATATTTCTGTCAACTATTATTTGATAGTTATAGGTATTGTTTAATCAGTCAGGTAACCCAGGTTATATGATGTCCGAGGTTACAATATAATTGGGGCATAAGATACATATTATTAAGGAAAGTATTTCTACTAATAATTTTTGTCTTCTTTTTCTTTGAGTTGAATCATACAGTCTGTTATTGGTCACTAACATGGTGTGGTAATGTAACTGGTTTAACTGAACCTAGTTAATGTGTATGTCCTCATGCCAGCCATCTAGCCCAAGCTTATTACTCTCTTATCTATAGCCACTTGGTTTCACTTTTAAGTTTATTATAGTCATTTATTATATATACATTATATATGTGTGTAATTATATATTTTTTTTATTGTGAATCTCAAAAGACATTAACACAGAAAACAAATAGACATATTATTTCATTTTGAACAAAATTATTGAGCACAAAAAACCCCCCAAAAAAACAATGACTATGTAATGGAACCGACTATATATAGTCTCCAAGATTTCTCACTTAACTAGAGAGAAAAAAAATAAAAATAAAAGTACAACAAAATTATAATTGGTTGGGGGAGGATGCGAAAAAAAAGCCATCATATCAACTCAGGGGGAATACGTTCATCCCATTGGAAATGTGCCATAAGCTATACCTAACAGAAAAAAATCACTGTTCCATAAAAATCTGATTCTGGATACAGCTAACAAATTCAAAATAGAAGAGCTATTCTTATTTTTCCATTTTTTAAGTACCACATTCCGGCCGATTAGAATGGCTGTCTTTACCAGTCTCATATTGCACCTCAAATCAACTTCTTTAAATATAAAGAAAATATGTTTAGGTCCAAAACTTATATTATGCCCCAAAAATGTATTGAGTTACATGGCTGAAATGGTTTTATTCCCAATTCAACATCTTCCAGATCCCAACAGTGACCATAGCTCTGAATCAAATCATTTATAAAGTGTCTGATCTGTAAGTAGGCAAAAAAGTTAGAATTCTCCAATTTAAATTCTTTCTTTCAATCAAAAATTAAAGTCCTTTATGTGCCCAATCATTGAATATACCTTTATAAAGACCTGGTATAAATTCTGGGAAACCTATAATTGGAAGCTATTTAGTCACCTGAAACTTAATTCTACATTTCAGACATAGCTTTCGCATGGCTGCAATCACATTTCTAAATATCAACAACATAGAAACTGAGGTAGGAAGGTTAGAAACTGCATTAGAGATGAATCACTGCTTTGAAAAAAATCTGCATATAAAATTAATGTTTTAAAACACTTGGAACTGACATTTTGTTAAAAAAAATTGCATTGTTTTTTCAGTCAAGGGACAGAAACTCTTAAGGGTTGTTTACTTTATCTCCCTTCCTGCAGCCAGTTGTGAACATAAATAAATGAACTACTTCACTGACTTGCATGTAGGAGGTTTAGGGGCTTCCTGTGTCTCAGGGGGGAGTGGAAAAACTCAAACTTTCAGATTGAATTTATAGGTGAAGCAGGCAAATCAACAAAATAAAGTACCATTTTACTATGCATAGATGTGAAGAATTGCATTTTGAGTTTAATGTCTTTTGTAATAAAAGAAAATAAACCTCTTGCATTAGCTATACATAAAAAAAAAATCTTAGAGAACATTTTAAACAAGAGGAGCTTTTCTTTTTTCATATTTAAAAATGTCCTCTTTTGGTAGTGCTTTCCCTTTTCTAAGCATGCTCATCTTTTCACCTTTAAAACATATTTTTTTATTTAAAAAGTTGTCCAGATTTAGTTACCTTCACAGGGTGCTAAATAATTCTCATCTAATATATAAGGATGTTTGTACAAAAGTAAGCAACACATCCCTGAAAATAATAATACTCACTAGTGTTTCACCTAACAGTTAATTTCCCCATGTTCTTAACAAAACATAAATCCCTCAGTTGATAATAATAGTGTTCATAAAAAATAATGTTGGCAGTTTGTATAGTGCTGTACTATTTTTATGGATTAAGTCTTTCTACCAAGTGATAGTTTGGTGCCCACTGCATTAGAAGAGAGAAGCCCCATTTTCTTCAAGACGTTGATAGAAACTGAATCATTCCTCTCTGACTCAGTCTGTTTTAATGCATCTGTATTTATAGGCCATAATGGTTCTCCAGCCCTTAGATTTATCCTGAATTTAAAGGACCACTAAAGTCAAAATTAAACTTTTACAATTCAGGTAGAGCACACAATTGTAAAAAAAAACTTTTTATTTCACATCCATTACCAAAATCTGAACAACTTTTTTTATATGCACACTTTCTGAGACACCAGCTCCTATTGAGCATGGGTAGGATTTACAGAATATACGTTTATGCATTTTGTGACTGGGTGATGGCTGTCACATGATGTAAGGGGGAGGAAAATAAAATTAATTTTGAGAAATGTCAGGAAAAAATCTACTACTCATTTGAAAACCGAACTAAGTGCTTTTGTATTGTCTATTTATTATGTATTTATTGATTGTTATTTTACTATGCTTAGTGGCCTTTTAAATAGATGTAGTTTGACAGCTCTGTACCTAAACTATGGAAAGAGTTTAGTTATTTCTCATACTTAATTTTCTACTTTATATTATATTGTCGTTTTAAATAGTTTTGTTACTATTTTTTCCTGCATTATTTTTGTAACTAGAGAGGATTCTGTAAATGAAGAGAATTTAACAGGTAATGTAAATATGTGTATGTATTCAAGATTAGTTCATGGGTCATTTATTTCAGGCAAATTTTACCAAAGTATTTGTTCATTGATGTAAAATGTGTCATTGTCTCGCCCTTGTGCATTGCTATTTCTTCTACAAAGGATATCTAAAGAATGAAGCAAATTAGATAATAAAAGTAAATTGGAATGCTGTATTCTTTATCTGAATCATTAAAGAAAAATATTGGGTTTTATGTCCCTTTAAACAATAATATATGATTGCTGATTTAGTAATTTTGCTTTAAAGGACGTTAAACCTAAAAGCAAAAAAAGTTGTTCAGCTGTGAAGATATCAAGTAACTGATAAATATGAATATGGTCACACATAAATAATTTGGCACAATTAAAGATTTATTCTCTACTTTCATTAAATAATTAGGACATTTTCATGTAGCTATTTATATTTTTATCATTTCAATATAAAGTTGATTGGTGTCAAAATGAACTGCATTTTTCAGAACTGTTATTATACAACCATCTGTGCTCTATGTACAAATCCACATTTCACTTTAATGCCTCCTAATTACTGTATTTGTAGGTAGGATGCCACAATAAACTCAGCTGAATCCACCTATTTATACCTCTAATTTTAGAAATAATTGTGCAGCTCTACTTTTCATTTTTAAAATTTATATATAAACAAATTACCAAGCAATGAGGCTTATTACATCAATAGCAACGACTACTATTTGTCTATAACTGCTTTGGGATTAGATTAAAAAATGATGAGGCTTATAAATAAATGAAGTGATTGTAAGTTAAAGGGGATACGACAGTTATTCCTATAAAACTAAAGACAGATGGGTTGCACACAATTTTGAGATGATTGGCAGCACCACATGAAACAGATGTTATGCATGGAATTAACGTTTACAAATGAGCTGCGAGAACATAGAATTATTAGTTCCTTACATAAAAAATAATGTTTTATTTAAATGAATACTTTTAAGTTATTACAAAAATATAGTACACATTAATAGGGGGAAATGTCTGCAGCTTTATGCAGCTTTGGGACAGCCTTGCACAAGCAAGCCTGCAGCCGATAGTTTAGAAGCAGCGGTCATCAGACCGCTGCATCCTAACCTGCACCCCAGATCTTAGCTGGCAGACTAAAATCACCCCAGACAAGTTGGACTGGGGTGATTTACAGCCTCTGCTGGAACGCAATTGGCTCTGCACTAGCAAGGGACAGCATTGCATTAGCAGCTGCTGTTGCAGTAATATATTGCTGTGATACCGGGCGGACAGGTTTGCTGGTGCTTCTTAAATGTCGGCTTAAGTTACCAAGTATGTGCTAGAGCTTGTGCAAATTACTTAAAGGGATAGAAAGGTAAAAACTGAAATGTGCATGGATGCATTTCTATTTTAAATACAAACATTTTTTGCAATATATTTTCATTAACATAAATGCTTCTAGTAAAAGTTATTACTGTTTTTAAGAGGAATACACACATATGCTGTGAGGGTCCGTGCACTAGCATTATAAATTCACAGCTCAGAGTCAGTAGTGCTTGCATGGCACAAATTAAGTCTTCACAGACACAGTACACACCACCACTAGATCTCTGAGCAGGCATGGTGTTGAATGCTATTGTATGGGCCCTCACAGCATACAGGGAGTGCAGAATTATTAGGCAAGTTGTATTTTTGAGGATTAATTTTATTATTGAACAACAACCATGTTCTCAATGAACCCAAAAAACTCATTAATATCAAAGCTGAATAGTTTTGGAAGTAGTTTTTAGTTTGTTTTTAGTTATAGCTATTTTAGGGGGATATCTGTGTGTGCAGGTGACTATTACTGTGCATAATTATTAGGCAACTTAACAAAAAACAAATATATACCCATTTCAATTATTTATTTTTACCAGTGAAACCAATATAACATCTCAACATTCACAAATATACATTTCTGACATTCAAAAACAAAACAAAAACAAATCAGTGACCAATATAGCCACCTTTCTTTGCAAGGACACTCAAAAGCCTGCCATCCATGGATTCTGTCAGTGTTTTGATCTGTTCACCATCAACATTGCGTGCAGCAGCAACCACAGCCTCCCAGACACTGTTCAGAGAGGTGTACTGTTTTCCCTCCTTGTAAATCTCACATTTGATGATGGACCACAGGTTCTCAATGGGGTTCAGATCAGGTGAACAAGGAGGCCATGTCATTAGATTTTCTTCTTTTATACCCTTTCTTGCCAGCCACGCTGTGGAGTACTTGGACGCGTGTGATGGAGCATTGTCCTGCATGAAAATCATGTTTTTCTTGAAGGATGCAGACTTCTTCCTGTACCACTGCTTGAAGAAGGTGTCTTCCAGAAACTGGCAGTAGGACTGGGAGTTGAGCTTGACTCCATCCTCAACCCGAAAAGGCCCCACAAGCTCATCTTTGATGATACCAGCCCAAACCAGTACTCCACCTCCACCATGCTGGTGTCTGAGTTGGACTGGAGCTCTCTGCCCTTTACCAATCCAGCCACGGGCCCATCCATCTGGCCCATCAAGACTCACTCTCATTTCATCAGTCCATAAAACCTTAGAAAAATCAGTCTTGAGATATTTCTTGGCCCAGTCTTGACGTTTCAGCTTGTGTGTCTTGTTCAGTGGTGGTCGTCTTTCAGCCTTTCTTACCTTGGCCATGTCTCTGAGTATTGCACACCTTGTGCTTTTGGGCACTCCAGTGATGTTGCAGCTCTGAAATATGGCCAAACTGGTGGCAAGTGGCATCTTGGCAGCTGCACGCTTGACTTTTCTCAGTTCATGGGCAGTTATTTTGCGCCTTGGTTTTTCCACATTTTTCTTGCAACCCTGTTGACTATTTTGAATGAAACGCTTGATTGTTCGATGATCACGCTTCAGAAGCTTTGCAATTTTAAGAGTGCTGCATCCCTCTGCAAGATATCTCACTATTTTTGACTTTTCTGAGCCTGTCAAGTCCTCCTTTTGACCCATTTTGCCAAAGGAAAGGAAGTTGCCTAATAATTATGCACACCTGATATAGGGTGTTGATGTCATTAGACCACACCCCTTCTCATTACAGAGATGCACATCACCTAATATGCTTAATTGGTAGTAGGCTTTCGAGCCTATACAGCTTGGAGTAAGACAACATGCATAAAGAGGATGATGTGGTCAAAATACTCATTTGCCTAATAATTCTGCACTCCCTGTATGTGTGTATGCTACTTAAAAATAGCAATAATAACATTTATTAGAAGCATTTTTGCTATTGGAAGCATATTGTGAAAATGCTTCCATTTAAATGCATTCACACACATTTGAATTTTGACTGTTCTATCCATGTAATTTTTTTTTTTTTTTAAATCTTTATATCGATAAATTAGTTCCATTATTTGACAACTGTGTCATGATAATACTTTATTTAGTGCAAAGACTATTTACATGTTTTGGGTCTGATTTAATATCACATTACAATGGAAAAGTTGCTATTAGTGGGTATACGTGGGTTATTGCTAGCCCCTTGGCAGCTAGCTAGGGTTGCAATCACTGTTCCATCGTCTGTACATAACATCCGACTCCTGACCTCAAAATGCATTAACTGTGCCCAAAATCTGCATTCTCCAAAACCATACACTCAGGATATTAAAGCCCATACCATATACAGCAAATCCACGCCTCTTTAGACTGAAAATTCATAAGACAATTTTTTAATTGCAACATTTGACAAACATCACACTGTGCTTTTATGTGCATTATTTCAAAAGTGCACAACATCAAAGCAATGTTTTATTTACTTGGAAGCTATTTTTATATTAATTGAAGTATTAGTTTGGAGCCTTTTTCACTACAATGTTACTGATAATGTTTTATATGGGAAGTGATGACGTGAAACCCGAAGAAAATAAAAACCTGTAAGTGTAAAATTGTATTTATAGAAACATTGTGCTCAGACATGTTCTATTATCCATGTAGAAAGAGTAGCACTGAAATATAGTTTATTCCCCTGAAAACATTTGAAGTAAAAACTACTTAGATTTAAACTGAAACAAATTCAGCGCTGTATCTGTAGTGTACTTTCTACTAATGATCATTCGCTGATGGGTACAAAATGCTTGTCGTACTTATTAGCCATGGGGCATTAGTAAGAAACATATATTTTCTTTTAACTTTTATGAAGAAACAAACCCTTACATATATATATATATATATATATATATATATATATATATATATATATATATATATATATATAGATATATATATGTGTATACAGTGTATATATATATACATATATATATATACAGTATATATATTGGAAAAAAGGGAGATGTGAGTTAGGCGCAGAAAGTTCCCTTTTGGGGGTTTACTTACACTACTTACTCCCAATCAGTGTGGGGTAAGTAAAGCGCAGTGTAGGTAGAAACTTTCTCTGGCTTCCAGGGGTACAGTTATCAGCTGCTGGATCCTCCCAAAGACTTTAACTCAGGTAGCCATATGTAGAAAAACCAAGAATAAAAAATAATAGTGCAACTCTGCGTAGTAAATTACACCACACTCTGTTTATTACGAGTTATACTACTCACATTTATGAACCTCAATACATTATGAGGTAATTAAAAGCATTAGGTACGGTCAAAAGACCCACAATAAAACACTGGCCAACAGGGAAGTTTAGAAAGATAAGGAGTCTACAGCTTAAAAGTTCATCACATGTATACAGCAGACTGGTTATCCTGACGCATTTCAAAGGTCTAGGATTTTGTGACCTTCTTCATCAGAGGAACTTACCGTCTGCTTAAAAATGCATTCTTTTTGTAATGGAGCGGTGACACGCCCCTATTGTCTGAAAGGTCTAATTGGTGTAATCGCGGTCACATGAGCTCCAGTGTAAGGAGTTTTGTAATGCCAGAGAGTCCATTCTTAGTGTTGGCAGAATAGGAAGTGTGTTATCTAGAAGTATACATTCTCCCAGGTATTTAGCAGTTATTGTCACATAAAATGGCTTGCAAATCAACAATAAAAAGAGCCGTACTTTTTCAATTGAATAAAACAGCATAAAGATCCGCTTGATGACTCAATCTGATAGGTATTCATGTGAATAGCTAAACTCACTCAATAGCACAGCTTATAACAGTAAATACGAAAAATAAACATATTATATAAAAGCCTTGAATAACACAAATGTATGTTCAAACAATATAACCCCTTAAGCAAATGTGATTATTTTCGTTAATATTGAATAAAAAAAAAATATATATATATATATATATATATATATATAAAGTTCAAAGTACAAAGTATTTTGTATGTCTGAGGAAGGGGCTAATCCCCCGAAAACTTTCACATAATTGGAATAAAACTTTGAAAAGTCACAGGCATTATATGCCAATGATATTATTCTAACACTTACCAGCCCATGACTATCTTTAGAGACATTAAAAAAGGAAATAGATAAATATAGCACATTCTCAGGATTTAAAATCAATCCCACAAAATCAGAACTGTTGGGGATCCATATACCCGAACAGGAGTTACAGGAAATCGCAAATAAACATCACTATAACATACAAACCTCCTCTATCAAATATCTGGGGATCCAAATAACATATAACCAAGACCTTCTATTTAAATTAAACTATCAGACCCTGATGGATGAGGTGCAACAAGAACTACGAAACTTGGAACACAAAACTTTGTCCTGGATAGGAAGAATGGAAGCATTTAAGATGACCTGCCTTCCAAAAATTTTATATAAACTCCAAACGATCCCTATCCCAGTTCCACCATCATATCTGACCACCCTCCAAAATATTGTTAATACATATATCTGGCAAAATAAAAGACCATGCATAGCAAAAAAAATAATATATAGAAACAGGAAAAATGGAGGTTTAGGAGTCCCTAATTTAGTTTACTACAGGCAAGCAGCCATCCTCAATCGGGTTATAGACTGGTGTAAGCATGGGGAATGTAAAGAATGGGTGAGGCTGGAGCAACAAATAGCTAACTGTCCTAATGTGGGTGGAATGTGTTGGGTGGATAAGCTACATAGGAACATTAATAAAACGCTTCCCAGTATCATAAGTGAAACATTTAAAGTATGGGACTACATCTCTAACAAGACCACAGGTGTTTCCTCCAACCCCTCCCCATTAACACCGCTCTTACATAACCCAGAGATCCCTATACGACAGCACCCTGCCAACAAAACATGGTCCAATATAAACACCTTAATTCCAGTCCATACCCTCATAAGCAATGGAAAATTAAAACCACAGGAGGAAATGGGGGAGATGACTCCACTTTTTATAAATGAATGGTACACACGTCAACAACTACAGCATTTCATTACAAGTAACATACAGAAATCCAAACTAATTAGACCCCTCACTCTATTTGAAAATGTATGCTACTCACAAACCCCCACCAAAGGAGGTCTGTCAATGTTATACAAAATGCTGATAGAGCACCACTCCAGATCTCTACCAGCTTACTGCAAGATCTGGGAAACCGATCTACAAAAAGAAATCTCACACAAAGATTGGGACATAATTTTTAATAATATGGGCAAGGCCTCATCCTCGATGAGAATTACGGAAACTAACCTGAAACTTCTATATAGATGGTACCTCACTCCGCTTAGACTTTCAAAAATCTATACAACCACAAATAGTGCATGTTGGAGAGGATGCGGTGAGGAGGGTTCACTAGTCCACATCTGGTGGAACTGCCCCTACATTAGACAATACTGGATTAAAATTAAGGAAGAAATAGAGAAATGCTTGTCCCATAAGATCCAATTAGATCCCCTAATATTACTCTTTAACTACCTTCCTAAATTAAAATGCAAACTCAGACTAAAACTGTTACACATAATGACGAATGGAGCTAAACAACTTATACCACGACTATGGAAAAATCTGAGAATCCCCACGATCAATGAGTGGCAGAACCACATTACACAGATCTTAACCCTGGAAAAATACCATTATACACAAACACAACAACTGGAGTTTTACAATAATTTAAAGTTTATATGGGAAGATTATCTGGCATCAATGTAAGTAATTGATTCACGGTACCACTTGCAGTTTTTCTATCTATTAAGATCAATGTCATATCCATGTACTCATTATATTAAGATATATTTTGTCTTTAATTGTAATGCTTTGTCACTTTCTGTTATGTACCTATGTTTTTTATTTACAACAATAAAGGAAATTTAAAAAAACAAAAGACAAAAAAAAAAAAAAACTTTGAAAAGTCCTGGTGAGTGCACTCTTCATTACTTATATAAATATCCTTAACCTATATAGTCTGCTAACCTAATAGGCTAAAACTTGAAACTAGAGACTAATAAAAAGAAAAAAAGTTTTTTTTTATAAAAAAAATGCATAGTATCCTTAAATAAATAAAAATAATTTTTTTAATATTATTTACAGAAACATATTATTATTTTATTTTAGAAAAGGGGGAAAAGGAGATTCTTAATCGCACTCATTACTAGTCTTTTAAAATTAAATCAATCATTTAAAAAAAATATATATATATTCCCCCATAGTGTTACATAAACAGAGTGTGGTGTAATATACTACGCAGAGTTGCACTATTATTTTTTATTCTTGTTTTTTCTACATATGGCTACATGAGTTAAAGGGACATTAAACACTTTGAGATGGTAATATAAAATGATAAATTGTATATATAAAACAACTCTGCAATATACTTTCATTATTTATTTTGTCCTCTTTGCCGTAATTCCATTCTGAAATTGTGAGCTTTTCAGTTCCTGTTAGAAATGGAAGTGCAGAACACTGTTAAATCCAGCGCAACCATTGGCTGCACACTCTAATGACCTATGTATAATGGTCCCTAATTGGCCACAGCAGAGAAGGTAACACAAGTTACAACATGGCAGCTCCCAGTGTTTTATAGACACTAAAACTTTACACTTATTTTGTCACTTTTTAAACAACTAATGAAACTTTAAAAAATACATCTACATGTTAGTCATGGACTAATCTTTTCTTTGAATGCATCATTCTATCTAGCATGTATTTAGTGTTTAATGTCCCTTTAAAGTCTTTGAGAGGATCCAGCAGCTGATAACTGTACCCCTGGAAGCCAGAGAAAGTTTCCTCATACTGATTGGGGGTAAGGAGTGTAAGTAAACCCCTAAAGGGGAACTTTTTTACTCCGGGCACTGGGGATTTTAGTTTGGACTCACTTTTCTTTTCTTCTGGATCAATACCGGATATATATCTCTATATCCTTGCCAATCATGAATGATTATCAACTGTTTACTGGTGTTTGATTAAAAGAGATTGATTTTTGACCAGAGACTCTAATACCTTTTAAGTTAATATTTATTTTTATTTTAAGCATGCTGCAAATTTCTGTATATGTATTTATTTTCTTTATATTTTTTTTATTCTTTTGTATTGTATATTTTTTATGCATTGCATTCTTTATGTTCTATGTGTTTTTTTTCTGCTCACGGTTATGTTTTTTATTTGACATTGTTCACTACTGTATCTAAATTCAACTTATGGTATACATTCTTGTCTATTTGTTATTATACCAATTCTGTACTGTCTGTATAAAGGAAAATAAGGGGGGGGGATAATTTATACTCCCTCCCAGAATAATAGAACAGCAGTCAACAGTGGAATAAAGAACCATCATCAGTGTCATTAACAAATGGAGAGAGACTTTAAGGTTCGAGTACTCTTCTAGTTTTCTGTGTACCCCAAGAACTCACCATCACTAGAGTCAGAATTTAAAAAGCTAAGTTGCTCACAATCCCTGACATCACTTTCAACACTATCTTCAGATAAGAAACCATCTTCATTTCCATCCAAAGCATTGCTAATGCCACATTTTTTGAATGACTGTACAACGATTTCCTCCTTCACTGAGTGCCATGATGTTTTCACCCATTCACAAACTTGAGTGATAGACGGCTTCTTCATTCGTCCAGTAGGTGTCAGATCATGATTACCAGCAGCCATCCATTTGTTCCACTCTTCTTGCATAAAGACCTTAAATGGTTTGTTGATGGAAACATTGAGAGGTTGCAACTGGCTGGTAACACCTCCTGGAATTACAGCTAGATGAGTCTTTACTTCTATAAAGCACTTTTTTGTAGTTTCACTAATATGTGCTCTAAACTTGTCAAGCACTAATAAGGCAGGTTTTTTCAGATGCCCTCCAGGATGTTTGGACTACACTTTTTCAAGCCATACTCTCATTCCATTTTCGTCCATCCATCCTTTCTCATGAACATGTACAACAACTCCTTTTGGAATCACTTCTTTTGGAAATGTTTTACTTTTGAAAATTAACATGGGTGCAATTTGGTGCCATCTGCACAGCAAGACAATAGAACTGTGTAATGGGTTTTCTCAAGTCCGGAGGTTTTCAAGGTGATAATTTTGGCACCTTTTAGATCAACAGTCCTATTAAATGGCACATCAAAGGTTAGGGGGACTTCATCCATATTCTCAATCTGGCCAATTTTAAACCCATTTTTCTTCCTAGCATCAATTACAAATTTATGAAAAGACAGAATCTTATCTTCATATTCTTTTGGCATTTTTTGTGCAATTCTAGTTTTGGTGCGCATAGCAAGACCACATCGCCTCATAAATCTGTAGCACCATGATGGTGATCCAGTAAAATCGTGAATGCCTTTCTCTACAGCAATGCGTTTAGCTTCGTATATTATCATTTTTGTAGAGACTGAGAAGCCATTATGCCGGTGATTTGTGATCCATTCTTTCATGGCCACATCTTACTGTGGCCACTTTGCAGCAATCCCACGAAAAGTGTGCTTACTTTCATTCTCTTTTTGCAGCTGATCCTGTTTTCTCCACTCTCTTATCATTTTTTCAGTTGAAGTTAGCCCAAAATGTCTCTCTGCTGCTCTGTTTCCATGCTCCTTTGCATAGTTTACTACCTCTAGTTTAAAAGGAATCTTATATGCTAGTCTTTTCTGCTTTATCATATTTGTATGTAGAATGGGGAAGGTTTTCTGCAAGAAAATACAGTGAAGAAGGAACTGTCAGTAATGTACCGGTATCTCCAATGTTTACCGCTGACCATTTGCGTTATCTCTGAGCATGGTCTTAATTTAATCAGAAAACACACTCTGGTGGCACAAATCAAATAGAATTGCATCCATATTAAAGAAACAGATTTTACAACATATGGCCGACTATCCTATCCTGTCTATGCTAAGAGACAGAAATAAACAAAAAAATTGACTTTGTGCATCATATGTACGGTATAGTGATAACTGGAGTCAATTATTACTTTATACAAAGTACATTTTTTGATTGTTTTTGCCCCTTACGTAGAATTGCAGCCAGCATTGTTTTTTACCTTAGCAAGGGACTGTGCTTGAAGGAGTGAGGTAAAGGAAGGTGCGCATGCGCACTGCTATCCAGGAGAGACCAGTTGCTAGGCAATGAGCGGGGACACGCCGTTTAGATGACTATTATGTATCATTCTTCACCCTCCAAGCAGTGCGCCACCAGACAGACCCAACACAGGAACAGGTACCGTAAGTTGAATTGCAGAGCCCTGCCTTCTTCCAGCACAGTAACCCCAGCAGCCTCCCCTCTGCAGCCTTCCGTCCTCCATGCCGCACGATCTCAGTATGCTTCCTGGCCGGGATCTGCTTTTTGCCTCTGCACTCGGGCTTGGCGATTCGGTTCCAGGGCACACACACATTTGCTCCATAAGACGCACAGACATTTCCCCTTACTTTTGAGGGAGAAAAAGTGTGTCTTATGGAGCGAAAAATACGTTTTATATATATATATATATATATATATATATATATATACTGTATATATATATACATGCTACATTCTAGTACTTTTAAAAGTGCAAACAGATATATTTTTAGAATGACAATTGCAATAGTGTGTCATAAATTAAAATAATTTACTTATGAACATTCAAAACATGAATTAATTGACATTAGCAATTAAGAACTGACCTATTAGAGTGATGATATGAACTTTATTATATATAAGTAGCATATATTAAGTTACAATAATTGTCTTATAACGCATAAAAGCTTAATTAGGCCTGAAAATAAAAGCATGAACTTATACGATTCTAGAGTTCATCAAATCTCTAATTTTTGTCAGCTGAGACAAATATATCTCAGTGTTACTCTATAAATCACATTCATCATACAATGATATATGCATCCCTATTTGATAAATCACTTTCTATACATCTAAATAGCATTAGGTGATTTATATCTGTATCTCATTTGACATACTTGCCATTCTGATGAATATGTTCAATTTATGAAAAATAATTAGTTCAAAAGCATAAAATTGTAACACATGGAATGAATCTCTTATGTGTATGTGAAGCTACTTTAGCAGCAAGGGGTAGATTCCACTCAAGGATGAATAATGATCCCAAAATGTTGTACAAAAATCTCCATAGGCGTCATTGGAGACATTCATGACAAAAAAAGATGTTAAAAAATCTACTAAACTAAAAGGTTGTTTTAACTTACATTGTAATCAGTGTTACCTCTAAGACCATATTTTGTGAGCAGCTCAGCAATGAAATGGTTAGTAAGGGAACTATACCTTGCTTTCTACATTTTGTAGTGTTTGCTAACTGCAAAGTATGGTTCCCTAATTAACTGCTGGACCACTCATAAAATGTTTCCTTAGAGGGGACTCTGATTGTAATATATGTATATACTAGAATAGATGGGAACATGTACTACATAATTCAGTATCAAAGATAGGGAAAAGTCATATTTTGCACTGCAATTTCTTACTTGTTTGAGCTTAGTGGAAATTCCTAACCCTTTATGGTTGTAAAAGTGTGTGCGTGTAAATGTAGATGTTCTACATTTTCTTTTTGTATTTAAGTGGAAATTTCCAGCTATGAATATGTTTTAAAATGTATAATATGTATTTATATTTAATTTAAAGTTGTGGTTATGACCCACATAATTAGTCAGGTAAATATATAGGTAAAATCAAACAGTAAAATAACAGCTCTCAGTACATATACTTCCACATTTGTGAGATGTAATTTTACAAATCTTTGCTGCATAATTTAATGCTTTTTTAAACCTAAAGTAAACCACTATTATTAATAGTATAGTCCAGAACTACACAAGGAACTCCACTACTTGTGCATAATGAGTTTAGCACACTCTCAGCTTAGTGTAGGGTTGCCACCCATCCCTTAAAATACAGAACACTTATAAGTTACACATGCTGCAGGGTGTGCAGGGAGGAATATGAAATGTGCTTTCCAGAAACACAATACATGTTCCTCCCTGCACACCCTTCAGCATGTGTAACTCATAAGTGTCCAGGAGAACATGGCTGAGGTGGCAACCCTAGCCTAGTGCAACATTGGAGTGATAGCCGTTGTGAATTTTACTGCATGTCCCCATAGAATTCTATTATGTAAGGGATTTATTGCACCTGCAAGATCCCACTGCAGATGTTAGAGCACCGTAGACTATCACTCGAGTGATTTTAAACCATTGTAGATACCATTGTTATAGTAGCTGGAGTCATAATCCCACAGAGTGCTGGTGATTGCGACCAGCAATGAAATAACCTGTTATTTAGTGACCCACATATACATATAGACTACAAGTTGAGTTGCAAAAAATATTAGTAGTATTGCACTAATACTAAGCCAGTTAATTCAATAGCACTCCTATTCTTGTTCATATTACAAGCTAAAAGTAAAATGTTTGTGTGTGAGTTAAAGCCTCATTCATTCAAACATCTGGAGGTCAGATAGAACAACAATACTAATTTCCTTTCCCCATAGACCTATATGGGATGCTCTATAAAAACGTCTTTGGCTTTTGCTTGACGCGTTAAAAACCCAAAGGTGCAATAGGCCAACTGCCCTAAAGCTGCATTAAGACATAATTTAAATTTCTTTGTTCACATAAAAGAAAATGTTATTTATATATATATATATATATATATATATATATATATATATATATATATATATATATATATATATATATATATATATATACATACTGTACTGTGCAAATGTCTTAGGCCACCATTAGATTTGTTGTTTTATCAATGGTATAATGACCATATATAATTATTTATCAGTCTCTTTATTGGAATACAACCAGAAAATACAGGGAATTAGTATACAGTATTAAAAAACAGAAAAATATCAGAAAAACAGCTTCTACTGTATAGTCTAAAGTGGCAAGTATTTAGTGCAGCCTCCACCTTTTACTTGAGCAATAGCAGGAACCTGGATCTCGTAAACCTTAATGGAATGGAACCCTAATTGATCTCATTGCTAACATCTGAATTTGTCCTACTATTTCATGTCAAAATGACTGCTGTGAAAAAGGTCTATAACACCAGAATTGTGCAAGACATGCCTGAGGATTTCATACACATGTGGTATGAGCTTAATTCATAGGAAGATTTGCATCAGCAAGGCCAATCTCAAAAAGAAATCAGCAAACAAACTGGATACTCAGGATATGGTATTTAAGTTGTTATAAAGAAATTCGAAGAATCAGGAGACGTTAAGGACAAAAAAGGACTGGAATGCCAAGACAACTTCCAAGATTTCATGAGAAGTTTCTCAGAGTTTATTCGTTGAGAGACCGGAAGAAGTCCAGCAAGAACATGACTCAGAATCTGACAGCTTCATCTGGATGCCAAGTTAACTCTTCTAAAGTCTGAAGAAGCTTGATCAGAAATAGTCTTTGTGGAAGAGTAGCAGTAACCACTTTTTTGAAAGGCGAACAGGGTGAAAAGGCTAAGATATGCTAAAGCTCACAAATATTGGAATGAAGATCAGTGGAAAAGAATATTATGAACTGACAGTTTTAAATTTTTGGGTCCAATCATTGACAATATGTGAAAAGAGTTGGAGAGAGATAGAAGAACAAGTGCTTGCAGCCTTCAGTGAAACATGGTAGAGGGTCTGTCCTGTTTTGGGCTTCATTTCTACTGGAAAGAGCCTGATAACGATCCCAAGCACACTGCTAATGCAGTGAAATCATATTAGAGAAAAAAAACAGTTGATACAATACTTACAGTTATGGATTGGCCTCCACAGAGTCCGGTCTGAATATTATAGAGGCAGTATGGGATCATCTGAACTAAGAAAAAAATAAAAGACAACCTAAATCTAAAGAAGAACTTTGGGAAGTGCTGAAAGAAGCCTGGTATAATATACCAGAAGATTACTTCTGAAAACTTCAGGACAGTCTCCCCAAAAGAGTTCAAGATGTGTTTAGTGCCAGGGTAGGTTACACTAAATACTGACTTTTGCCTGAAGAAGCCATTTTGTTCTGCAAATTGTGTTTTTTTTTTAATATATTTTGATGTGCATATTTCCTGTATTTTCTGTTTGTATTTAAGTAAAGAGACTGAAAAATAAATATGGATGGTCACTAAAACTTTGCTAAAACAACAAAGCTGGTGGTGGCCTAAAACTTTTGCACATTACTGTATATAAAATATATGTAGCTATATATCTATATGTGGATATAATGTGTATATAGATAGATAGATAGATAGATAGATAGATAGATAGATAGATAGATAAATACATACAGTATCTCACAAAAGTGAGTACACCACTCACATTTTTGTAAATATTTTATTATATCTTTTCATGTGACAACACAGAAGAAATTACACTTTGCTACAATGTAAAGTAGTGAGTGTACAGCCTGTATAACAGTGTACATTTTCTATCCCCTCAAAATAACAGTGTGATTTTGAACAAGTTACTAAAATGGAGCTGCTATGATAAATCTGATGTCACTAAATGTTTTCAAAGCAGCCCCATTATTACAACTTGCATAGGATTTATCCTTTAGTGTGCACAGTTTGTTGAACACAGAGTAGTTTTTCAGCTAACTATTGATTCCATTAACCTCTGTGAGGTTAATGGATATTTCATACTTGCAATCACTTGACTGCAGCCAAAGGTCAATGATCTGGCTTAGACCCTATGAAAAAATAAATATATAAAGCAGACATTAGATCATAACATATATTTTGTGTGGCACTGATTACATAAAACAATGTGAAAACTAATTATCCAAGACATCAAAAGGTATCTCTGTTATAAGAAATTTCATGTTAAAAATGTGTCCAAAGATTGTTGAATTTTAAGTCCTAATTTCCAGTTTTTTTAATTGTAATGAACACAGCAATCCTGTATTTACAATTTTTCAGATATTTATAAAGGCTTCAATGAAAAATCTTAGCCAATTATGTTTCATTTTGCCACCCACCATAATAACAGTATTACATTAATTTACTTACTAAAGCTTCAACAACATGACAACAATTTACAAAAAGCATGCAATAAGATTAAAATATGAATGCACAAGCCTGTAAACTTCATCACAATATGTGGAAAATTGAAAGAAATTTAATTAGCAACTATATACTGTATAACATATTTTATGTAATTAATGCATGCATCCAGTAGTCTGTAGTGATAGAAATTTCTTGTAGTTTCACTGAAATGTAATCAATGATGTCTGATACATTTTCAAAATAGTTTCATATTTATTTATTCATCTGTTTGTTTATAATTTTTAGGAGTGCAACACAGATGTAATTTTAGGCACATGCTTTGCAAAACTGTTTAAAAAGACTACCATATCCAATTATTTAAATTGTAGCATTTGATAAACTCTAGTATTAAAAATGCAAAGCATTTCACAGATTCTCCTTGCACATTTGAAAAATCAAAACTTACTAAATGTCCCTTTATGACTCCGCTTTAGCAAATTATTAGTTTATTTCCAAAGAAGATAGAGTGAGCCACTTCTCACCCTTGAAATGCCAATTTCAAGAGAGTCTGTAAAAAAACAACAACAAAAAAACAAAAAACAACAACAACCTAGATTGGCTGGAACAAATGATAAGTTTGAACTCCAGAATAAAGTTGAAACATATTCCTAATAGTAAGATCCACTTCAAGAAAAGGTATTTTTTTCCTATTTTCACAAATTGGGCCTGTTGCATCCCTTTTGAGCAATGACATTTTGCTTTTATATTATATAACAAACAGGTATACATCTAGTTGTACAAATATAATGCTTACCTGAAAATGAATTTCTTTCATAATGAAATGAGTTCATGAGACATTACAAAGGGATTTATTCACTTACCTACAAAGAGGAGTCAAACACAACCTTACATGCCAGACCTTAAATCCTTCCCACTTACTCTACTTCCTCCTTAATACATAATGCCAGGTAGATAGAAGGAAGAAAAAACAGGAAATACAAAGCAGGGCAAATAAAGTGCAAAAGAAGTACTGCCACCAAGTGTGCAAAGAAAGAGTGGGGCTTGTGGTCTCAGCATCATGGAAAAAAAAACAGATAAGTATAAATTTAGTTTTCTTTCATCAGATGGTGAGAGTCCACAATACAAAATATATGAGAATCAATACCCAAACAGTGAAGTCCACAGTCCAACATGTAATGGGGTAATGGGGGTACCAACAGTTAAGACAGGTATATTACTAATCACGCACTACAGTCCGCAGAATATTCCTGCCAAAAGCAGTCTCTGAAATGGCATACACATCAAAACAGAAAAGGGGGAGAATAGGATTAAGTAATCACCTTACAAATTTGCTCTATGGAAGCCTCATCACGGAAGGCCCAAGAAGTGGCATCTGCTCTAATGAAATAAGCAGTAATGTACTTAAGGGTAGTCTTCCCTGCAATCAGGTATGCTTTATGAATTAAGGCCTTAAAGGGACAGTCTAGTCAAAAGTAAGCTTTCATGATTTAGATAGGGCATGTAATTTTAAACAACAATTTACGTTTATCATCAATTTTTCTTTTTTTCTTGGTATTCTTTTTTGAAAGCTAAACATAGGTAGTGTCATATGTTAATTTATAAGCCCTTTAATTCTGCCTCTTACCTGAATACATTTGACAGTTTTTCCACAGCTAGTTAATATGTGCCATATAGATAACATTGTGCTTACGCTCGTGGAGTTACCAAGGAGTCAGCACTGATTGGCTAGAATGCAACTCTGTCAAAAGAACTGAAATAAAGGGGCAGTCTGCAGATGCTTAGATACAAAGTAATCAATGAGGTAAAAAGTGTATTAATATAACCATGTTGGTTATGCAAAACAGGGGAATGGAATAAGGGGATTATCTATCTTTTTAAACAATAACAATTCTGGAGTAGACTGTCCCTTTAAACCAAGTGGTAAAGGTAACTGCCTTAGCTTTCTGACCCTTGTAAGGTCAAGAAAAAATAACAAATGGAGAAGAAAGTCTATAATCCTTTGTGGCATCAAAATAGAATTTTAAATCTCTCACAACTTCCATATTGGGAAGTTACGGCTTAGAATTTTTAGCAGCTGGACATAGAAAAGAAAACACAATTTCCTGTTTTATTATATCTGTGGATGCCATCTTAGGAAGAAAGGAATAGCTGGTGTAAAGAACAGTCTTGTCTGATGACAAATCTGGAAAGAAGGTTTACAAGATAAAGCAAAAAGCTCAGAAACTCTTCAGGCTGAAGAAATGACATAGAGAAAAATAACCTTCCAGGATAAAAGCTGAAAGTTGAAAACATGCATATGTTCAAAAGGAGGTACTTGAATAACCCTCAGAACCAGATTAAGATTCCACAGAGGATAAACTCCAGAATAAAACATAAAATATTGACTCTAACTTTTAAAGATCTCAATAACACTTCTCCAACCTATATCTCCAACCTAGTCTCTAAATACTCTCCCTCTCGCCCCCTTCACTCTGATCATGACCTCCTTCTATCCTCTTCTCTTGTTACTTTCTCACATTCCCATCTACAAGACTTCTCCAGACTGGCCCCTATTTTGTGGAACTAGCATATTTTAACTCATGTCTTTAGCGCTGCAGAATATGCTAGCGCTCTACAAATAAGTGATAATAATAATAATAATAATAATAATAATAATAATAATAATAATAATAATAATAAACTGGATGACTAACTGGCTTATTGTGATTAGAGCCTGAACAAAGGGTTGGATATAAGAAATTTGTTGGCAGTCCCCTTATGGAATAATATGGATATGGCCCAAATCTGATCCTTAAGAGAACTAAATGACAAACCTTTCTACATATCATCCTGCAGGAACTCAAGAACTCTAGTAATTCTAAAAGAATTCCAAAGGTATCCCTTGTGAGCACACCAGGATAAAAAGGTTTTAAAAACCTTATGATAAATTGGCCTGGAGACATGTTTCTTGGCCTAAATCATGGTATCAAAAATCTTTTCAGATAAACATCTCTGGGAAAGCAATAGACATACAATTGCCAGGTCATTAAATTCAGATTTTTGAGATACTAATTAAAGAAAAGCCCTTGACAAAGAAAATCTATTCTGAGATGATCAATGTAAGTCATTGCTGTGACATTGTATGACTGGAGTAGAAGAAAATATTCCTGCTGAAATTGGACCAACTCTGGAGAGCCCTTAAGATTCCTTAGAGCTTCAGAATATTTATTGGTAACCTTGCCTTCTTAGACGACAACATTCCCTGCCTTTCTGAGACCCCCAGACTGCGACCCCAAACTTGCAGGCTGGTGTTTGTGGTAATCACCACTCACACTGGTCAAAGATAAAAACCACTAGGCAACAGATTGGTAATTGCACCACAATGTAAGTGACTGCTTTGTCTTGTTATCTAACAGGATCCTCCCAGATATATTATTGTTGTCTTCATTCCACTAATGTAGCATTTGCAATTTGAGAAACTGAAGAAATCTGGCAAATGGAACTGCATCTGAGGCAGCAATCAGAAGACCAACAACTTTAATCTACTAAGTTTTTTTTGTGGAAGATTCTTGGTTAGGTCTTTGTAATGGAATAAGTTAAAATCTTTTGGTCGCACCATCACTGGCGATGATGGGAGCGTGAAATGCCCCTGACATTGATTGTTAATTGTTAATAATGCAACATGTATTATGTTAATAATGCAACATGTATTTATATATACTTAATTGTACATATTTTAATGACAATATGTTAAGATTTCATTTAGAAATTAATATTATTTATTTAAAGGGACAGTCAACACCAGAATTTTTGTTGTTTAAAAAGAAAGATACTCCCTTTATTACCTATTCCCCAGTTTTGAATAACTAACAATGTTATAGAAATACACTTTTTTTTTCCAAATATTTTTTTTTTTATTGAGGCATTTGCGTAAAACATACATAAAACACAATACACCTTTTTGCCAAAAGAACAAGATACAAACAAAAGTAGCCGAAACATTTCGGCATCTATATAATAGATTGGCTAAAGGCTAATAAGACCTCAATTTTTCCAAAATATATCATGTATGACTGACAATTTAGGAACATAGTTTTAGTCCAGATGGACCAAGAGCATAGAAAATAGAAGATATCTGATGGTCAGAAGTCTAGCTCTTCAGGAGCTTCAAAAGGAGTGTGAATATATATGTAGACAAGGGGCAAAGGGATATTCAGTGGGTAAGCACCGCTTTGTATAGGAGGGAAAGGGTGGAGGGCGGAGCCTTATGTATATGGCAATATTTTTAGGGAACTTGGAGGGGGCTCTTAGTCTTGCCAATGAAGCAAAATAAATGGGCCATGAAGCTGGGTTATCTATCCACTTATTGTTAGCCATGCATAAGCATATTGGGGGAATATATGAAGATTAAATAATCTATAGGTAAACAGATAATACATGTTGTATCAGTTCCCTAACTTAGATGAGATAGAAGGTTATGGTAATATGGGTATTTTATAAGTATAGGGGGATCAAATGGGGAGTAGGCCATAGGACTATGATAGCATATGTTAGGATTGGATATCAAATAGCATGGCTCTGGTGATAGATCAGAATTGCAAAGCATCTAGGATTTCTAAGTGTCATCTTTTAACAATTTCCTGTAAGAAGTCAGTGAAAACAAATATTGCTGCTTGCAATCTTAACAATGGGGATCTAACTTATGAACAAAATTATCAACAGGCATCATCACTTAAGAAACATCCCTGCAAACGTTAATCTGACTACTACAAGCCACTTTCTTGCAATAGCATGGTCAGAACATATACATGCAATATAAACTTTTTGGATGTTCATTAACAGTTGCTAGCTTAAAAACATTGCAAGTAGTAACAAGTAATCACATTTGGCTATGAGCATTTAAGAATTACTAAATAGATAGTCAGTAAGAACTCGAAGATCACGTGAAAAAGTTTCAAAACAGGTAACTCCCGCATCGCAGGTTCAATACGTTTAGAGGAATGAACAGCTACTAATGAGGAGTTATATAACTATCTTAAAGGCATATAGAATAGCCAAAATATACTAGTTTAAGTTCACTTAACTCTGTAATGGCAGTGGCTCTATAGTGTACACCGCCAATAAAAAGAGATCATGTACCAAAAGTTTTAGCCGACTAAAAAAAAATATGATCCAGATTGTCCTCCAAAGCTTGTGGGTATAAGGGACTGTATGATCAAAGATGCTGCTGTAGCAGTACATAAATAAAGACATATTAAAATCACATCTACAACACTGTCCTAACTAAAATAGCTAATGGTGGAACTGGCAAAAAAAAAAAAATTGTTTAGCCTACCAGTTATGTTCTATTGTCCCTGCTTTAGAGAAACGCTCCCTGCATTAAATAATAGCTGATGTACGTGTAAATGTACAAACTCCCTAATAGTGAGATATCTAGAAGCTAGGTGAGAGCCTATATTAAACATTTATAGGTAAGTATATCTAGTATAAAGTAAAGAAGGCACCTTAATACTGCAATAGGTGAGCTATACCTTTGGGTCTAATCTGAGATATATTAACTTTCTCAGGGATATAGAGGAGAATGTTAACACTAGTGATTAATCAAAAAATATGACCCGTCTAGCTTCTGATTACTCTGTTGGGTTAAGCTCTGGTAAAGGGACTATCTATTTAGTTAGATTCTCACGCAGTAGATTTTACCCCATGTAAATTAAATATACAGTATAATAAATTGCATCGACTTCAAACAACAGACAAAGCATGATAACAGTTATATGCAAATAGGTAAGGTTTCCCCCTAATTACACACTATACATTATGATATTATATGGAGGGGGGACGTTAGAATGGTTGGAGCCTAGGGGACCTCTGGGTGAACCCCTCTCCTAGGGGAGTGCCTCCTATAGGCAATGTGGGAAAAAGGAGGAGGGATATGACCCGCAGGCAGTAAGTACCAGCGGGAAAGGGAGGAGAGAGGCTCAACCAGGACAAATAATATGTACCAATAATGTGGGCAAGAGCATAGATAAATTAAGGATGACAGTCATACAGTCGCAAATAATGATAGCAAATAACATATAAAATTAATATAACGCAACATTTAGGCAACAAAACAGATACCTATATGACTGAATATATCGGAATGTAAGGTAGATGATAAATAACTTTACCCTGAGGCATCCCTAAAAACTGCATATCCAAGTAAATAGATAGATTTTGGTGTAAGGAAAATAGATGAAATATCATAGACGACTCACCATAAGTGACAGTAGGCACATATTGTGGTAGTGACTGAACTTAGGAAGAAGAGGGGACTATAATAAATGATCTGTTTAAGGGTAGGGTGAGATGATGCAGGGGGTAGGAAACAAGTAGTTGATAAAATGTATAGTAAGATAGACTATTAGCATTAAACAGTGACTATCCTTTTATTCAATATTCCCATTGTGTGGTAAAATAGCATAGCTGAAAAATGAAACAGTCCTTTCAAAACAATATATGACAACTCTGATAGTATGGTAGCTTCGGCCCTTAGGAGAGAGTAGTAAACACTTAAGGAGAGCCTGTTTGCTTTTGGGAATATTACTAAAACAGCCAACCCTGCTAAGACAGTAGCCAACATATTTATCGCTATTAGCAATAGAGGCTAAGTGCAAGAGAGCGTAGAGTAGATAGTGAGAGTCTTTAGCTCCAAAGGTCCTGCCGGGAGATAGGAAATGGTGGTATGTCACAACACTAGTTCCAGAATTAGCATTTATATATATAACCGGGATCAGCGTACTTGGAATAATAACTCAAATATCAGTAAATAGCGAGTGTCTTAAGCTGCAGGTTCCCTAGTGGGGGGCATTACAGCTTACCCCCATATCCATCATGGTTAAAAGCCTCCGCTCTAACCAATACCCAGGCGGATACCACTCCTGAGCTGCACAGTGGTCCGTAGGTTCAAAGTCCTCAAAAGCCGCATAAACACTGATGGAGCCTGTGTAAAGATTCTCATTTCAAAAAACCAGCACAGATTGTCAAATACATAATGGCCCATGTCAGCATATGTAGGGTTCTCACATAAGCGTGTCAAGCGGTCAGCATTGCGCAGTGTAAATCTGGTATCCTCCTTGATAGCTGTGGCACTAACCTCAGGCTTTTTGCTCGTCTCCACTGGGTGCAGTGCCAAGAGTGACCCTGCGAGCAGCACTCTAGGCTCCGTGTCGGAGGATGTGAAAGAAAGGGCGCCATCTTGTAAGTCTACGAACTTTCTTTGGGCACATAATTCTCCGAATTGCTGTGCCGGTTCAGGAATCTTGTATTGAGCACGGAGTGTTCTTTCAGCTTCCGTTACATGGCCACTGTTCAGTAGAACGGATTTCACCGTGATATCAGCCATTCTAGGTATGACTTCTCCCGTCGCCACTCTTATCTGTTCCTCTCGTGAAGGGTGTTGCTTTTTGCAGGTCGGTAGCTGTTTATTATCGCCTCTGTCTTGCGTTGGGGCCGCTTGCTGATCCACAGTGTACCTTAGGCAGGCTGATAGTTCCTCATAGCCAGCATCTAGTTGCAGGTTAAGCTTCCACAGTGCTTCATATATATCTGCGGAGTCTCCCTCCATATCTGACACCATAACTTTTATAGGCCACAATGGCCTAGTCATTTCTCAGTTAACGGAGGTATGTAGGATGAATATCTAGCTTGACTGAGATGTAAAGCGATTCACAATCATAGCAAGAGCAGTCCTGCTTGCATACTATTAGGGTTGGGGCAAACTATAGTGAATAAACTGCAATTTGTCGTTATTTTAAGTAAATCTTTGCAGGAGCTCTCTAAAACATGTCCTCTCTGCTTGGCTGTTGGCTCCGCCCCCCCAGAAATACACTTTTTACCAATGTAATTACCTTGTATCTAAGCTTCTGCAAACTGCCCCCTTATTTCAGTTCTTTTGACAGACTTGCATTTTAGCCAATCAGTGCTATCTCCAAGGTAACTTCACGTGCATGAGCTCAATGTTATCTATATGAAACACATGAACTAATACCCTCTAGTGGTCAAAATGCATTCAGATTAGAGGCAGTCTTTAAGGTCTAAGAAATTAGCTAGGTTTAGCTTTCAACTAAGAATACCAAGAGAACAAAGTAAAATTGGTGATAACAGTAAATTGGAAAGTTGTTTAAAATAACATTTCCTATTTAAATCATTAAAGTTTTTTTTTCGACTTGACTGTCCCTTTAATAATGTTGTACTAATCCAAGTATGATACCTTGCAAACAGAGGAAAACACAGCGCAACCCAAGATTCAAGCGTAAACATTTTTTTATTATAAAATCACACGCACATATAGAAACATACTTACAAGAAATAAGTACTTAGTAAGCACATAAAATGTCTTTTTAGATGATGAAGTTCACACAGCAGCATGCACAGTGGCGTGATATCGTGTTTAGACGATTCAGAGGTTGTTTGGATAAAACAGCATAAATTGGCTACACTGAACGCCGGAGGTACGCTGTTTTATCCAAACAACCTCTGAAACTTCTAAACACGCTATCACGCCACTGTGTATGCTGCTGTGTGGACTTTATCATCTAAAATGACTTTTTATGTGCTTACTAAGTACATACTTTTTGTAAGTATGTTTGTATATGTGCGTGTGATTTTATAATAAAAAAAAAATTACGCTTGAATCTTGGGTTGCGCTGTGTTTTCCTCTGTTCGCAGTCTCTTTGTATCTGAACTTGTCAAAGACGCTCAGGCTCCATAGACGGCAGCACCCAGTTTGTTCCATATAAGGAATTTCAGTGGATCGATATGTTCAGGACATAAGCCTTATGGAAATATTGCAAGTATCTGGTTAAAAACTTTTTTTCCTGGAATTGGCTGTCAAATCTGCGTAATCCATATTTGTAGAAATCATTTTTTGTACACATATTGAATTAGTTTTTTTATGTTTAACAGTCACATATTTATAACAGTTTAAATGTTGTCATTATTTGATACATTGTATATCCACGGCTACTTTGTTGCCGAATGTAAACATTTGGTACATGTGTTTATTTTTTCTGTCACAGGTGTACAGCCTCAATCACTGGTTTTGATATTAACTTAGTGCTGCTTTATAATTTTTAGTGTTAATGATACCTTGCAAGTTGTCAATTGTAGAGAGCGGTCTGCATTATTTCTAACAGCAGTAAGATGCACAAGATCTAGGCATATGTTTTATTTCCCATTGTTATTATTATTTTTATTATAAGAAGTAGTAGTAGTAGTGCTTTTTATTGATATTTAAAAAGCACGTTACTTTTTTTTAATTATAGTTATTATTAAAGTTTTTTTTATATTTTTGAAATGCATATAATAAAAAAATGGCTACATTGTATATAATAACATATTTATAATATGTTGGATTACACAATTGGCACCAATATCATTAGAAAATTGAGAAATTGTAACATATTAAGAGACCTTGGACCCTATATATCAAGCCGTCGACTTTCTTGCATTCGCCGGCACCAATATGCTCACCTAAGTTCGCCTAACATCGCCGCCGCAGACCTGAATGCGCTCTCCAAAATTATTAAAAAAGCTGTCAAAAAGCCTTGCACCAAGTACGGGGTGATGAGCAGCAGACTGTTTTTAACAAACTGTCATCGATCTCGGTGCTCTTCGGCTTTTTCACAGCTTTCTTGCTACTCTGTCACTAAGCACCCACACTATACTATACTATTTTACCCCCTAAACCGCCGCTCACAGACCCCGCCGTAACTCTAATAAATGTATTAATCCCTAAACTGCCACTCCCTGAGCCTACCGCCACCTACATTATACTTATTAACCCCTAATCTGCCTCCCCCTATACCGCCGCCACCTACATAAAGTTATTAACCCCTATCCTGCCGCTCCCGGACCCCAATACATTTTTTAACCCCTAAACCGTCGCTCCCGGACCCCGCCGCCACCTACATTATATTTATTAACACCTAATCTGCCACCCCCAACGTCGCCGCCACTATATTAAATGTATTCACCCCTAAACCTAAGTCTAACCCTAACCCTAAAACCCCCCTAACTAAATATAATTTAAATTAATCTAAATAAATATTCCTAGCATTAAATAAATTATTCCTATTTAAAACTAAATACTTACCTATAAAATAAACCCTAAGATAGCTACAATATAACTAATAGTTACATTTGTATCTATCTTAGGGTTTATATTTATTTTACAGGCAACTTTGTATTTATTTTAACTAGGTACAATAGTTATTAAATAGTTATTATTTTTATTATTAATATTTAATAACTTCCTAGTTAAAATAAATACAAATTTACCTGTAAAATAAAACCTAGCCTAAGTTACAATTACAACTAACACTACACTATAATTAAATAAATTAACTAAATTAACAAAAATTAATTACAATTAAATAAAATTAACTAAAGTACAACCCCCCCCCCCACTAAATTACAGAAAATAATAAAATAATTACAAGAATTTTAAACTAATTACACCTAATCTAATCCCCTAATAAAATAATAAAGCCCCCCAAAATAATAAAAATCCCTACCCTATACTAAATTACAAATAGCCCTTAAAAGGGCTTTTTGCGTGGCATTGCCCAAAAGTAATCAGCTCTTTTACCTGTAAAAAAAGATACAATACCCCCCAATATTAAAACCCCCCACCCACACACCCAACCCTACTCTAAAACCCATCCAATCCGCCCTTAAAAAAAACTAACACTAACCCCTTGAAGATCACTCTACCTTGAGACGTCTTCACCCAACCTGGCCGAAGTCCTCAACGAAGCCGGGCAGAAGTGGTCCTCCAGATGGATAGAAGTTTTCATCCAAGCTGGGCAGAAGAGGTCCTCCAGACGGGCAGAAGTCTTCATCCAGACGGCATCTTCTATCTTCATCCATCCGGAGCGGAGCAGGTCCATCTTCAAGACATCCGACGTGGAGCATCCTTCCAGGCCGACGACTACCCGACGAATGAATATTCCTTTAAATGACATCATCCAAGATAGAATTCTATCAGACAATCGGAATGAAGGTAGGAAAAATCCTATTCAAAACAACAGGGTAGGTATAAGATACAACGCTCAAATCTCAAATGCTGTTCCCAAAAGGTAAGTGTACCTCCTAACATCAAATCAAAATAGAAAAAGAACAAGGGGATATGGGAATGCGCTGTACAAAACAGCATATGAGAGGTAAAGAACTATATAAGGAATGTGGATTACACAAGAGTATAATAAAAAAGTTTCTACGCGTTTCAGCCTAGTCAGGCCTTTATCAAAGCTTTGTTTGATAAAGGCCTGACTAGGCTGAAACGCGTAGAAATTTGCTCATAACTTGTGAAATTAAGTAGTAGGTAAGGTGGTTGAGACCAACTCTAATTCACAGAGTTGTTTTTTTCCTGGAAATACCATCATACCCATGATCTACTTTCTTCTGTCCAGCACTGGAATCTGAGTAATATGGACGCTGTTACAAACTTCACTTGCAATACAACTGCTTGACTTACATATGCGGTAGGTGCGGTGCATTGAGCCTCTTTAATATATGAATTGACTCTATATGCGTAATTCCCACCCATGACCCACATTTGTTAAAAGCAGTCTGATTCATTTTTACTTCAAAGAAACGAAGTCTGTCGTTGCTTATCATTACTCCTGCACTTTGACCTCCTGACCGGAACCGGTCCACAGCACGGGACATCCCGCAAATACGGCTGTGAATGTGTCTTTGAAATTTAACTCACAGTCATTGGATAAAAGCCAGAAGATTCTTGCAAGTTTTTCGCTGTTTTAAAAACAACGCAGAGGGAATTTTCCAAGTCATTCATATAAACAGCTGGATCAGACACTCTAATCACTGGCCTGATTGTGAAAGGACGGTAACATTGACTCTGTTTAAATTTTAACATTGTGTTACTTTGCAACATATTATTATTTTTATAGTTACTTACAGCACTACACACTGATGTTTTATATTTTATGTTGATTCTTATCCTATTTTAATTGTACTATTTTACTTTGTAACAGATGCCGGCATCGCTTATTGTAATACAATTATAAACAAATATAAACTTTTTTTATTATACTCTTGTGTAATCCACATTCCTTATATAGTTCTTTACCTCTCATATGCTGTTTTGTACAGCACGTTCCCATATCCCCTTGTTCAGGAAAAATCCTATTGGCTGATGCAATCAGCCAATAGGATTGAGCTTGCATTCTATTTTGATGTCCCAATCAACCAATAGAATGCAAGCTCAATCCTATTGGCTGGTTGGATCAGCCAATAGGATTGAACTTCAATCATATTGGCTGATTGCATCAGCCAATAGGATTTTTCCTACCTTAATTCCGATTGGCTGATAGAATTCTATCAGCCAATCTGAATTCAAGGGACGCCATCTTGGATGACATAATTTAAAGGAATATTAATTCGTCGGGTAGTCATCGGCCTGGAAGGATGCTCTGCGTCGGATGTCATGAAGATGGACCCGCTCCTCTCCGGATGGATGAAGATAGAAGATGCCGTCTGGATGAAGACTTCTGCCCATGTGGAGGACCTCTTCTGCCCGGCTTGGATGAAGACTTCTGCCCATCTGGAGGACTACTTCTGCCCGGCTTCGTTGAGGACTTCGGCCCGGTTGGGTGAAGATGCCTCAAGGTAGGGTGATCTTCAAGGGGTTAGAGTTAGATTTTAAGGGGGGATTGGGTGGGTTTTAGAGTAGGGTTGGGTGTGTGGGTTTTAATGTTGGGGGGTACTTTTTTTTTTTTTACAGGTAAGAGAGCTGATTACTTTGGGGCAATGCCCCACAAAAAGCCCCTTTAAGGGCTGTTTGTAATTTAGTATAGGGTAGGGATTTTTATTATTTTGGGGGGCTTTTTTATTTTATTAGGGGGATTAGATTAGGTGTAATTAGTTTAAAATTCTTGTAATTATTTTATTATTTTCTGTAATTTAGTGTGGTTTTTTTGTACTTTAGTTAATTTAATTTAATTGTATTTAATTGTAGTTAAAGGGACATGAAACCCACATTTTTTCTTTCATGATTTAGAGAGAGAATGCAATTTTAAACATCTTTTTAATTTACTTCTATTATCTAATTTGTTTTATTCTCTTGATATTCTTTGCTGAAAAGCATATCTAGATATGCTCAGTAGCCGCTGATTGGTTGCTGCACATAGAAGCCTCATGTGATTGGCTCACCCATGTGCATTGCTTTTTCTTCAAATAAGGATATCTAAAAAATGAAGCAAAATAAATAATAGAAGTAAATTGTAATGTTGTTTAAATTTGTATGTTCTATCTGAATCATGAAAGAAAGATTTTGGATTTAGTGGCCCTTTAATTTAGTTAATTTATGTAATTATAGTGTATTGTTAGGTGTAATTGTAACTTAGGTTAGTTATTTATTTTAACTAGGAAGTTATTAAATAGTTAATAACTATTTAATAACTATTGTACCTAGTTAATATAAATACAAAGTTGCCTGTAAAATAAATATAAACCCTAAGATAGATAAAAATGTAACTATTAATTATATTGTAGCTATCTTAGGGTTTATTTTATAGGTAAGTATTTAGTTTTAAATAGGAATAATTTATTTAATGCTAGGAATATTTATTTAGATTAATTTAAATTACATTTAAGTTAGGGGGGTGTTAGGGTTAGACTTAGGTTTAGGGGTTAATACATTTAGCGACGTTGGGGTGGCAGATTAGGGGTTAATAAATATAATGTAGGTGGCGGCGGGGTCCGGGAGCGGCTTAGGGGTTAAACACTTTATTTATTTGCGGTGGGGTCTGGGAGCAGCGGGATAGGGGTTAATAACTTTTATTTAGGTGGTGGCATTGTAGGGGCGGCAGATTAGGGGTTAATAAATATAATGTAGGTGGCGGCAAGGGTGGGGCAGATTAGGGGTGTTTAGACTCGGGGTACATTTTAGGGTGTTAGGTGTAAATATTCCCATAGAAATCAATGGGATATCGGGCTGCAGAGAACATGAGCTTTCGCTGCATTCCGACTCCCATTAATTCCTATGGTATCCGCCGCCTCCAGGGTGGCGTATTGAAAACCAGGTACGCTGGGCTGGAATAGTGGCGAGCGTACCTGGTAGAAATTTGATAACTTCCAAAAGTAGTCAGAAAGTGCCGAACTTGCGTTCAGAACATCTGTAGTGACGTAAGCATCGATCTGTGTTGGACTGAGTCCGGCGGATCGTATGTTACTATAGGACTAAAAAGAATTAGGCAGCTAAGGGGTTACTATAGCACTCACTCTCACTCATATCGGTCAAAAAAAAAAAAATATAATAAAATACATACTTTATTATTTATGTTTAAAATCTGGGATAAAAATCCCTAGGAACCTTTAATTTACCCACAACCATGTATTAAACTAAAATTAAAATATGGCCGCCAAACACTCTTCTGTTTCCTGGCCGAGAACTGGATACATCGGCGTCAGGTGGCTGGAGTGAATGGTCGACCTATGGTCAAAAGTGCGGAACAAACGCGTTTCGGCTCTAATATCGCCTTTCTCAATGTTACACTTTCTTTAGAAAAATGAGTAAGCAGAGGCTTCGGAGTGCAGGACTTAAATATTCATAGAACAATTGCTCTCTACCAATCCGGTACACTTCCGGGACCTCCGCCTCCACAACAACCAATCAGCTTGTTTTTCGGCACACGCCTATCGATAGTAGTGTTGTGATTGGAGGAATATCGAGTGGTGTTGAGCTTATCTATGAAATGCCTGCACTTTGAATTGAATGGTATAATGTAAGCTATTAGAAACATAAAGGATTCTACACTGCTGTGATAACATATATTTATGCTCAAATACTGTAAACATAGTAAGTACACATATCGTATGGAATAACTATTAGAAGACTTACACACGCTGTAGTAAATATACAATTAGATTATTATAGAGCACAAAATAACTATAAGGTGCTTTTTAAAATACTCACGACCAGGTTTCCACTGGTTTAGTGGTATATAGTTATGTCCTCATTATGTTTGTGTACGTAGTAATGATTCCAAATCCAAACTTGTACATATTTTCAATTTACAGAACAGGACTTTCCACCACTTTTTGCCATTAAATACAACATCAGGGAATAATCATCTACCTATCTACCTAAGGCAGTGATCAATCTCCCCAATGTCAAATCACGGGTACACGGTGGACTATATATGTTAATTCAGTTCATGGATTATGTTTCAATGCTCACAAATTATTTAGATATACACCCAATAATTGTTAAATTCATTCATACCATTGGGTATAACCGAGTTCAGATTGAAAATCCATTTGGTTTCCATTTTTAACAATCTTTGCTCGGTATCCCCACCTCTTATCCCAGGTTTAAGTTTTTCAAGCCCCCAACATTTCATTGCATTGGTGTTCCCCTTATGAGACATTAGGAAATGTTTGGCTACACTAGTGATTTGTTTCTTCTTTTCTATATCTTTCTGGGCTGTCCTGATATTGCTAAGATGTTCAGTCATACGTGTGCCCAGGCATCGTGTGGTCATGCCAACGTAGAGTAAATCACAGCTGCAGGATATGCAATAAATCACATTAGTGCTTTGACAATTAATATGTTCTTTTATTGCCCATTTTTTACCAAACCTATCCATTGTATATTCTTTTTTAACCATATGTTGGCACACTTTGCAGTGTCCACATGCGACTGAGCCTTTGTGTATAGGATCCCTTTTAGCATTCCTATCGTAATGACTAGTTACTAACTTGTCATTAAGGTTGCTAGCTCTCCTATAAGTCACCAGTGGTCTATCTGTTAACAATGGTTTCAATAATGTATCCTGGGTCAGAACATGCCAGTGTGTTTTCAGAATGTTGGTGATCTTATCACTCTGGGGTGAGTATGTCGTTATGAACCTGATAGGGTTATTACTTTCTCTTGATCTTGGAGTGAGTAACTCCTTTCTATCTTTCAGCAATGCATTATTATATGCCTTGGCTAGTATCTTTCTTGAATAGCCTCGTTCTAGTAATCTTTGTCTCAGATCCCTAGCTGATTCTTTATACTTCTCAATAGTGCTGCAGTTTCGTCTTAGGCGAATGTATTCCCCCATTGGTAACCCTCTAATAGTATTGGGGTGGTGGTAGCTGCTTGCATGTAGGATATTGTTGGTAGATGTAGGTTTCCTATATGCATTTGTTGCAATGGAGTTATCGACCTTCTCAATATAGAGGTCTAAAAATTCTACCTTAGACTTTTCTACAGTAGATGTGAGATACAATCCAAAGGGATTATTGTTGAGACTATTGATGAATTCAGACAAAAGGTGTTCAGGTCCATCCCATACAAAGAATATATCATCTATATACCTGGACCAGTGGGATACATGTTGGGTAAGATGTTTAAGATCCTCGTGGAAAACCACGGTTTCCTCCCACCAGCCCAGGTATATATTCGCGTATGTAGGGGCACACGACGTGCCCATGGCCGTGCCACATACTTGCAAGAAGAACTTGTCGTCAAAAACAAAAAAGTTATGTGTCAAAACAAATTCCAACAAATTGAGCAGAAACTCTTTCACCTCTTGACTTATATTGGTGTTTTTGTATAAGTAATAAGAAATCGCTCTACATCCCCACTGGGTCTTAATGCTTGTGTAGAGCGATTCTACATCACAAGTAACCAATAACGACGAATTCATATCAAGCTTACGATCATTCACTTTATTTAATAGGTGCATGGTGTCCCTGGTATAAGATGGAAGAGATTCCACAATATATCTCAGCCTTGCATCTATATATTTACTTGCCTTCTCGGTCAAAGATCCAATCCCAGAGACTATAGGTCTCCCGGGTGGTTTTGACATGTTTTTATGGACCTTAGGCAATAAATAAAGTGTGGCTATTTTGGGTGATTTTACTTCAAGAAAGTTATACTCCTTTTGGTCAATTATGTTACGTCACCAAATTCTACTTTTGACGGAATTCCAGCGTATTTGCTGTTGACAGCTTAATAAATAGAGGCCATTAAGTGGACCACTAATTTATTATAAAAAAAAATAAAAAAAATTGCTTTTTTTTTTTTACAAACTGCATGAAGTAGTTTTAAGTGGTTAAACGTGGTGGCTGTGGGGTATTTGAAAAAAACAGCACTGAAAAGTGTCTTTACATTGCGGTCTATGATATATGGGGAACTGTATGTTTTCTGTAAATATAAATGTATATAAATATATATGTATGTATTCATATACATATATTTATATTTGCTGCCCAAATTACCCCCCTTGCTGCGCTAATCCTTATACTGTGTCTCACGGCTTCAGAACGAGGTACCCATTGGAGTCTATGGAAGCACACTTTCATGAACTCAATGTTTCCGTGCTATGCAAATGCAAGGCCGCATTCACATTGCACCTAACTTATAATACCAGCGCACATTTGCGTGTGCTGGTATTACAAAGTGGAGCGCAAGTATCGCTTTAGCAAAAGCAATATTTTGCGCTCCACTAAACTTATATTCTACAATAACTGCATATACAAATGTATTGATAATTTTTTTTTTTTATTAATTTGTTCTTTTGAATCATTAGTTTGTTATTGGCACCAATATAAATTTAGAAAACCAGGAAAAAAATAAAATGTGAGGTAATTGAAACTTTTTAACAGGTACAGGCAAAGCAATTAGATTCACAGCAGGCATGTTAGAACATTAGCAAATTGTTTGATAAATGTGCTGAATGTCTTATATTCTTGTTTTCCAGTAACTGCTTCCCGCAGAACATAATTGTTAGGCCACATTGAAGGTTTCACATTTGTAGACATGCATATGCATTTGTGTAATTCTTAAAGAAAAAAAGAACAATAATGTCTTTCCAATGTCATTCTTCACTTTTCTCTATTTAAACTGCATATCCCATTTGAGTTTCTGATTCCCTATTTCCATTTTATCATGACAACTAAGTTCAGCATAAATATTATGTTATTTTTTTATTTTTTTGTCCATAACATTATGTTCTTAAAGAAGTGGAAGTTTAAATAGAAAGTGCAGGCTCTGATCTAGTCGCACTATAAATTCATGGGCACAAATAATTTCTGGTGATATCATTAAATGTTAAAATCAATAATTTATTTTCATACTTAGCAACAAGATAAATTTTCTGTGTTTTACCATCTTGATCATGACATCTTGATGAGGGTAGTAAAACCATGAAATGTCAACCTGCAGCTAGGCTTGAAGTAAAATATTGATCTCTTCATTAAACAAAGTATGCAGGAGTTTTATCTCTTCAACGTCTAAGTGAATAAAACAAGGGGTGGTTTAAAGGGACAATGTTTATTGTGTTTCTTTTGATATATTAAGCCACATATTTAAAGGAACATTGTCTTCGAATGACTATAAAAGAAAACGATGGTGAACATTATTTCCTGAGATAGCTTTAGTAAAAGTTTTTTTTTTATATTGAAACTAATAGTGCAGGATCAGTTGTCTACTTCCTACTAATATTGGCTAGCTGATAAAGTCAAATCCCATTGCTCTTTTGGTGAAGAGAATTTTGCATTTGCAAAAACTGCAAAGAATATAATAAGCAGATGATTGTATTTAATATACCTGTATATATATATGTACATATATATGTAGATGTTTAAAACAAAAAAATAAAAAATAAACTGAGGATGTTTAGCATATAGAACAGAATATATTAGTCAACAATAGTAGAATAACAACTTTATAACCATGCAGAATGTGTGGTTGTGTAGTACGAGAAACTTAACTACATATAACTGCTCAAATACATATAATATACGCAGCTATTTATGCATGATTTACTTATACTATGTCAAACTTGTTAAATTGTGATATATTATTAGAGTTATTTGTCACCCAGTACTTTTTATCCTTGCAAGCTGATTCACTTTTTAAACAGCTATGATATATTATAGTAAATCCCCACCCTAAATACAACTTATGATGGAATGAGTATTGTTTTGTAATTTCTATTAAATTCTTAGTGAATCTAGGACCACTGTTTCGAGATTCCTGGTTCTGTCCTCTAATAATGTAATTTAGAGGTGACATAAGCAATGGTTGGGACAAAATTTGCTGTAGAATTTGATGGATTTAGCAGAAACATTACTTATGTGTGCAGGAATTTTTTCTGACCAAAAGCTAAAAGTTCCATCTACTGCTTCATGAAATAGTATGTTGAAATCTTCCTTATAAAAGAATGCAATTAAAGTTGAGACTAAGGGGCCGAATTATCAAGTTCTGAATGGATGCCCCTGTTTCTGCTGCTCAATAACTGGTCTGCTGCCTCTGAGGCTGCAGTCTGCAATCCGCATGATCCTATATGATCGGGCTGATTGACATCCCCTGCTAGAGGTTGATTAGCCACAAATTTGCAGGGTTCGGGATTGCACAAACTGCAGTGGGCGGCATTGCTGTCGGCATTCATCGATGTCTGTCAGACTTGGCCCCTAATGCTTTTTTCCTATGAGGATTTTTGCCTTAAAATTATGAAAAGAATGTAATGGATAGTCAATACAAAATAAATGTGTGGGTAAGTTACTGGCAGGTATATCTAATATAATTCACTGGGCATTACAAATGTCAGTGAGTACATTAATAGCATTAAGCCTATTTAATCATTTCACTGACTAGTTGAGAATCAAGTAGTTGTATGGCTAGTGAGGACAACTTTGTAAGCGGTTTTTGGTCCCGGCAGGGTATCTGTATCCACACCATCTGAACAGAGAGGTGCCAGATATCAGGTGTGATTGCCATTTGCACTGAAGGTGTTAAGTACTTTTCTACTTTAACCATCGGAAGGTGATTAATAATCCCAAGGATTGATTTTGTGAGTTGCTGTCTATAAAAATGGGTGTTTCAATAATGGTGTTTGTGAGCCAAAATTGCGCTCTTCTCTTCTATTGTTCAAGCAGTTTTATAAACTGCTGTTAAACCTTAGTCCTAAACTCACCCCTTTATGCATTAAGGATTAATTTAAGGGCCTATCAGGAAATTACCATAGAAAAGCATCCTGGGAGATGCATTAGCATTGATAAACAGCAGGTTACTTCATAAAAAAATGGTTTAATAGATTTTTGGCTATTTTGTCTAAAGAAGACATTAGTCTAGACCAGTTACTTCTGAGATAAGTTTTCCTCAGTGGATTCAGTTACATATTTTGCATTGAAAGCATTCACTCATTAAGCAATATACACAACATTTCTTGATGAGAATAGATAAATGCAGATTTTTTCCCTTAAAAATACAAAAAAATGCTAAAATACATGGCTTGTCATTTTTTTCTTCAGTGTATTGTGCAGTATATTATTCAAAAATTCAATTTTAAAGCAAATTATTGAATTTTTTATGGTACGCAATAAGAAATTGATTTTCTAAATAATCTGACTTAATTTGTGTTTTTCATTAGTTATGTTTGACAGATTTGTCTAAGGTAGTCATTGAAACACCAATCATATTGGTTAATATTGCTTTTAAGTACCCGAGTCATTATGCCAGGTAGATTGTTCTCCACCAAATTAAATTACAAGCTTAGGGTTGTCCTCCTCACTCATCTTGATAAACCATTAACCTTGTGCACAATCTAGGGTTGTGAATATTTCAGATCTATATGTTTGTGCAAGACATTGATCTTTATATAGGCAATCCTGACATATGAACATTTAGTTTTGTAAAGTCAGCACATACACACCATTTAGTTTTAAGATACCCTGAATATGAGTATTGATTCCAGATTCTTAATATTGTAAACCAAGGACTTATCAGATATCAGAGGCTTAAGGTACATGCTATTTTTGGAACCCTGAGAACTTAGATCTGTTGAGCCACAGTCATAAGAATCTTTGTCAACTATCTTTTGGAATTCTATTAAATTGTCTCATAATTGTTGATATTCCTCTTATACCTATCTGCAAAAGAGATCTGTTCCTCCACCATTTCCTTAAATAAAAAAATAACATACACTGCCAAATTGTAAAATAAATAACTACAGTCATCCAAACAGAAATTTTAAGTCAAAGACATTACTGCAAGTGGGTATAAATTCAACCAGTGGACTTTTTCTTTAAACTTTTAATGCTAAAGTCAGGGATTTCAAGTCATGAACTTGTCACCTGCTTCCTTCATATAGTTACTACTTAAAAATCTAATTATAACAAGTCTTTGATAAAAAAAAAAATATGTTAGATACACATATATGTGTCTAACCATCATTTCCCAACTAAGACTTGCTATAATTAGGTTTTGCATGATGGCAAGTAACTTTTGACTACTACATTACTTGAAATACCAAACATTAAATACTTTGAGTCTCTGAGATTGTCATATAAAATATTAATTTATGTGTAGAAAAATTTAATGTGTTCCATTTTCTTGTACTAACTCTAAAAATTGTTGGATTTTAAACTCCTGTAAGCTTCTATAAAGTAATAGGTTTTCCCATGTTGAAACCTAAGTTTCCCTTATCCTGTATTTTCTGCTGAGGACAATTAGGGACAGATAAAATGAACAAATGATGACTATAAAAAAGGATGTGTTGAAAATAATAATTTTAAGTTTTAAGTGATTTTAAAAGCTGATTAAATAAAAATTACTTTATTATTGGAATCCTTGTTGTTTAAGCGCTCATAAGCAAGACTGCAACCAACATTTGAGAAGCAGTGTTCTTAAGCACACAGGTGCTTAACATCTCCACCACCTGAGAGGTAGAAGATTAAAATCACCCCATACTGATCATATAAAGGTGATTGATAGCACTTGCCCATTCACCACAATCCCAGAAGTACAGGTTCCCTGGTTGGCAACATTTTCAGCCTAGGCAATGATTAATGGAGCCCATACTATGGGCGCCATGTACTAAATGTCGGGCGGACAGCTTCTTAACTCGCGAAGCTGTCCGCCCGCCTTCGATACACATGGGCAGTGGATCTTATGATCCGCTTGCCCGTATGTATCATTACACACTCATCGGAGTGCGTAATGCCCGCCCCTTCAATTCGCGCGACCAATCACGCGACTGAAGGGGCTGTCAATCACTGAGAGCGAGCGTGCTCTCTGTGATTTTGCTTCGCCACCTAAGAGATGGCGTAGGGTGTAGGAAGCAGTGGTCTAATGACCGCTGCTTCTTACATTGCGGGAAGCAGGCTCGCATATGCGAACCTGCCCCGCAAAGGCTCCGGAGAAGCTTTCGCTGCTTCGTACATGGAGCCCTATTTAGTATGTAGCTGGTACAATTTTCAGCAAGTTGTAGCATTTTCAGACTTTCAGTTTTTCTACAAATTGTGGAATAAGTACAATCTTCACAACAAAAGCAAACAAAATAAATAATTAATATAAATTGGCACTGCTGTTTCATTTGCAGCAATTAATTAGTTTATTAATAAATTACAATTTTGAGATTAATGTCCCTTTAAAGGGACAGTCTAGTATAAATTAAACTTTCATTATTCCGATAGGACTTTTAATTTTAATCAACTTTCCAATTTACTTTTATCATCAAATTTGCTTTTTTTCTCTTGGTATTCTTAGTGTAAACTAAACATAGGTAGGCTCATATGCAAATTTCTAAGCCTTTGAGGGCTGCCTCTTATCACATGCTTTTTAAATCTCTTTTCAACACAAAGAGACAGAAAGTACACGTGGGCCATATAGATAACACTGTGTTCAGGCACAGGGGGTTATTTAAGATTTAGCACAAAGCAATGCTAAATTTAAGACAATAGATAATAAACAGTCACAGTCATGTGATCAGGGGGCTGGAAGAAGGTTCCTAGATACAAGGTAATCAGAGATGAAAAAAGTATATTAAAGGGACAGTTTACTCAAAAAAAATCCCCTTTAATTTACTCCCAATGATCCACTTTACCTGCTGGAGTGTATTAAATTGTTTACAAGTATTTCCATTAACCTTATAATGGCATTTGAATTAGTTTATTTAGCCTGTGGTATCCCCACCTATTCTAAAAGTTTTTGGTCTCAAGACCAAACTGTGTTAAAGGGACACTGAACCCAAAAATTTTTTTTGTAATTCAGAAAGAGCATGCAATTTTAAGCAACTTTCTAATTTACTCCTATTATCAAATTTTCTTTGTTCTCTTGCTATCTTTATTTAAAAAAGAAGGCATCTATGGTTTTTTTTGGGTTCAGTACTCTGGACAGCAATTTTTTCAGGTTGTTCACCAAAAATGGGCCGGCATCTAAACTTACATTCTTGCATTTTAAATAAAGATACCAAGAGAATTAAGAAAATTTGATAATAGGAGTAAATTAGAAAGTTGCTTAAAATTTCATGCTCAATCTGAATCATGAAAGAAAATTTTTGGGTACAGTGTCCCTTTAACACAGCCAGTAGATTAAATTACACTCCCAGTGGGTTATAGAAGAGATAAGGTCATAAAATGTAAATCATTGTTCTCTCCCAGTATTAGTGATTGGTTTATGGACAGATATAAGATAAAGAAGCTGGTATATTTGCACAATGTGATGAAGTAATGAGTTCTGATTATACCTACAAGCTCAACCCATTTTATTAGGTTGTGGCTTCAAAAAACAATATCAGCTAATTCATATACAGAAATAAGCCTTCAAAAAGCAAATGCATAAAAAGAGGTTCCGACATCCATCAATTCTTTAGAAGTACAAAGTCTTTATTTGGGTATCTTTAAAACAGGAACACAGCAAACAAACGGTCAAGTGGACCTAGGCGCAGCACGCAGGCATACGCGTTTCGGAAGTAAATTCCGTAGTCACAGCCTATGTGCTAAACCCCACATCCAGTTTAAAAACCTAATAGGCAAATGTAATTGGTTAAAACGAAACAACGCCCTAGAGTCACTGACCAATAATAAGAGATTATCAATTAAGAAATTCATGTATATTCTCTAAGATAGCAACATAATAGCACCACTATCACACTTAGCCCTATATGAAATGTGTTAAAAGAGCAAGGAGAAATGAGTACATAAATTAACAAAACACCTTATGGATAAGTGGATAGAAAAGGGTATCAAACTAAATATATAAATTCTGACATACATAGCATGTTCATGCTGCATATACATATAAGCAGAATATACCAAAAATACAGCGAAAGCATAGTAAATACAAATATGCATAGAATAGATACACAAATGGGGCTGTACACATTTTTAGCGTCAACGATACAATGTTTACACATTGAGTACTAATCCCAAAATGTAATCATTAGAAAATATGCTATACCAATGCAATGTTAATGGTGTACAGATTATCAGGCCCATTTATCAAAGGTCTTGCGGACCTGATCCGACACTGCGGATCAGGTCCGCAAGACCTCGCTAAATGCGGAGAGCAATACGCTCTCCGCATTTAACATTGCACCAGCAGCTCACAAGAGCTGCTGGTGCAACGCCGCCCCCTGCTGACTCGCGGCCAATCGGCCGCCAGCAGGGAGCTGTCAATCAACCCGATCGTATTCGATCGGGTTGATGTCTGGCGATTCCTGTCCGCCTGTTCAGAGCAGGCGGACAGGGTTATGGAGCAGCGGTCTTTTGACCGCTGCTTCATAAGTTGTGTTTCTGGCGAGTCTGAAGACTCGCCAGAAACACGGCCCTTCAAGCTCCATACGGAGCTTGATAAATGGGCCTGTATATGTTAGCAGCAGCACCTATTAGGATGTAAGCATGGAATATATGGAACAATGGTAGCTGGTTGTGTGTAAAAGTCATACACTTAATTACAAAGCTTATCATATAGTGTAGAACTAGATCAAATACGTTTAGCATACATTTAAGGTCTATTATAGACATCTGCATTTATCAGTGCAAAGAGGTCAAGTCTTAAATAATTGTTAAATAATTTTTAGGTGTATTTAGCACTATATACACTGTCAAAATTACTAAAAGATAAATCTATGAACCTTATGTAATAGAGCAGAGCACTAAGATAATATATATATTTATGAGACTGTGTATAAAGAATAATGGCCTAAGGTTATGGTAGACTGGGCTAGAACACATACAAGAGTTGACTTAATATATTTGAAAGTTAGTATTTAAGTGCTTATACTTAGATGGCAAAAAAGTGGACAGAGAATACTCACTCCCAGTGATTGATAATATCAAACCTGGAGTTAAGTCCATTTGGTAGCCTTGTATCTAAGGTGAATATCCAATAAGCTTCCCTTCGTGCCAGAATAGTGTCAATGTCCCCACCTCTAGTTGGTCTGGTGATCTTCTCTATAGCACACCATGAAAAATATTTGAGATCATTATTATGAAAAACTCCAAAGTGCTGGACTATAGGTGTAGTTGCTCTATTCTGTTTGAATGATGAAAGATGTTCACACATTCTAGCATTGAGATCTCTAGAGGTGAGCCCCACATACTGTACATTGCAAAGGGAACATTCAATGAGGTATACGGCATATTCAGTAGTGCAATTCATACAAGTGCCAATATCATAGGTTTTGTGAGTAACCTTGCTAGAAAAATTCTTTGTCACTTTGACATAATCACAAGGTTTGCATTTTCGTCTGCCACATCTGTACATGCCAGTATGCCTTAACCAAGATCCCCCTGGCTCATCCTTTGATTTGAGTAATGTGGGTGCCAGGATATTACCCAAAGTTGGGCTCCTCCTGTATGAACATCTAATGCCATTTTTGACAGTGTTGATTAGTTTGTCATCCGCAGAGAGGAGTGGAAAGTGCTTGCGGACAATTTTACAGATGTCATGATACTGTGCACTATGATTAGTAACAAAAGTTACACCTTTAAACACAGTCCCCTCAGCGGATTTCAAATGGAGAAGATCTTTCCTCTCTATAGCACTCACTGCCATTTTGGCTCTTCTCACTATAGCTTTTGGATATTTCCTACTGATTAACCTTTGTTCAAGATCAACGGACTCTTTTTTAAACTGTACAGAGCTTGTGCAGTTTCGTCTGAGCCTTGTAAACTCACCTTTCGCAATAGCGAAAGGGACATGTTTCGGATGGCAACTTGTGCCTTGAAGCAAAGAGTTTCCTGATATCGGTTTTCTATATACAGTAGACTCAATTTTACCCTGAGGGTTGCTCCTTAATGTCACATCAAGATAATTTATGCTGTGTGGACTGTACTCACAAGTGAATTTAAGATTAATGTCATTCTGATGTAGATATTCCAGAAAGCGTAATTTGAAGCTGGTGTCTTCGTGTGCGGCACAGGAGTAGCTGAAAGATATTGGCAGCGCTAGTGGCTGAGCATTTGCTTCGAACCTTTGAAGTGGTGTGGTGAGTTATTCTTCGCTTACGCTTTTGTTCTAATATTGATGGAGTATCAATGAGGTTTGACTGTGTGTAACTTGGGCCCTTTTATTATACTTTGAGCCAAGTGTTGCTTACGGCCGTTCTGTTTGGGTTTCTCTCTTTTGTACATATTTTGTGTTATTGGGTATACCCTGGATATACCAACACCCAAACAGAGGCCAATTCAAGTCTTCATTACACACCACACAGCAATGGATACCACACAGCAAACTTTTTATTCTTTATTACCAGTAACGGAACGCACCACTAATCACACGGACTGTGAACTTATCTTTTCTGAGGATAAAAGCATTCTAGCTTTAAGCACACTTTTTGAACTTTTGGAAAAACTCCTGCTGAAAGAATCTAAGATGCAGTGGGATATTTGGACTCTAGAAAAATATAAGAGTCTAAAAATGATACCAAGGGGACTGCGGGTCTATAAATTTCCCACATTTGAGGTGGATTTGAGCGATAAAGTATTTATAGACTCTTGGAATGCTGTGGTTTCTGAATGCTCACTGAGACTTATGATGTTATTAATCATGTTTAAAACAAAACAATTAGAATCTATCAGGAAGGATATTAATGATTTACAGGTTGAAATGAACAGAAGGAGTGGTAACTCTGATTTTATGAAATTTGACAAAATACTAAGAGCTCTTATTGCTAAGGGCAGGTCTGAAATAATGGATAGAAAGCACACCAAATTTATTAGAGATAAATATGACTATGCAAACAATGCTGTATATATTTGGAATAGAAAAGTGAGAGGGAATTTTAGACAAAATCAGCCCCGCTTTGGTAGACGGAGGAGGGGTAACAACACGAATAATTCAAATAAAAACAATAAAAATAAACAAAATCCTCAAAAAAATGTCACCTTCTCAGGTAGCGACACAGAATACTCTAGCGATGGAGAAAGACATACAGAAGAAGAGTATGATAGACAACAGATTGCAGGCCCGAGTATAGAAAGTACAGTTACCAATGCTATTATTCCCTACTCTACACCTACTCCTAACACTAGTCGAGACAAACACTCCACTAAACCGAAACAGTCTATATATGTTGAAACTGCACTTAATGTACCAAGATTGGATAATTCTGCTATGGAACAGGTTTTTCCCCAGGTACAGGGTGGTGTAGCAGGAGGAGGGGGAATTCGCCTAATCCAGGGTCAGGGTATGGCCAACAATCGAGAAGGTTACCAGTTGAGGGAACCAAGACCACAGACGAAGTACAAATAGTGGGCAATGTTGTTAATTTGTCATCTTTTTCTTTAAATGCAGCACAGTACAGAGTATTAAACCTTGGTTTAAACTTTGCTCCCACAAATGACTTCAATCTGTTCCAAACCATCATAGATGTAAATAGGCTCACTAGGAACATTACACTCCAGAAACATTTTTCTGATGTCCCAGGTGCTATTGATGAATCAATATCTGAAATCACAAAGAATTCTGACATGTATCTGAATAAACCTAGCTTTCATGAAGGCTGTGACATTGTTTCTTTACAACAACTCCAACTTAGCTCAATAACTGAGCAAGACATGAGAAGTAGGGGTCCTAGTATCAAGAAAAAGTCAAAATTCTACCCCATACAAAGTAGAGGAAACATTATAGAAACTTTTCACAGTAGAGTAGAAAATGACTTAGTGAAACTTAAATCCCAAAGATCCAGTCGCAGGTCCAATCTGTCCCTATCTGAGAAAGAAGCTATTTCTTCTCTTAAAAATAATAATGACCTAGTTGTCAGAAAATCTGATAAGGGCGGAATGGTAGTGGTACTGGATCGTACTCAGTATGTGGCGGAAGGTTTGAGACAACTACAGAATGAGGAAGATTATCTGGTCTTAAATAGAGACCCCACACCCGAATACAAACATGAATTGAAACATCTTTTAGATGATGGTTTAGAACAAGGGTGTATTGATACTAACACGGCTGAATTTCTTTTTGTTGACAGCCCTAAGACTCCCTTGTTCAACCATTTCCCAAAAACACACAAATCTCTCACTGAAGTCAAAGGCCGCCCCATTGTGAGCAGTGTAGAATCCCTTCTGGGAAACCTATCCCAGTGGCTTGACAATATTTTGCAGCCTATTGTTTTGTCATTGCTTTCATATGTAAGAGACACTAAGCACATTCTAAATACACTTGAACACGTAGAATGGTCTGAATCTTGTACATGGTTAACAATTGATGTCGTCTCCCTCTATTCGAGCATTCCACATTCCAAAGGAGTGGAAGCCGTGACTTTTTTTTCTAGACTATTTTACAGATTATGATCGTAATCTTAAAAATTACATTCTCAAAGTACTCACATTCCTTCTGACTCACAATTTCTTCAAGTTTGAAGACACTTATTATCTCCAGAGATGTGGTACAGCCATGGGGGCGAAGTTTGCCCCCTCCTATGCAAATTTATTTCTAGGATGGTGGGAGTTCTACCACATCTTTGGAGATAACAACCCTTTTAGAGATCATATATCTCTTTATCAGAGATATATAGATGATCTCATTTTTATCTGGACAGGTGGTGAGGAGATTATTCCAGATTTTCTGGAATATCTACATCAGAATGACATTAATCTTAAATTCACTTGTGAGTACAGTCCACACAGCATAAATTATCTTGATGTGACATTAAGGAGCAACCCTCAGGGTAAAATTGAGTCTACTGTATATAGAAAACCGATATCCGGAAACTCTTTGCTTCAAGGCACAAGTTGCCATCCGAAACATGTCCCTTTCGCTATTGCGAAAGGTGAGTTTACAAGGCTCAGACGAAACTGCACAAGCTCTGTACAGTTTAAAAAAGAGTCCGTTGATCTTGAACAAAGGTTAATCAGTAGGAAATATCCAAAAGCTATAGTGAGAAGAGCCAAAATGGCAGTGAGTGCTATAGAGAGGAAAGATCTTCTCCATTTGAAATCCACTGAGGGGACTGTGTTTAAAGGTGTAACTTTTGTTACTAATCATAGTGCACAGTATCATGACATCTGTAAAATTGTCCGCAAGCACTTTCCACTCCTCTCTGCGGATGACAAACTAATCAACACTGTCAAAAATGGCATTAGATGTTCATACAGGAGGAGCCCAACTTTGGGTAATATCCTGGCACCCGCATTACTCAAATCAAAGGATGAGCCAGGGGGATCTTGGTTAAGGCATACTGGCATGTACAGATGTGGCAGACGAAAATGCAAACCTTGTGATTATGTCAAAGTGACAAAGAATTTTTCTAGCAAGGTTACTCACAAAACCTATGATATTGGCACTTGTATGAATTGCACTACTGAATATGCCGTATACCTCATTGAATGTTCCCTTTGCAATATACAGTATGTGGGGCTCACCTCTAGAGATCTCAATGCTAGAATGCGTGAACATCTTTCATCATTCAAACAGAATAGAGCAACTACACCTATAGTCCAGCACTTTGGAGCTTTTCATAATAATGATCTCAAATATTTTTCATGGTGTGCTATAGAGAAGATCACCAGACCAACTAGAGGTGGGGACATTGACACTATTCTGGCACGAAGGGAAGCTTATTGGATATTCACCTTAGATACAAGGCTACCAAATGGACTTAACTCCAGGTTTGATATTATCAATCACTGGGAGTGAGTATTCTCTGTCCACTTTTTTGCCATCTAAGTATAAGCACTTAAATACTAACTTTCAAATATATTAAGTCAACTCTTGTATGTGTTCTAGCCCGGTCTACCATAACCTTAGGCCATTATTCTTTATACACAGTCTCATAAATATATATATTATCTTAGTGCTCTGCTCTATTACATAAGGTTCATAGATTTATCTTTTAGTAATTTTGACAGTGTATATAGTGCTAAATACACATAAAAAATTTTTAACAATTATTTAAGACTTGACCTCTTTGCACTAATAAATGCAGATGTCTATAATAGACCTTAAATGTATGCTAAACGTATTTGATCTAGTTCTACACTATATGATAAGCTTTGTAATTAAGTGTATGACTTTTACACACAACCAGCTACCATTGTTCCATATATTCCATGCTTACATCCTAATAGGTGCTGCTGCTAACATATAATCTGTGCACCATTAACATTGCATTGGTATAGCATATTTTCTAATGATTACATTTTGGGATTAGTACTCAATGTGTAAACATTGTATCGTTGATGCTAAAAATGTGTACAGCCCCATTTGTGTATCTATTCTATGCATATTTGTATTTACTATGCTTTCGCTGTATTTTTGGTATATTCTGCTTATATGTATATGCAGCATGAACATGCTATGTATGTCAGAATTTATATATTTAGTTTGATACCCTTTTCTATCCACTTATCCATAAGGTGTTTTGTTAATTTATGTACTCATTTCTCCTTGCTCTTTTAACACATTTCATATAGGGCTAAGTGTGATAGTGGTGCTATTATATTGCTATCTTAGAGAATAGACATGAATTTCTTAATTGATAATCTCTTATTATTGGTCAGTGACTCTAGGGCGTTATTTCGTTTTAACCAATTACATTTGCCTATTAGGTTTTTAAACTGGATGTGGGGGTTTAGCACATAGGCTGTGACTACGGAATTTACTTCCGAAACGCGTATGCCTGCGTGCTGCGCCTAGGTCCACTTGACCGTTTGTTTGCTGTGTTCCTGTTTTAAAGATACCCAAATAAAGACTTTGTACTTCTAAAGAATTGATGGATGTCGGAACCTCTTTTTATGCATCTTCTATTCCAGTGTCATCCGACTCATCAGCTGTGTTTGTGTAATGAAGCGGACCCGAGCGGCAGTATCTTTCCCGGAAAAGAACCCATACGATTGGTGGATTGCCGAGTACGTCATAACCCACACCTTCCAACGAGCCACTCAGCGTAAACCCTGTGAGCTGCGTAATTTGAAGCTGGCGTCTTCGTGTGCGGCACAGGAGTAGCTGAAAGATATTGGCAGCGCTAGTGGCTGAGCATTTGCTTCGAACCTTTAAAGTGGTGTGGTGAGTTATTCTTCGCTTACGCTTTTGTTCTAATATTGATGGAGTATCAATGAGGATTGACTGTGTGTAACTTGGGCCCTTTTATTATACTTTGAGCCAAGTGTTGCTTACGGCCGTTCTGTTTGGGTTTTTCTCTTTTGTACGCATTTTTTTTTTTAAAAAAAAGCAAATCTCATACATTTTATACCCTGCAGCTGGTAAAAAAAAGTAATTGGAAACACATTATGGGAAAAACTATTTTATAGTATACTGTCCCTTTAATATAACTGTGTTGGTTATGCAAAACTGGGGAATGGGTAATAAAAGGGATTATCTATCTTTTAAAACAATAACAATTCTATAGTAGACTGTCCCTTTAAGGTTTATAACATATAGCGTTTTACAAATAAACACACTCATAAAGTATTTTAGAAGAAACTGTCAAAAGTAAAACAAAACGACTTGTAAGTTAGATCTAATTTTACTCCTACCTTTTTTTAAGCATAATAAAATACATTGTCCAGCTCCTAAAAAAAATTAATACTTTGGTTTTACGTATTATTATTTTTTTTTATTTGAAAGATAATTAAAGTTATTTGTGTTCCATCTGAAAGAATTTATATAAATTGCAGTTTAAATTTCTGTTTATAAATAAATATATATATATATATGTGTGTGTGTGTGTGTGTGTGTGAGTGTGTTGTGTGTTGTGTGTGTGAGATGTGTTGTGTGAGAGTGTGTGTGTGATTGATTTCTATTTTTAGTTGAATTCTCCTTTTTGTGTAAAATTTCCCATTCAGAAAAAAGTAACATAATTGCTTGTTTATATCTAAGCTTATTTATTTAATTGAAAAATATTTCTATTTTTTATTTTTTTTGGAAGTGGAAAGTTGATGCTAAATGTTGATGTATAAAACTTGCAGTTTTCAGATTTAGAAAACTATGACTCACTGTTGTTTTTTTTTTTATAAAGTTCATGATCTGCTAACTATATATAGAAATACATATATCTTGGGTGCATTACTTATGGACAAATAAATCATTGCAGTTGGTTCTGGAATGCTAAATTCAAAAAGATCTGTACCAGTGTGGCATAGAAAGTTTATAGCTAATCTCTATAGTTAAAAGGAAAATTAAACAGTACCAAAAAGCTAGATACAAAGCTAAGATGTATTCAATAATAATATGTAGATGTATTTATTAACCCTTTAAGGAATTACTTTTTACCAGTTTCTGTGCCTAAATGACACAAGCAATTTTGGCATTTTTGATCACTATTGGTTTCAACTTAATTGTCTTCTCTCTTGTTAAGTGCACCCATACATATTGTACACCATGTTTTAACAGACAAACAGTCCTTTTTAGTGATACCCTAAATTGGTATATAAAATAACAATACATTGAAATTTAATACAAAAAAATGAGGATAAAATGGGAGATTTTTTTTTCTAGTTTTCTTTAGAACTATTTCTACGAACTAGTGTAGCTTAAGAAAAATACCATCAAATAGATTCATTATGTTGTCCTAATTTTAGGAACACCCTATATGTCTATATTTACAAGTAATTTATAGCTAATATAGGCCAAATGCTACAAAGATTGCTTTAACAGTAAAAGTTGCTATGCTTGGGCTATAAGCTAAATATTGCTCACTCAATTCATAACTGCTGCACAAAAGTATATATTTGTAGAGTTTAGACACCACAGGGACTTTATCTAGATGTAGTTTGACATATTGGGCTAGATTACAAATGGAGCGCTATTTTAATGTGCACCCATAAAGTAGCAAATGTGCCCATTTAAGGGCACAGCCATTACAAGTGGCTGGTTAATGCTTCTGCATGTGCTCGGGAGCACTTTGTGCTTAGCACAATTAACCAGAGGTCAGACCACTGGATAATTAAAAAAATGTGCCTGCTTGCCCCCCAAAAAAGTGTACAGTAGTTGACAATTAAATAAAAATAATCGCATGTTTAATTTTTTTTTATAAAAAAAACTGCACAAAGCAGTAATAAAGGGTTAAAGTGAGGGGATGTGGGGTGTACATTACATTGCGGTCTACAAGTGACTTTGATTTAACTATAAATATATATGTTTATGCTTATACACATAAAAACCACATAAATATATATGTATATATTCATATACATATATATTTTTAATTTGCTACCAAACGCAGCGCTAGGTATGAGAATGAGGCTCCCATTGGAGCCCATAGCAGTGAGTTCCAGTGAGTGCAAGGCTTCCAGGCAATGCAAACACAAGGTCGTGTTTGCATTTTGTCTAACTTCATTGTGGTCAAAGATCAAGCATACTGGCTCTAGAATGATCACTGTGTATAAAAACAATGGCGAAATATATGCACTAAACAAACAAAATTGGCCTAGGTCAAATATTTCTGTGAAAATCTGAACAAAAACATATCTAACCCTAGAAAGTTTTGTAAACTCATAAATAACTTACAAAATCCACCAATCCACTCCCAACCCTCCACTGTCAATGTTGATAACCAAACCCTGCAACTCCCCTTAGAAGTAGCAAATGCCTTTAACAATTATTTTGTTGGATGCTCCACCACGCTGATTGACAAACTAATAAATGGCACACATCCTGAAACTACAAATGTGGATCAGGCCTCACTAAAACAGCAAAGACCCAATATAGATAAGTTCAGTTTTAGAGCTGTACCCATCAATGTCATTAAGAAACACCATAATAATCTAAAAAATGAAAAACCAGTCTGGACCTGATCAAATCGCAGAAATGCTGTTGAAGCTCAGTGTGCCGGCAATTGCTAAGCCTGTCACAACCCTAATTAACGAATGTCTGGATACATACTCAAACACATACTCAAACTCTGGAAAACTGCAAGAGTAGTGCCTATTCATAAAAGTGGGGAGTTAACCTTGGTTTCTAACTATCGCCCTATATCATTGCTCCCAGTATTGTCAAAAATCTTAGAAAAATGCGTCCATACGCAATTATGCGAGTATTACCAACTTTCTAACTATCTGACCCCTGATCAATCAGGTTTTTGCCCAAATCACTCCACTACAACTGCCCTCCTAAAAGTTTGCAATGACATCCAAACTGGCATGGAACAAGGAGACCTAACTGGAGCTATTTTCCTTGATTTTGCAAAGGCCTTTGACACAGTAGACCAACACATACTATTGTTCAAACTAAAAAACTCTGGTATTGCTGATTATCCGTTAACCTGGTTTCGATCATATGTATCGGATCGATCACAATATGTCTCAATTTCTGACAGTGACTCCATCCCTCTCCCAGTCACGTGTGGTGTTCCCCAAGGTTCCATTCTCGGCCCCCTATTATTCACATTATTTATAAATGATCTGCCTAATGTCTGCAAATCCTCAACTGTACACAAGTACACAGACGACATGTTAATCTATGCAAACAAATCTGATCTGCCGCAGCTTGAAGCAGTGCTCCAAGACCAGTTCACAGAGGTCAAAAAGTGGATCTCAAAAAACAAACTCTTCCTAAACACTGACAAAACTGTCACAATGATCTTTGGAACGGGTCCTAAATTGCACAAATTACAAAATTTCTACCTACACATCAAAGCAAAATCCAATTGCACGCTTACCGCAGTCCACTCTTTCAAATACTTTGGTATGTTGTTAGACCCTAATCTATCTTTTGGCCTCCACATAGAAAAACTTGCATCTAAACTTTATCCAAAACTAGGTGCCATATACAGAAACAAATCTTGCCTCAGTCCTACAATAAAGGAAAAGATTGCACAGCAAATGCTGATGCCTATCATGGATTACAGGTATGTAGTATACGCACCTGCACCGCAAACTCACCTTAATAAACTTAATACATTGTATAACTCGTTCTGCCGCTTTGTGCTACAGTGTAACTACAGGACCCACCATTGTGGGAAGCTCCCACCCTAACTAAGCAAAATGCTCTCCCCGGCTATTCCCACCTCCTATAACCTCCGATCCGGTACCAGCACATTATTTAGCTTTCCTAAATACAAAAAGAAAGTAGCTCGATCCTCCTTTTCCTACAGAGCACCACAGTTATGGAATGACCTCCCGCACACTTTCAAACCTTCCCCAAGCCTAATATCCTTTAAGAGATCCCTCTCTATATATCTCAAAACAGAATGCACCTGTCATGGTTGATTATATATTTAAATTTCTGCATATATTGTGTATTATTATTGTTTTTGAATCTTATTGTACCCTATTGTATCAATGCAATGCTTTGAGGGCCCAGGAAGCCCAGGACATACTTGAAAATGAGAGAAATCTCAATATATCCTTCCTGGTAAAATATTTTATAAATAAATAAATAAACTTGTAATACTATTGCACGTAAATAAAAATAGGTTTCCACATAGCTGTGCCAATCACTTTTTTATACTATGCATAATTAAAAATGTGTTATTACAACTGCATGTAATAGCCACTACTATAAAGAAGAACATGCACAGATACTGATCTAAAAATCTAGTATAAAACCTTTTAAAAACTTACTTAGAAGCTCCCAGTTTAGCACTATTGATGAGGTTAGTCTGGGACACCCAGTGAAAGGGGCTGGAAAATCAGGAAGATCAGACCTTCTACATCTGATACTTTGGGGCTTGGTTAGTAGTCTGAAAGTCAGCACAATGTTATTAAAAAAATAAGCAAAGATATACATTGGTACAAAAACACTCCCAGATGGGCTATATACATGGATCATCTACAAAACATTTATGCAAAAAAAAATTCTAGTGTAAAGTCCGTTTAAGATTTTTACATTGAATATATATGGAAATACATGTCTGTGCACAACTGTTCATTAGGAGCTACCTGTTCACTTGCTTATAAGAACCATTTTCGCAAAATATATCTTTATTCAGGCTAGGAGAAACAATTGTTTTATAAAATAAAAGTAACACGTTTTAAAATGTAGTATTGTCGGTGCAGCAAAAAAGGCCCTTATTGTTTTCATGAACAAGTATCTTGACAAGAGCACTTTTGTTGCAAAAAAACAAAACTGACAACTATATCCTATAAAAAAAAAAGTTATAATATAATACAGTATATTGTTTTTGATCATTAGTGAAAAGATAAACAAAGACAATTTAAAAAAATAAATAAAAAATAAATACTTGTTTTGCCATATCCTCAAGTTTTGATTCTTACTTGGGTCATAAAAATAAACTTTCCCCAAATAGTGGTTCCAATTTGAAACCCTCATGTTGGCTACATTTAATTCACCAGTCTCTTCGACCTCTACAGATGACAGTCCTAATAATTTATCTTTGTAAAACTAAATGCTAAGTGTTCTACCACAAAAGCTTTAAATGCAAATGTACAATGGTAAATGCATTACTTTTCCATTTACTTAACTACAGGCATATGGCTTTAGAATCAAAACCCATATATTCACTTAGGGAATTTGCTATTTTTACAACTAAGTTATGATTTAAATTGAAATGCTCAACAGCACATATTCACACATTTACTCTCTTTAGCCCTGAGGAGTGTCTCAGCTGTGTTGGTTCAAAGATATTCCTAAAGTGAAGTATGCAAACAGGAGAATAGTCAGTTTCTATTTCTCATTTTTGCTCTTTCCCTTAAGATTTCAACTTCAAGACACTTAACTATGATTTTAACTGAAAAAAAAAAAGTTATTGTAACAAATATGAAAACTTGCATGATATAATTCCTTATACACTAAAGTGTTTCATTTTTTTTTTAATCGGGAATGGTTATTCAAAACATATAATGGATAATGTTGCTCAAATTGTATACCAAAATTATGTAGAGGTGGCCCTCGGTTTACAATGGTTCAATTTGCACCGTTTCAGAATAACAAGCTTTTTTTCAGTCATGTGACTGCTATTGAAAAGCATTGAGAAGCAGTGCATTGATTAAAATAGCCAATAGGTGGAGCTGTCCGCTTGTGTTGCAGCAAAGATATGCAAGCCAAGCAAGCTGAAATTAATCAGTTTAACCAGACCTGAGCTATCGAGCATCTTGCAAAGGAACAAGATCTTCCTGTCTATAAATCAGTCCAGATTGGAATGCATAGAAAGAACTGTTTGCAGAAAAATGCAAGTAAAGTCTGTGTTGTGTGATTGTTTTATTAGGTTTATAATGCTGTTTAGCAAATGTTTTTGTTCATTTAACTTAGTTTAATTATATATTCTGTGTTATGTGATTATTTTATTAGGTATATAATGCTGTTTAGCATTTAAAGTCTTCATTTGAAAGCTTTAAAAATAATGTATTAGGTGTTACTTATGCCAATTTTGAGAGGGGCCTGGAACCTATCTCCCTCACTTCCCACTGACTTACATTATAAACTGGGTGTCAATTTATAACGGTTTTGATTTACAACCATTGCTTCTGGAACCTAACCCTGGCGTAAACTGAGGGCTACCTGTATTTGATTAAAAAAATGAAAAGGAAATATCTATAAAATTTTGAGTAGGTAAATACTGAATAATTTCTTATTAAAGCAAACACTGAAATAAATATCTTCAATTTTTTTAAAAATTTATTTTAGGGATTATAGAGATATTTCCTGGTAGTCTAATAAATACAGATTTTTATTATCGCTTTTTATTTTGTTCTATACTGCTCAAATCCATTACAAGAATTGAACAAAATATCTTGTCTGTTTGTTTTTTGTGTCGATTTTTTTTAATTCAAATTCAGTTAATGAAACTCAGTTACAGTGGCCTCTAGTTATCAAGCCGTCAACCTCAAATACGCTGGAATTCTGCAGCATATTTGTGGCGAGGCTGATTCGCCTAAGTTATCAAGCCTGCTGCCCGGCAAAAGTAGAATATAGTGACGTAAGCTTCGATCCGCCGGACTCAGTCCAACACAGATAGATTCTTTAGTCACTCCAGATGTTCCGAACGCAAGTTCGGCACAATCTGACTACTTTTTGGAGTTATCAAATGACTACCAGGTACGCTCGGCACTTTTCCGGCCCAGCATACCTTGTTTTCAATCCGCCGCCCTGGAGGTGGCTGATCCCATAGGAATCAATGGGAGTCTGACCATAGCTGCTGCCCGACATCCCATTGATTCCTATGGGAGATGTCTGCACCTAACACCCTAACATGTACCACCGAGTCTAAACACCCCTAATCTGCCCTCCCTACACCGTCGCCGCTAAATAAATGTATTAACCCCTAAACCGCCGCTCCCGGACCCCGCCACAACTATAATAAACTGATTAACCCCTAAACCGCCGCACCCAGAGCCCACTGCCACTCTAATAAACTGATTAACCCTTAAACCGCCGCTCCCGGACCCCGCCGCCACCTACATAATACCTATTAACCCTTATCCTGCCCCCCCTATATTGCCGCCACCTATAATAAATGTATTAACCCCTATCCTGACGATCCCGTACCCCGCCGCAACTAAATAAATTGTTTAACCCCTAAACCGCCGCTCCCGGACCCCGCCGCCACCTATATTAAAGTTATTAACCCCTAATATGACCCCCCTACACCGTTGCCACCTATAATAAATTTATTAACCCCTATCCTGCCCCCCCTATACCGCCGCCATCTATATTAAACTAATTAACCCCTAAACATAAGTCTAACACTAACCCTAACACCCCCTAACTTAAATATTATTTTAATAAATCTAAATAAGAATTACTCTTATTAATTAAATTATTCCTATTTAAAAAGAAATACTTACCAATAAAATAAACCCTAATATAGCTACAATATAATAATAACATTGTAGCTATTTTAGGATTTATATTTATTTTACAGGCAACTTTGTATTTATTTTAACTAGGTACAATAGTTATTAAATAGTTATTAACTATTTAATAAGTACCTAGCTAAAAGAAATACAAATTTACCTGTAAAATAAATCCTAACCTAAGTTAAAATTAAAACTAACACTACACTATCAATAAATAAATTAAATTAATTAACTACAAATATCTACAATTAAATAAACTAAGCTACAAAAAATAAAAAAAAACTAAGTTACAAAAAATAAAATTTTTTTCCAAGATTTTTAATCTAATTACACCTAATCTAAGCCCCCTAATAAAATAACAAAGCCCCCCAAAATAAAAAAATGCCCTACCCTATTCTAAATTACATAAAGTTAACAGCTCTATTACCTTACCAGCCCTTAAAAGGGCCTTTTGCGGGGCATGCCCCAAAGAAATCAGATCTTTTGCATGTTAAAAAAATACAACCCCCCCAACATTAAAACCCACCACCCACATACCCCTACTCTAACCCACCCAAACTCCCCTTAAAAAAACCTAACACTAACCCCCTGAAGATCATCCTACCTTTAGCCGTCTTCAGCCAGCCGACCACCGATGGAACAGAAGAGGACATCCGCAGCGGCCGAAGTCATCATCCAAGGGGCGCGGAAGAGGTCTTCCATCCAATAGAAGTCTTCATCCATGTGGCCTCTTCAATCTTCATCCATCCGGAGCGGAGCCTTCTTCAAACGAGCCGACGCGGAGCCATCCTCTTCCAACGACGCCTACCCGAAGAATGGATATTCCTTTAAGTGACGTCATCCAAGATGGCATCCCTTGAATTCTGATTGGCTGATAGGATTCTATCAGCCAATCGGAATTAAGGTAGGAAAAATCTGATTGGCTAATCCAATCAGCCAAACAGATTCAAGTTCAATCGGATTGGCTGAACCAATCAGCCAATCAGTTTGAGCTTGCATTCTATTGGCTGTTTTGATCAGCCAATAGAATGCAAGCTCAATCTGATTGGCTGATTGGATCAGCCAATCCGATTGAACTTGAATCTGATTGGCTGATTGATTCAGCCAATCAGATTTTTCCTACCTTAATTCCGATTGGCTGATAGAATCCTATCAGCCAATCGGAATTCAAGGGACGCCATCTTGGATGACGTCACTTAAAGGAACCTTCATTCGTCGTCTAGTCATCGGTCAAGAAGGATGTTCCGCGCCGGAGGTCTTGAAGATGGAGCCGTTCCTCGTCGGATGGATGAAGATAGAAGATGCCGCTTGGATGAAGATGTCTGCCAGTCCGGATGTCCTCTTCTGCCCGGATAGGATGAAGACTTCTGCCGCTCCGGATGCCCTCTTTTGGTCCATCGGTGCCCGGTTGGGTGAAGACGACTCAAGGTAGGGAGATCTTCAGGGGGGTAGTGTTAGGTTTATTTAAGGGGGGTTTGGGTTAGAGTAGGGGTATGTGGGTGGTGGGTTGTAATGTTGGGTGGTGGTATTGTGTTTTTTTTAACAGGCAAAAGAGCTGATTTCTTTGGGGCATGCCCAGCAAAAGGCCCTTTTAAGGGCTGGTACGTTAATAGAGCTGTTAACTTTTGTAATTTAGAATAGGGTAGGGCATTTTTTTATTTTGGGGGGCTTTGTTATTTTATTAGGGGGCCTAGATTACGTGTAATTAGATTAAAAATCTTGTAATATTTTTTAATTTTTTGTAACAGTTTTTTTTTATTTTTTGTAACTTAGTTTATTTAATTGTATTTAATTGTAGGTATTTGTAGTTAATTAATTAAATGTATTTATTGATAGTGTAGTGTTAGGTTTAATTTTAACTTAGGTTAGGATTTATTTTATAGGTAATTTTGTATTTCTTTTAGCTAGGTAGTTATTAAAAAGTTAATAACTATTTAATAACTATTCTACCTAGTTAAAATAAATACAAAGTTACCTTTAAAATAAATATAAATCCGAAAATAGCTACAATGTAATTATTAATTACATTGTAGCTATCTTAGGGTTTATTTTAAAGTTAAGTATTTATTTTTAAATAGGAATCATTTAGTTAATGATAGTGTAGTGTTAGGTCACGGTGAAATTGTAACTTAGGTTAGTTTTAATTTTACAGGTAAATTGGTAATTATTTTAACAAGGTAGCTATTAAATAGTTAATAACTATTTAATAGCTATTGTGCCTAGTTAAAAAAAATTGCCTGTAAAATAAAAATAAATCCTAAAATAGCTACAATATAATTATTAGTAATATTGTAGCTATATTAGAGTTTATTTTACAGGTAAGTATTTAGTTTTAAATAGGAATAATTTAGTTAATAAGAGTAATTTTTATTTAGATTTATTAAAATAATATTTAAGTTAGGGGGTGTTAGGGTTAGTGTTAGACTTAAGTTTAGTTTTTTTTAGTTTAATATAGATGGCAGCGGTATAGGAGGGGCAGGATAGAGGTTAATAAATTTATTATAGGTGGCGACAGAGTAGAGTGTAGGGGGGGCAGATTAGGGGTTAATAAGTTTAATATAGGTGGCGACGGGGTTCGGGAGCGGCGGTTTAGGGGTTAAACAATTTATTTAGTTGCGACGGGGTACGGGATTGGCAGGATAGGGGTTAATAAATTTATTATAGGTGGCGGCAGTATAGGGGGGCAGGATAGGGGTTAATAGGTATTAAGTAGGTTGCTGCAGGGTCCGGGAGTGGCGGTTTAGGGGTTAATCAGTTTATTAGAGTGGCGGAGGGCTCCGGGAGTTGCGGTTTAGGGGTTAATCAGTTTATTAGAGTGGCGGTGGGCTCCAGGAGCGGCGGTTTAGGGGTTAATAAATTTATTATAGTTGTGGCGGGGTCTAGGAGCAGCGGTTAAGGGGTTAGTAACTTTATTTAGTTGCGGGGGGCACCGGTATAGGGGGTAGAACAGTGTAGTTTAGTGTGGGTGCTTAGTGACAGCTTATCAATAAAGCTGGGAAAAAGCCGAAGAGCAGCGAGATCGGATGAGTGATAACGCGCGTGGCTTTTTGACAGCTTTTTTGATAACTTTGGCGAGCGTATTCAGGTCCGCGACGGCGATGTGAGGCGAGCTTAGGCGGGCGTATTGGGGCCGGCGTAGGCAGGTAAGTAGACAGCTTGATAACTAGAGGCCAGTGTGTCTTGCAATAGCCTTGCTCTATGTTAAGTACAGTTATCATAATTACCATGCTCTGAGAGGATACCAGAGCAGTATTCAAACCTAACAGACAACATTTTCTAAAATGTTTTTCTATATATTTTTGTACCTTTCTATTTCAACAGTGTTGACCTCTTAAATACCCACTTTGTCATTTTTTAAATGGTAAATATTTCTTTTTTCAGCTGGCATATTAATACTAATAACTGTTTCCAAGTTTAATAGAAAGTTGATAATGAAAATTGATAAATGAATGGATGGGTGGACAGATAGATGATAGATAATTAAAAATGTTTTATTTACTTAGTATAGAAAGTTGATAATGAAAATTGATAAATGAATGGATGGGTGGACAGATAGATGATAGATAATTAAAGATTTTTTATTTACTTAGTGATGTCATGGCATCTGCCATTCCCTTGCATGCTATTACCCACCAGAGGGCCAGATTACAAGTGGCATACTTTTTAGCGCTTTTGCTCGAGCAGAGACTTCACTAGAAGAAAGCGTTATTGCTTGCGTTAGGGTAGCATGTGTATTACAAGTTAAAAGTAAAACGTTTGCACACAGGCAAAATTCAACATGCTCTAAGCAAAGGACTTAAAATATTGTGACTGTGTTAATGTATTCTCCCTATAGACTTCAATGGAGAGTACAGAAGAAAAAACCCAACACCTATCACTCGCGTGCTAACCCGACAGGTGTTATGAATATTTTACATTACAATGTTCTTCACATACAGGGTAATGTAATTTTTCTTGTAAATACATATTTATATATATCTTTTTGAGAGTGCTATAACACCATAGCTGAGCAGTGTTTCAGGGTCATGTGATGTGTCCCCGATCCAGTCTGGGAGTACTGTTCCTTGTTTTGCTTGTGCTTAAGGGTGATTGTAGAAGTCTGTGAACCCTGACTAGTTCCCACTTTGTTTGAATATGAGCTTGCACCTGTGTATGAGCCTGCATTTGTGTGTCTGTATTAGGGTCCCAGGTTTTGGAGGAGACCTTGATGTGGTACCTGGGCTTGTCCCGTTTGGCCAGGTGTGGTAACTGACTTTTCCAGTTTCTTTTAAACTTAGCTGAGAGCTTTTGAGCGAGTGCTAGACTTTATTTTTGTGTGTATTGTTATGTCTGTTTAGTAATTTACCCTAGAGATTTGCTCCCAGGCTAGTCTGGGCCAAGACTGCATGTGACTCTAGAAATAGTGCAGCTTTTTGAGAGTGCTATAGCACCATAGCTGAACAGTGTTTCAGGGTCATGTGATGTGTCCCTGGTCTGGTCTGAGAGTACTGTTCCACTTTCCTTGTTTTGCTTGTGCTTAAGGGTGATTGCAGAAATCTCTGAACTCTGACTAGTTCCCAGTTTGTTTGAAAATGACTTTCAAGAGACACCATATGTGGTAGAAAAATGGAGTATGACGGCCAAAGCTTGTGAAGTAAAAAGTCACTTTATTGAACCATCATGGGTAAAAAGTTTAAACAAAGGCACAGCACAGCACAGCACACATAATACTCAGTGTCCACAGCTGATGCATTTCACGCCCAACAGCATTTCATCAGAGCTGATTAACACTTAGCAGACAAGACTATTTGTCAGTGAGGAGTTTGCATCTGCAACCAATCACAATTCAGTATACGGTCGATATTAAATCCAATGGTAATTGTGCCTATACCCTTCCACTGATCAAATACATACATATTAAAAACAAAACATAGTATTGATAAAATAAAAAAGTTATTAGTAAACACTCTGTAGTGGATGATGTTACAATTCATTCTTTTTATCAAAAATGAATTTCATTTTGTTATCATCTAATCAGAAATTAATACTTTGTTTATTTGTGATCGTAATTCACTTACCCTAATGGCTGAGCATATAAAGTTACCACCATATTGCAAGACCAAGTAACTGTATATAAATTTTAATGAAAAAAATGGTATTGCTCCTTTATTTTAAAATGGGGGGTATTAACTATTATGCTCTCTCCTTAAAAGTCCCTGTTTGTATGTAAATAAGAGAACAAATGATCAGTATCTAACTAGCAAGTTGTTTATTTATGTTGGGTCAATATATAGCTTTACATCACTGATTGTATTCATGCCATAAGGTTGCCCTGTTTTTAAAGTGTGGATCCAATAGATCTCACGTTTACTTAATGCTGCAAACCTATCGCCATCTCTAAGACGTAGAGTAAAACATTAAATTCCCTGGAAGCTGAAAGCATTGAGCTGTGCTCCATGTTTGGCAAAATGTTTTGCCACTGGTATCTCCACCTCCAAGGATAGCACATGTTCCCTGATACGGTCCTTTAATAATCTGGAGGTATGTCCTACATATTGCATCCTGCAAATCTGGCAGGCTATCAGATATACAACAAAAGTTGAGTTGCAATTTATGTGATCATATATCTTATATTTATTATTTGTTTGTGATGATCCAACTTTTGCAAAATTGCAACACTTGCAGGGATTACCGCCACATCTAAAGAACCCTTAGAAAGCTCTACATCAAAAAATGAATCACAATCATCAACACCAGACACCCCAATATCCACATTTACTCCAAAACGGGTTCCAGAGAGATCAATTGAGGAAATGGGTGCAAGGACAAAAAATGGAGGAATGACAGAGGGGCAAGGCGTAGAAGTGCAAGAGATACAAGCACCTCACTACCCGAGTCAACAAAACTCCAAGAAGTACAGCAACAGAAAAAATAATTAAAAATCATCAATCTGTCAAGCAAGAAGTTGAATGGCTTTAGTGAATCAGTTCTGTCCAAAGGTCTAAGCTTTGCTACTTCACAGGACTTTGATTTATTCAACACTATTTTGAAAGCGAACAAATTTGTTCAGAAAGTAACTTTAAAAGAACACTTCAAAGATAATAAAATTGATGATAAAATAAATGATGATGCAATAGATGTTAATTATGTTTTGGGGCCTGATGTAAGTGTAAACTTTGATGAAATGTGTGACATAGTCTCATTGTGTGATTTACAAATAGGTACTAATAGTGATGGTAAAAATAGAATAGGTCAGCAGCCAATAAGGGAAAATAGAATGAGTACCTTTTATCCAGTACAAGCATGTAATGATGTGATAGAGATATTTCATTCAATCATAAAACAGGATTTGGTCCACTTATCTAAGACAACTTTAGAAAAAAGTAAGTTTAGGAGTAATCTAACCAGAAGGGAAAGAGATGCTCTTAATGAAATAAAGAAGGACCCAGAATTAGTAATTCTTGACTCAGAAAAGGGTGGCTCTGTAGTCATCTTGAGCAAACAACAATATTTGGATGAATCCTATAGACAACTAGGGGAAACTGACACATATCAAATTAACTTTTAATCCAACCACAACATTTTCACATGAGCTAAAACATCTATTAGATGATGCAGTAGAACACACAGTATTAACAACAAAAATGAGTGACTATATACTTGTTAGACACCCTAGAGTTCCTGTTTTTAAGTATCTTCCTAAGATACATAAGTCCCTTGTCAACCCACTAGGACGTCCAATAATTTCTGCCTTTGGGTCCTTAGGAGAGAGAATGGGTGAGTGGTTGGATGCACAGTTGCAACCAGTAGTCCAATAACTACCCTCTTACTTGAGGGACACAAAGCACCTCCTAAAGAAATATTTTGCCAAACTTTGAGCACAGCTCAATGCTTTCAGCTTCCAGGGAATTGAATGTGTTACTCTAGGTCTTAGAGATGGCGATAGATTTGCAGCATTAAGTAAACGTGATATCTATTGGGTTCACACTTTAAAAATAGGGCAACCTTAAGGCATGAATAAAATCAGTGATGTAAAGCTATATATTGATCCAACATAAATAGACAACTTGGTAGTTAGATACTGCTCATTTGTTCTCTTATTTACGTACAAACAGGGACTTTTAAGGAGTGAGCATAATAGTTAATACCCCCCCCCTTTAAAATAAAGGAGCAAAACCAAGTTTTTCAATAAAATTTATATACAGTTACTTGGTCTTGCAATATGGTGGTAACTTAATATGCTCAGCCATTAGGGTAAGTGCATTACGATCACAAATAAACAAAATCATAATTTCTGATTAGACGTTAACAACATGAAATTGTTTTTTGATAAAAAGAATGAATTTTAACATCATCCACTACAGAGTCTTTACTAATAACTTTTTTCTTTTATCAATAGTATGTTTTGTTTTTAAAATGTATGTATTTGATCAGTGGGAGAGTATAGGCACAATTACCATTGGATTTAATATCAACCGTATACTGAATTGTGATTGGTTGCAGATGCCAACTCCTCACTGACAAATAGTCTTGTTTGCAAAGTGTTAATCAGCTCTGATGAAACACTGTTTGTGCGTGAAACGCATCAGCTGTGAACACTGAGTACTATGTGTGCTGTGCTGTGCCTTTGTTTAAACTTTTTAACCATGAGGATTCAATAAAGTTTTGGCCATCATACTCTGCTTTTATACCGCATATGCTGTCTCTTGAAAGTTGTAATTTGTCCAAAGAGGGTGTGAGGGAGAGCCCTGACAGCTGAGGTGGAAGCCGCCAATCGGTTGGACGATACCAGTAAGGAGGAGGAAGACACACGCAGAAGTGTCTACACGCTATAGATGTGCACACAGGGTGACGGAAGGTTATTTATGAAGTGGGTGATCCCGGAGAGGCATTGAGTGTTCCTGACTGTGTGGAGACACAAGCGGTAAGTCGTGACCTCTGCAACATATTGTGTAATGTTCACTGTATACAAATATAAAATATAAACGCCTAAATTTAGAGTTTTGTCAGTAAAGACCCTCGGTGCTAACGCTGCTTTTCTTTCCAGCGTACCCTTAAGACAACGCTGGTATTTAGAGTTGTCTGAATGACTGCGTTAGCCTCAGAAAAGAGAGCGTTGAGCATAATTTAGCTCCACTTCAACCCTCAATACCAGCGTTGCTTAAGTCAGCGGTAAGCTGGAAAAACGTGCTCGTGAACAATATCTCCAAAGGAAACAATGGGGCTGAACTGGCTGAAAAAAAACCTAACACCTGCAAAAAAGCAGCGTTCGGCTCCTAACGCAGCCCCATTGTTTCCTATGGGGAAACACTCTCTAAGTCTACACCTAACACCCTAACATGAACCCTGAGTCTAAACACCCCTAGCCTTACACTTATTAACCCCTAATCTGCTGACTGGACATCGCCACCACTTATATTATAGCTATGAACCCCTAATCTACTGTCCCTAACATCGCCGACACCTATTTATTAACCCCTAATCTGCCCCCCCAATGTCGCTGCCACCTACCTAATCTTATTAACCCCTAATCTGCCATCCGGACGTCGCCGCCACTATAATAAATGTATTAACCCCTAAACTGCCGCACTCCCGCCTCGCAAACACTATAATACATTTTATTAACCCCTAATCTGCCCTCCCTAACATCGCCGCCACCTACCTACAATTATTAACCCCTAATCTGTCGCCCCCAACGTCGCCGCTACTATAATAAAGTTATTAACCCCAAACCTAAGTCTAACCTTAACACTAACACCCCCCTAACTTAAATATAATTTAAATAAAACGAACTAAAATTACTATCATTAAATAAATTAATCCTATTTTAAACTAAATAATTACCTATAAAATAAACCCTAATATAGCTACAATATAACTAATAGCTACATTGTAGCTATTTTAGGATTTATATTTATTTTACATGCAACTTTGTATTTATTTTAACTAGGTACAATAGCTATTAAATAGTTAATAACTATTTAATAGCTACCTAGTTAAAATAATTACAAATATACCTGTAAAATAAATCCTAACCTAAGTTACAATTACACCTAACACTACACTATCAATAAATTAATTAAATTAAGTACCTACAATTAGCTAAACTAAAATACAATTAAATAAACTAATCTATAATACAAAAAAAACAAACACTAAATTACAGAAAATAAAAAAAATACAAGAAGTTTAAACTAATTACACCTAATCTAAGCCCCCTAATAAAATACCCCCCCCCAAAAAAATAATAAAATGCCCTACCCTATTCTAAATTAAAAAGTAATCAGCTCTTTTACCAGCCCTTAAAAGGGCCTTTTGCGGGGCATTGCCCCAAAGTAATCAGCTCTTTTACCTGTAAATAAAAATACAATACCCCCAACATTAAAACCCACCACCCACATACCCCTACTCTAACCCACCCAAACCCCCTTAAATAAACCTAACACTAACCCCCTGAAGATCATCCTACCTTGAGTCGTCTTCACTCAGCTGAGCCGAATTCTTCATCCAAGCGGAGCAAGAAGATGTCCTCCATCCGGTAGAAGTCTTCATCCAAACGGAGCAAGAAGATGTCCTCCATCCGGTAGAAGTCTTCATCCAAGTTGGGCAAGAAGAGGTCCTCCATCCGGTAGAAGTCTTCATCCAAGCGGGGTCTTCTATCTTCATCCATCCGGAGCGGAGCCATCTTCCAGCCAGCCGACGCGGAGCCATCCTCTTCAACCGACGGACTAACGACAAATGACGGTTCCATTAAGGGACATCATCCAAGATGGCGTCACTCGAATTCCGATTTTTCCTACCTTAATTCCGATTGGCTGATAGAATCCTATCAGCCAATCGGAATTTGAGGATCGCCATCTTGGATGACGTCATTTAAAGGACCAGCCATTCGTCGGGTAGTCGTTGGCCGAGATGGATGTTCCGCGCCGGAGGTCTTCAAGATGGAGCCGCTCATCGCCGGAAGGATGAAGATAGAAGATGCTGCTTGGATGAAGACTTCTGTTGGATGGAGGACCTCTTCTGCCCCGATCAGATGAAGACTTCTGCCCGGCTTGAGGACCACTTGTGCCCGGATCGGATGAAGAGTTCGGCCTGGCTGGGTGAAGACGGCTCAAGGTACGGTGATCTTCAATGGGGTAGTTTTAGGTTTATTTAAGGGGGTATCGGTGGGTTTTAGAGTAGGGGTGTGTGGGTGGTGGGATGTAATGTTGGGGGGGGTATTGTATTTCTTTTTTTACAGGTAAAAGAGCTGATTACTTTGGGTCAATGCCCTGCAAAAAGCCCTTTTAAGGGCTGGTAAAAGAGCTGGTTACTTTGGGGCAATGCCCCGCAAAAAGCCCTTTTAAGGGCTATTTGTAATTTAGTTTAGGGTAGGGAAATTTTATTATTTTGGGGGGGCATTTTTATTTTATTAGGGGGCTTAGATTAGGTGTAATTAGATTAAACTTCTTGTATTTTTTTTATTTTTTGTAATTTAGTGTTTGTTTTTTTTGTAATATAGTTTAGTTTATTTAATTGTATTTTATATTAGACAATTGTAGTTAATTTATTTAATTAATTTATTGATAGTGTAGTGTTTGTAGTGGTGTATTTGTAATTTAGGTTAGGATTTATTTTACAGGTGATTTTGTAATTGATTTTGTAATTATTTTAACTAGGTAGCTATTAAATAGTTATTAACTATTTAATAGCTATTTTACCTAGCTAAAATAAGTTACCTGTAAAATAAATATAAATCCTAAAATAGCTACAATGTAATTATTATTATATTTTAGCTATCTTAGGGTTTATTTTATAGGTAAGTATTTAGTTTTAAATAGGAATAATTTAGTTAATAATAGTAATATTATTTAGATTTACAGTATTTAAATAATAATTAAGTTAGAGGGTGTTAGGGTTAGACTTAGGTTTAGGGGGTAATATATTTAATGTAGGTGGCGGTGGTGTAGGGGGGGTCAGATTAGAGGGTAATACATTAAATGTAGGTGGCAGCAGGTTCCGGGAGCGGCGGTTTAGGGGTTAAACACTTTATTAAGTATTGCGGTGGGGGATTGCGGTTGACAGGTAGATAGACATTGCGCATGCGTTAGGTGTTAGGTTTTTTTATTGTAGGCATTTTAGGGAGTTACGGTGCTCCCATACTCAGCGCAAGGCCTGCTACGGCTGCATTTTATGGCAAGGTGAAAATGGAGTAAGTTTTCTCCATTTTCGCCACGTAAGGCCTTGCGTCTGATATTGGATACCAAATTGCGCAGGTTTTATATGTTAGTCTATGGGGGACAAAACTACGTCTGCCGGGTGAAATATACATGCCGCATTTATATGCGGCGCTGTATATAGGATACCAAACCCGTGCAAAAAACAGCGTCGCCGGCTTTTGCAGGCGACGCTGCATATCAGATGGGGACCCGGATGTTTTCTTTCAAAGTTTCATATAATACAATTAAGATATAGCGATGATATTATTGGTAAAAAATATGGTGGATACAAGGTCATTATCAATGGTCAAAGGTCAGCTGACCACACCTGGATGTTTTACGGACTCAACATACTGTGTACTAAGAACTTATGCTGTAAACAATGAAACTTATGTGATAACATGTATAAGTGTAAGATTCTGTTTTATTGAGAATACCTTGAAATACGTGTAATGACTGAAACTTCTTTTTACCAATAAAACTTGTTTGAAAATAAAAAAAAATGTACTATGTGTTTCCCTTTATATATAAATCTTAACAGTTTGCTTTAAATGTTTGCAACTGTAATTTGTATACTTGTAAACGCCATCTGAGTAAATTGTACACCATTTGCACATTATTGTCTTTATTTTTATTCTTTATTTGTGAATGTTCAAATTGTTAAGTACTTTGTGTAAAGACAACTTAGTTGCAAATAAAAATCCTTCGTCATTCTAAGGGGCGTGTTGAACTGGCTTGAGATAAATAGAGCCGTCCTATCATCAATACGTTAGCCCTGAGGAAGTCCCAAAAACATTGGGGATGTACGTCATGTTCGAGTATGGAGATCTTGTTCTGACTTGCTAAAGCTCACGGATGATCCAAACTTTACTTGCAGACAAGCACTTATGGTAACCCTAGCACCTAGGTATGAGAGTTTTTTTTAAATACCATACCGTTGTGTGCACATTCATTGGGGAAGGACCGTAAATGTGTCTGTTATTTACCGTGCTCATGTGATTCTTTATTGACTTGCCTGCTACTAATTGCCAGCACACTCTCAGCTCCACCTGAACTGGTGTACTAATTATGCTGGAGTGTCGGAATGTATATATGTTGCGTGTGCAATACTAACACCTGGTGCTTCACATATTCTAAATAGATGTTAAGAACTTTGTGGCTCTATATGGCTTGGCCTAATGAAGAATGTTATGAGGAGAATGAATAATGCTTTGCAACACTCTAAACTTTGAGACAACCTCAATAACTTTGTGTACCATAGTTCTTGGAAACACTAACCATCAAGTCATTGCCTGCTTATGTGTTCACTGTTTAAGTTGCATGTTGTCTCACACGCATGAATGAACTTATAGTATTTGTCAGCAACAATTAACATATTGCTTACCAGCTTTCAAATTGTTGGATCATTCATACACTTATAGGGTCATTTTGTATATACAACTAGACACTGTGCATATTAATGCTTTTTGCTGTGTTAACCCTATTATCTTGCTCTATAGTTTATTTGGAGTAATTGATATTGAAGTGTACTTTTTTTTGGGGGGGTCTGCATAGATCCTAGTTAGTTCCATGACAGTATATACCCTGTAATTGAGGAGGGGCTGCCCTCTGGTTAGGTGTTGCAGGTCCCTTGCATTCCCTTCATTTATGATCTCCAAGTGACGTCACTTATCTTATTTTAATTGAGTTTGTGTTTTCTTATATTCTGTATGTATTATTTGCATGCTTTTGATTTTTATTTGTTGATTTTGCTTTTGGTGTATGTTTTTTTCTCTGTTGGTAATATAGCTCTCATTTTTGTAATAATTATCCTTTTATTGGTATTTTTACAAAACCTTTTTTTTTTTGCTATATTAAATCATTATTAAAAGAGTGCTTGATTTCCTGTCTCTTTATTGATAGTGCATGGCACTGTCATATCTCCCTTTTTTAATTAGTTGTTATTCATTATTATGGGTCTGCACCATTTCTTTTAAAAGGGATGTAATTTATAAATATATAAAGCAATACAAAAACATTTGTTTTGAATTTTTACTCCCCTCCTATTTTGTATATGTTATACATCTTGTTTGAAATGTGTTTATTGTATTGAATATTGTATGTTGTTTACTATGACAATCAATGCATGATGACATATATATATATAAAGCTTTGTATGGTGTTGCAAATAATGCCTGACGAAACAGCCAGAGTACATGGTGAGAAACTTATTGTAGACTTGCATTTGCAATGTTTTTAATTTTTACACAAGGCTCCTGGTGTGTGCCCACCAATTTGAAGGGGAGGAGTTGAGAAAACAAAGGTTTAATTAGCTGGATAGTGTGAACACCAGACTTTAGTACTTGTACTCAATGACAGCGCCTACAAAATTGGGAGTTATTTTCTATACCCATTTTTGTACATTTTGGGTGAAATTATCCTATCTGGTGCTCTTTTTTTCCTGTTTGTTGAATAATGTGTAAATGAGCAGTTCTTTAAAAATATATGATGCAGTTTTTGCTAACTTTTGATATCTGTATGGAAATGTTATGCAGTATTGTAGATCCGGAATTATATGGATCAGTGCTGTTTCTTAAAATGACGAAAAATGTTGGAAAATGTTGACAACTATATAATTACTTAAAAATATCAGTGGTGTTGTTTATCTGAGCTAAAAAAAAAAGAATTGGTTTAAGGGTAAGGATAAGTCAATGGTTTGGTTTGAGGTTGTGGTTTGAGGCTAGTTGTGTTCTAGATTTAGAATTAGGTATATATTTAGGGAAACAAATAAACAAACAACAATAATAACAATGGTTAACCCCTTGGTTTACAATAATTTGACACCAAATCACATTATTTACCCCTCTCAAGTAGCTAAAGAAGCATTGGTTTGTCATCTTATTTGCATTGCCCAACTAAGGGCCAGATTACAAGTGGAGAAGTATTTAATGCTGCCACTTGCACTCTAACTCAACTAGAAGTAAGCTTTTTCCTCTTGTCGGTAGTGCTTGTATTACAAGTGGAAAGTAAAACATTTTTGCTTGCACTCCAAACTTAGGAAATTGAGAGTGTTAAAGTTTTCACCCTATTCATGCTCAAACCAGATTGTACATTCTCAAGTGCACTAACCCTAAATGAAAATATTAGTTCACATTCCAAGTTCTTTACATAGCCAAATATGTTCTAAGTATTTATAAAAATACATACATATATATATATATATATATATATATATCAAGAAATATACGGTTGGGAAGCAGCTGCTGGGAGCTAAGTTTAACCATTTGAGTACCTCTAGATAAATTATATAGGATACTCTACAAGTAGAAAGTGGTGCAGACTCTTAAAAAAGTTGTAATGAGATCAGTAAGAGAGGAAATCCTGGATTATAATCCAAGATGAAAGACAGGGAATTCAGCACTCTTTTATAAAGAAATGTATTAGCTCACATATAGTAATGTATCCTTTATTTGCTTAGACCGGAAAAGGGGGAGAGCGGTCACTTACACACAGTATATATAGAGACTTAACACCAAAACTTAATATATACAGGAATACAAAAATTTAGATGTGTGTAAATATTACTCAGCGTTTACAAATTTGCATTCAAACCTGACCGGTCAGGGGTCCGTGTGAGTACACTGAAGTCGATTGCATAAAGCAACATTAGGACAAATATGACAGAGGTTTAGTTAGACCTTATACATCCCACTGTTCTCAGCGCCTCCTGAGGAAATCCTCTAGGTATCAAGGTCAATACTGGGCAGATAAGTCAGTATGGATATTAGGAGGTAAATAACTATCCTCAATAACAGCAGCAAGTTATGAAAAAATCATAAATCTGTATATGAATATCGTACATGTGAGTATAATATATACAAAGGGAGCATCACCCAGACTACTACACCCTGCTACAAAAGGCACCTCTCATGAGAGGCTTCTTGCCGAGCAGGTTAATAAAGTTGGGATCTAAGTAGTCAATGGGATCATTTCCCCTGAATATGCACAAATATAGCAGAAAAGGTTAGACAATTAGATTACATTCAATCCTTTGAAATCAATAAGAGGTGGTCAGATGTAAAGCTTCAAAATTCATTAGAGAGAGCATGCAAGCTGTAGCAGTTCATAGCCAAAAGCAAGGAGGATGCAAGACAGCACAGAAAGCAGCTTGTCAGTCTATGTGCGTGTGCATGTGTATTCATCATTCAAAGCTTGCAGTTAGTGTTACCGAGGTAATGTGAGCCCCCTCGACAGGGTAGCTCAATACACATATGCTTGTGCTCAGTTAAGTAGCTGACAGTCACCAATCAATGAAGGCAGCAGTAAGAAGAAATACGACCTTATTCTTGCATTAAAGATTTCTCAGGTTTTTCAGTGCCGGTCCAAGCCAGATAAGCCTCCGAACTGCTTATTACATTTCCTGGCATAACTTGCAAAGTCTGTGTAATTGTGGAATCCTCCGGTACAAACACAGATCACATGTTCCGGTCGGCTGGACCAATGCCGACGCACGTTTCACCCGCTCTTTGTTCCGGGCTTCGTCAGGGTGTGACCACGTGATCACCACGTGATATATATATACATGATTTTATATATAGGAATTTAAAAAAAATATTTGCACTCACTGGATTTTTCAATGTGCTTTATTGTGCACAAAACATAAATTGAATCAGTGGCATTTAGGGGATCTCACCCCGTTATTAGACTAAGTGAAAATGAACAAACACAGCAAACATTGACTACTTGTATTGAGGGGTGCACCTGTTATTTGATACATGTAATTATGACTCAGCCTTCAAGGGGTGGAGCGAGAACTAAACTTGTCAGTGGTGAATCCGTTTTTGATGGAGTCAGCTGCACTAATGTTTTACGTGAGGTTTGCTAACAACCAATCAAGTGATTTAGGAACTGCTTTCCAGACTAATGTGATTGTACATTTGGTATTGAAACTATTTAAGAATAATACTTTTGATTGCCAATGTGGCAAGGAGGCGGGGCACACATGGATATTTTATACGTGAGACAGTTATTAGGTTGTTAACTCTGTGTCTTCTGTTTCATAAACTATATACAAATAGTAACATCTTTATAATATGTTTGAATTAAACTTGTTGGGATTTAGTGCAATTCATTCAGCATAAGTTATGCATCAGTTGTTATATATAGCTTGGAATATGAGGTAGTGTTTGATCATAAACACATATGGCACTTCTGTTTGGGTAGGTGAATGTTAAGTGACACTATGAACACCAGATTGGATTTTGCATGCTGGCTACATGATTAATCATATTCAGCATTTAGTAGTGATATTTTATTTGACTTGTTATGGTCACACATTGTGTGAATGGAGCGTGAGTCTCCTGATTGATTTAATAATTTAACAATATATTACAATTTTTCACTTTGGTCATTTTACATATACTGCCCTTATATGAATGGGAATAATTTTTAAAAATACACTATGCTAAGAATTGTGTCTAATTGGTTACAGGCTGTTCTTCTTTGATGAGGGAGAGGGGCTATACACCTGTTAAAATGTTTGCTGTGTTTGTTCATATTCACTTAGTCTGATGAAGGTGTGAGATCCCTGAAACATCACTAATTCAAATTATATTGTGTGCACAATAAAGCACATTGAAAAATCCAGTGAGTGCAAGCATTTTTTTAAATATTGAAGATTCCTGCAATTGAATAGATACAATATTCAAAACACTCAGAACAACAATATTAAGTAGCCAAAATGTCGAAGCAATCAGCACATACTATTTGTTATCTCATAAACAATATTATTAATGGGAAGAAAAAAATAAGTAACATGCTTAATGTAACACCTAAGCAAATATATCAGGCTACAAAATATCAGGATACATAATATTCAAATTGTACGATATTGTTTATAGTGAAAAAATAATACTGATTGAAGGAAATTAAGTTAAACAATCATCATAAGCAAATGAAAAAAATCACATATTGAAAAATGAAATAACATAAATGGTTCTTATAATTTCTATATAATATATATTGTATTGATATTTAATATTTGATTATGAGGGGATAAACCAACCTACCGCAAAAAATAATTTATCTATTTACATTTACTACCCAGTGCACCTCTGAAGTTGGTTGGTTATAGTGTATGCAGATTCCCTGCTTCAAGGTACTTTATATATATATATATATATATATATATATATATATATATATATATATATAAAAGACAGAAAGAAGGCCCTCGATCGGGTTGATTGACATCTCCCTGATGGCGGCCAATTGGCCGCGAGTCAGCAGGGATCTTGTGAGCTGCTGGTGCAATGTTAAATGCGGAGAGTGTATTACTCTCCGCATTCAGCGAGGTCTTGCGGACCTGATCCGCACTGTCGGATCAGTTCCACAAGATCTTTGATAAATAGGCCCCAATGTATCCCCATAAAGGGATTTTATTTAAATTCTTCCATTCCCATTTATATTTTAGAGTTATATTTTTCATATAGTTATTTTGCACTGGATTATCCCTTGGTTGTTTTATTTTGTTTGTTACTCCTAGACTTTGAGGTTTCTAGGACTTTGTCTATCTGCAGACCTATTTACAATCTCCTCTATTTTTATCCTCTAGTGTTCTAGCACTGACCAAGATTACTTTAGTTTTCCTTTTTGCTTGCTGCTTACAGTATATATATATATATATATATATATATATATATATATATATATTTAAAAATACTTAAAACATATTCTGCTATGTGCAGAACATTGGAATATGAAATATTTACAGTAAATACAAGTATAACACTTTATTAAATATGATAATTTCATTAATATGTTTTTACATGTTTTCATCTACATGACTGTAAAGAGCTCCAATGCACTTCTATATATGTCTATAAATGTATACATATGTATTTATATGTTTATATGTGTGTGTATATATATATATATATATATATCTGTAAATACATATGTATTTATGTATTAATATATGTATATATGTGCACACACACACATATATATATATATATATATAAAAACATATTTAGACATGAATACATATGTATCTCTATGTTAAAGCTCTTTGCCTGCTTTTTTTGGGGTCAATTTATTAATCACCAGGTGGACATGTCCGCCCTGCATTGCTAAATGCCAACAGCATACGCTGTGGCTTTTAACATTGCACAAGTATTTCATAATAAATGCTTGTGCAATGTCGCCCCCAGCATATTCGCGGCCATTGGGCTACTAACAGGGGTCGTCAATCATCCCGATCGTATCTGATGGTGGACAAGTTAAGACCACTGATGGCCGAAACTTCAGGTGGATTAAGCAGTATTCGCTGCTTATTAAATCCGAACCTTGTATCTTTGAGCCCACTTTTTTGTGGAGTTCTTTTTAAATATCTTTTATTAGATAGTTTTTTATGAGTGTAAATGTACTTTGTAAAGTATTTTTTAGGTGTTTTGTGACACTTTTTTGTTTCGTGAAACAGTTAACAAGAGATCTGAGGATGTGCTATCCCGACACACGTTAACTTCAATTGCGCTCAAGTGATCGCATTTACTTTCAACTTGTAATTCGAGCTCTACACCGATATGCACAGCCAGTTCTTTTTAAATATTTTTTTATTAGATAGTGTAATTATGAGTGTAAATGTACTTTGTAATGTATTTTTGATGTGTTTTGTGACACTTTTTTTGTTTTGTGAAACAGTTAACCAGAGATCTGAGGACGTGATAATCTGACACACTTTAAATTGAACTCAAGCTATCGCGTTTACTTTCAACTTGTAATACGAGTTCTACACCAATATGCACAGATACAATTAAACCCTTTTCATTAGAGTGTAACTGTTAGTGTGCCACTCATAATCTGGCCCTAAAGGTTGTAAGTAAGGATTATTATTATTATTGGTTATTTGTAGTCAGCTTTAAAGAAGGTGATCTACAAACAGCATGGCTCTTAGGCTTACATGCTATGGGGTTTAAGGGGACAACAATGGAGGAGAGGAAACGGTATAAAGAAAGGTTAGTGTAGGTTGTATGCATCCCTGAACAGTAGAGTCTTTAGGGAGCACTTGAAGTTTTCAAAACTAGGGGAGAGTCTTGTGGAGCGAGGCAGAGAGTTCCAAAAGATGGGAGCCAGTCTGGAGAAGTCCTGTAAGTGGGAGTGTGAGGAGGTAACAAGAGAGGAGGAGAGTAGGAGGTCATGAGCAGAGCAAAGTGGACGGGAGGGAGACTATCTGAGATATAGGGGGGAGCAGTGCAGTTGAGGGCTTTGTATGTCAGAGTGAGAATTTTGTGTTTAATTCTGGAGGCAAGAGTAAGCCAGTGAAGGAATTGGCAGAGAGGTGCAGCAGATGAAAAGTGACATGTATGGAAGATGAGCCTGGCAGAGGCATTCATTATGGATTGTAAAGGAACTAGGCGGCAGCTGGAAAGACCAGAGGAAAGAGTTGCAGTAATCAAGGTTGAAAAGGATGAGAGAGTGGATTAAAATCTTAGTTGTATCTTGTGTATGGAAATGTCTAATTTTAGAGATGTTTTTTAAGGTGGAAGCGGCAGGATTTATTCAAGGACTGAATGTGAGGAGTGAAAGAAAGATCTGAGTCAAGTGTGACCCCAAGACATCGGACATGTGGGGTAGAGGTAATGATGCAATTGTCAACAGTTATAGAGAGATTGGGGGTGGAAATTTTGGAAGAAGGGGGGAAAATAAGGAGCTCAGTTTTGGAGAGATTTAGCTTGAGGTAGTGAGAGGACATCCAAAAAGAGATGTGAGAAAGACAGTTAGTGACATGGGTTAGCAAGGAAGGAGATAGGTCTGGTGCAGAGAAGTAGATTTGGTTGTCGTCGGCATACAAATGATATTGGAACCCGTGGGACTTTATTAGGGAACCTAATGATGATGTGTAGATTGAGAAGAGAAGGGGACCGAGGACAGAGCCTTGTGGTACCCCAACAGAAAGTGGTGACGGGGCAGAGGAGGCTCCAGAGAAAGCTACACTAAAGTTATGGTTTGACAGGCAGGAAGAGAACCCAGAGATGGCGGTGTCACAAATGCCGAAGGATTGGAGGGTTTGGAGCAAAAGAGGGTGGTCAACAGTATCAAAGGCTGTGGACAGATCAAGGAGGATAAGCCGAGAGAAGTGGCCTTTAGATTTTGCTTTAAGTAGGTCGCTGGTAACCTTAACACTTGCTGTCTCTGTGGCGTGATGGGAACAAAATCCAGATTGCAGTGGGTCGAGGAGGGAGTTTAATGTAAGGAAATGGGATAGGCATGCATATACTAGCTTTTCAAGAAGATTTGAGGCAAGAGGGAGTTGGGAAATAGGGCGGTAGTTGGATGGGGAGGTTAGATCAAGAGAAAGTTTTTTGAGGATAGGTGTGACCAGTGCATGTTTCAGAGATGAGGGAAATATACCGGTGCTTAGGAAGAGGTTGAAAATGTGTGTGAGTATAGGGGTAAGTGTAAAAGAGAGGGAGGGGAGCAGCTGTGAGTGGATAGGGTCAAGGGGACAGGTAATGAAGTGAGAGCGCAGTATAAGTGCCAAAACTTCTTCCTCGGTAACAGGATGAATAAATATATTTGCATATTCCTTAAAAAAATGTATATTGCCCTATTTTTTATTCTTAATAAATGTTGAAATTCACATAAAAAAATCAACATTCAATTTTGTAAACAAAAAACTAATGGCTAGATTATGAGTTGTGCGTTAGGGTAAAAAAGCAGCGTTAAGAGGTCCTAACGCTGTTTTTTTACGCCTGCTGCTATTACGAGTCTTGAAGGTTTAGGGTCACCGCACACTTCTTTGGCCTTACCGCAAAACGACTTACGTAAACTTTGTAAAGTCTTTTTTCTATGGGACTTCCATAGCGCCGGTATTATGAGTCTGTCCTGGGAGGCCAAAAAGTGAGCGGTACACCCTACCCTGTCAAGATCCGTAACGCATTCTAAAGTCAGTAGTTAAGAGTTTTATGGTACAACGCCGTAACATAAAACTCATAACTAAAGTGCTAAAAAGTACACTAACTACCTATTACCTCTAAACCGAGGCCCTCCCGCATCACAAACACTATAATAATATTTTTTAACCCCTAATCTGCCGCTCCAGACACCGCCACCACCTACATTATATTTATGATCCCGTAATCTGCTGCCCCCAACATCGCAGACACCTACATTATATTTATTAACCCCTAATCTGCCACCCCCAATGTTGCCGCAACCTACCTACATTTATTAATCCCTAAACTGCCGCACTCCCACCTCGCAAACATTAGTTAAATATTATTAACCCCTAATCTGCCATCCCTAACATCAACGCCACCTACCTACATTTATTAACCCTTAATCTGCCGCCCCCAACATCGCCACCACTATATTAAAGTTATTAACCCCTAAATCTAAGTATAACCCTAACCCTAACACCCCCTAACTTAAATATAATTTAAATACATTTAAAGAAAATTACTATCATTAACTACATTATTCCTATTTAAAACTAAATACTTACATATAAAATAAACCCTAAGTGAGCTACAATATAACTAAAAGTTGCATTGCAGCTAGCTTAGGGTTTATTTTTATTTTACAGGCAAGTTTGTATTTATTTTAACTAAGTAGAATAGTTATTAAATAGTTATTAACTATTTAATAACTACCTAGATAAAATAAATACAAAAGTACCTGTAAAATAAAACCTAACCTAAGTTACACTAATACCTAACACTACACTATAAATAAATAAATTAAAGGGACATAATACTCATATGCTAAATCACTTGAAACTGATGCAGTATAACTGTAAAAAGCTGACAGGAAAATATCACCTGAGCATCTCTATGTAAAAAAGGAAGATATTTTACCTCACAATCTCTTCAGCTCACCAGAGTAAGTTCTGTGTAAAAAGTTATACTCACCTGCTCCCAGCTGCAGGTAAAAAAATTAAAAAAAATGAAGAAATGAACAGCAGCCAATCAGCATCAGCAGTGCTGAGGTCATGAACTCTTACTGTGATCTCATGAGATTTGACTTAACTCTCATGAGATTTCATAGTAAGCTTCCTTTACCTGATTGGTGAAATAATATGAGAGTGCACGATGCTAGTCCCTTCAGATGTCCCAGGACAAACACACTAAAATGCTGCTTAGAAATCCTTTACAATGGGAGGTGGCTACTGAGGAACTTTTGAGGTAAAATATCTTTCTTTTTTACATAGAGATGTTCAGGTGATATTTTCTAGTCAGCTTTTTACAGCTATGCTGCATCACTTTCAAGTGTTTAAACATTTGGGTATTATGGCCCTTTAACTAAATTAACAACAATTAAATCACCTAACACTACACTATAATGCCATAGTGTAATTTAGGTTAGGTTTTATTTTACAGGTACTTTTGTATTTATTTTAGCTAGGTAGTTATTAAATAGTTAATAACTATTTAGTAACTAATCTACCTAGTTAAAATAAATACAAACTTGCCTGTAAAATAAAAATAAATCCTAAGATAGCTACAATGTAACTATTTATTATTTTGTAGCTATCTAGGAAACAATGGGGCTGTTTGAGCTGAAAAAAAACCTAACACCTGCAAAAAAGCCGCGTTCAGCTCCTAACGCAGCACCATTGTTTCCTATGGGGAAACACTTCCTACGTCTGCACCTAACACTCTAACATGTACCCTGAGTCTAAACACCCCTAACCTTACACTTATTAACCCCTATTCTGCCGCCCCCGCTATTGCTGACCCCTGCATATTATTATTAACCCCTAATCTGCAGCTCCGTAAACCGCCGCTACTTACATTATCCCTATGTACCTTTAATCTGCTGCCCCTAACACCGCCGACCCCTATATTATATTTATTAACCCCTAATCTGCCCCCTCAATGTCGCCTCCACCTGCCTACACTTATTAACCCCTAATCTGCCGAGCGGACCGCACCGCTACTATAATAAAGTTATTAACCCCTAATCCGCCTCACTAACCCTATAATAAATAGTATTAACCCCTAATCTGCCCTCCCTAACATCGCCGACACCTAACTTCAATTATTAACCCCTAATCTGCCGACTGGAGCTCACCGCTATTCTAATAAATGTATTAACCCCTAAAGCTAAGTCTAACCCTAACACTAACACCCCCCTAAGTTAAATATAATTTAAATCTAACGAAATTAATTAACTCTTAATAGCTAAAATAGTTAAAATAATTACAAAATTACCTGTAAAATAAATCCTAACCTAAGTTACAATTAAACCTAACACTATACTATCATTAAATTAATTAAATAAAATACCTACAATTACCTACAATTAAACCTAACACTACACTATCAATACATTAATTAAATACAATATCTACAAATAACTACAATGAAATAAACTAACTAAAGTACAAAAAATAAAAAAGAACTAAGTTACAAAAAATAAAAAAATATTTACAAACATAAGAAAAATATTACAACAATTTTAAACTAATTACACCTACTCTAAGCCCCCTAATAAAATAACAAAGCCCCCCAAAATAAAAAAAATGTCCTACCCTATTCTAAATTACTAAAGTCCAAAGCTCTTTTACCTTACCAGCCCTGAACAGGGCCCTTTGCGGGGCATGCCCCAAGAAGTTCAGCTCTTTTGCCTGTAAAAAAAAACATACAATACCCCCCACCATCCACATACCCCTAATCTAACCCAAACCCCCTTTAAATAAACCTAACACTAAGCCCCTGAAATTCATCCTACCTTGTCTTCACCATACCAGGTTCACCGATCGGTCCTGGCTCCAAAATCTTCATCCAACCCAAGCGGGGGCTGGCGATCCATCATCCGGTGGCTGAAGAGGTCCAGAAGAGGCTCCAAAGTCTTCATCCTATCCGGGAAGAAGAGTAGATCTGGACCGGCAACCATCATCTTCCAAGTGGCATCTTCTATCTTCATCCAATGAGGACCGGCTCCATCCTGAAGACCTCCACCGCGGACCCATCTTCATCCGGCGACGTCCAACTGAAGAATGACGGTTCCTTTAAGGGACGTCATCCAAGATGGCGTCCCTCGAATTCCGATTGGCTGATAGGATTCTATCAGCCAATCGGAATTAAGGTAGGAATATCAAGATCAATCAGAATCAAGATCAATCTGATTGGCTGATTGGATCAGCCAATCGGATTGAACTTGATTCTGATTGGCTGATTTCATCAGCCAATCAGAATATTCCTACCTTAATTCCTATTGGCTGATAGAATCCTATCAGCCAATCGGAATTTGAGGGACGCCATCTTGGATGACGTCATTTAAAGGAACCGTCATTCGTTGTTCAGTCGTCGGCCAGGATGGATGTTCCGCGTCGGAGGTCTTCAGGATCCTGCTGCTCTGCTCCGGATGGATGACGATAGAAGATCCTGCTTGGATGAAGACTTCAATCGGATGGAAGACCTCTTCTGCCCCGCTTGGGTGAAGATTTCTACCGGATGGAGGACCTCTTCTTGCTCCGCTTGGATGAAGAATTTGGCTCGGCTGGGTGAAGACGACTCAAGGTAGGGAGATCTTCAGGGGCTTAGTGTTAGGTTTATTTAAGGGGGGTTTGGGTTAGATTAGGGGTATGTGGGTGGTGGGTTGTAATGTTGGGGGGGTATTGTTTTTTTTTTTTTTACAGGCAAAAGAGCTGAACTTCTTGGGGCATGCCCCGCAAAGGGCCCTGTTCAGGGCTGGTAAGGTAAAAGAGCTTTGAACTTTAGTAATCTAGAATAGGGTAGGGCATTTTTTTATTTTGGGGGCCTTTGTTATTTTATTAGGGGGCTTAGAGTAGGTGTAATTAGTTTAAAATTGTTGTAATATTTTTCTTATGTTTGTAAATATTTTTTTATTTTTTTGTAACTTAGTTCTTTTTTATTTTTTTGTACTTTAGTTAGTTTATTTCATTGTAGTTATTTGTAGGTATTTTATTTAATTAATTTATTGATAGTGTAGTGTTAGGTTTAATTGTAACTTAGGTTAGGATTTATTTTACAAGTAAATTTGTAATTAGTGTAACTATTTTAGCTATTAAATAGTTCTTAACTATTTAATAGCTATTGTACCTGGTTAAAATAAATACAAAGTTACCTGTAAAATAAATATTAATCCTAAAATAGCTATAATATAAATATAATTTATATTGTAGCTATATTAGGGTTTATTTTACAGGTAAGTATTTAGCTTTAAATAGGAATAATTTATTTAATAAGAGTTAATTTATTTTGTTAGATTAAAATTATATTTAATTTAGGGGGGTTTTAGTGTTAGGGTTAGACTTAGCTTTAGTGGTTAATACATTTATTAGAATAGCGGTGAGCTCCGGTCGGCAGATTAGGGGTTAATAATTTAAGTTAGGTGTCGGCGATGTTAGGGAGGGCAGATTAGGGGTTAATACTATTTATTATAGGGTTAGTGAGGCGGATTAGGGGTTAATAACTTTATTATTGTAGCGCTCAGGTCCGCTCGGCAGATTAGGGGTTAATAAGTGTAGGCAGGTGGAGGCGACGTTGAGGGGGGCAGATTAGGGGTTAATAAATATAATATAGGGGTCGGCGGTGTTAGGGGCAGCAGATTAGGGGTACATAGCTATAATGTAGGTGGCGGCTCTTTGCGGTCGGCAGATTAGGGGTTAATTATTGTAGGTAGCTGGCTGCGACGTTGTGGGGGGCAGGTTAGGGGTTAATAAATATAATATAGGGGTCGGCGATGTTAGGGCAGCAGATTAGGGGTACATAAGGATAACGTAGGTGGCGGTCGGCAGATTAGGGGTTAAAAAAATTAAATCGAGTGGCGGCAATGTGGGGGGGGCCTCGGTTTAGGGGTACATAGGTAGTTTATGGGTGTTAGTGTACTTTAGAGTACAGTAGTTAAGAGCTTTATGAACCGGCGTTAGCCCAGAAAGCTCTTAACTACTGACTTTTTTCTGCGGCTGGAGTTTTGTCGTTAGATTTCTAACGTTCACTTCAGCCATGACTCTAAATACCGGAGTTAGAAAAATCCCATTGAAAAGATAGGATACGCAAATGACGTAAGGGGATCTGCGGTATGGAAAAGTCGCGGCTGAAAAGTGAGCGTTAGACCCTTTTTTGAGTGACTCCAACTACCGGAGGTAGCCTAAAACCAGCGTTAGGAGCCTCTAACGCTGGTTTTCATGGCTACCGCCAAACTCCAAATCTAGGCCTATGGGTTTATTTTATAGGTAAGTATTTAGTTTTAAATAGGAATAATGTAGTTAATGATTTTCTTTAGATTTATTTAAATTATATTTAAGTTAGGGGTTGTTAGGGTTAGGGTTAGACTTAGGTTTAGGGGTTAATACATTTAGTATAGTGGCGTCAATGTTAGGGATGGCAGATTAGGGGTTAATAATATTTAACTAATGTTTGCTAGGAGGAAGTGTGGCGGTTTAGGGGTTAATATGTTTATTATAGTGGCGGAGACGTTGGGGGCGGCAGATTAGGGGTTAATAAGTGTAGGTAGGTGGCGGCGACATTGGGGCGGCGGATTAAGGGTTAATAAATATAATGTAGGTGTCGGCGATGTTGGGGGCAGCAGATTAGGGGTTCATAAGTATAATGTAGGTCACAGCGGTGTCCAGGAGCAGCAGATAATGGGTTAATAAGTATAATGTAGGTGTCGGTGATGTCAGGGACAGCAGATTAGGGGTTAATAAGTGTAAGATTAGGGGTGTTTAGACTCGGGATTTATGTTAGGGTGTTAGGTGTAAACATAACTTTTATTTCCCCATAGGAATCAATGGGGCTGCATTAAGGAGCTTTACGCTGCTTTTTTGCAGGTGTTAGACTTTTTCTCAGCTGGCTCTCCCCATTGATCCCTATGGGGAAATCGTGCACGAGCATGTACAACCAGCTCACCACTGACTTAAGCAGCGCTGGTATTAGAGTGCGGTAATGAGCAAAATTTTGATCAACGCTCACTTCTTGTCTTTTAACGACGGGTTTGTAAAAACCCATAATACCAGCGCTGTAGGGAAGTGAGTGGTGAGACAAAATTGCTCGTTAGCACCGCATAGACTCTAATGCAAAACTCGTAATCTAGCCGTAAATATTCTTTTTATCAAATATAAAATTTGAAGATCAGATGTAGCATTCAAATATTCATATAGCAATATTTGAATAGTGATTTGTTTAGACTTCAAAGAATATCTATGGAAATTAGAATTCAAATTTAAGACTCAAATGTAAACATTCAATCTATACAAACATTCAAATGGTAGAACCAATGTAAAGGAGAACATTCATTGTACAATGTGAATGTCAAAACAACAGCATTTGTCTTGCACCACTTATAAGACATTTTTAATGGGGCAATACTTTTATTTAAATATATTTCTAAAAATTGCATTTGCTTTCATTATATCATTGATAAATTTGTTTTATACACCCAAGATTGTGAATGCAAACTTATTGTTATTTTTAGTACTTAAGAACTTTTATAAACTCTTTGGACCCCATGTATTTATTATTTTCAGGAACCTCATCTGCAGGGCATTGTGGCTAGTGGGCAGCATCTTTTGCCTGCATTTAACATTGCACAAACAATTTCTTTTGCAGCTGTGCCCCCTTCTCTAACACAACCCATTATGTAGAAGCAAGGACTTTCAATCATCAAGATCAGAACGGATCTAGATGATTTACCTCAGAAAGCCCTTGAGGTGGCGGAGAGGCTACGAAGCTGCAATCTTAAAACTGTAGTTACTTAAAGGGACAGTTAACTCAAAAAATGTCTCCCCTTATTTTTTTTCCAAATGGTCCACTTTACCTGCTGGATTGTATTAAATTGTTTACAAGTATTTTGTTTACATTTTATATTGGCATTTGAAATGGTTGAATTAGCCTGTGGTATCCCCACCTATTCTCAAATATTTGGTCATAGGGCTAAGCTATAGATAATCTGTGTAAACACAGACAGCAGAATAAATTACACTCTCAGTGGGGTATAGAAGAGATAAGTAATACAATGTTAATTTTCCATTGTTCTCTACAAGTATTGGTTTATAGACAGATATAAGATAAAGAAGCATGTATATGTACACAAAGTAATGAGATCTTATTATACCTACAAGCTCAGCCCATTTTATTAGGTTGTGGCTTCAAAACACAAACCAGCTAATTCATATACACAAATAAACCTTAAAAAGCAAATCTCATACATTTTATACTCGGCAGCTGGTAAAAAAAAGTAATTGGCAGCACATTAAGGGAAAAACTATTTTACAGTATTTTTTTTATTAAAATAATTTGTTTTATGATAAAAGGGAATTTTACTATTTATATCTGCACAGTTTATATCCATTTTCTCATTGTCATTTTACATCAAAACAATGGGCCCCATTTATTAAGCTGCAGACCGCTTGTGCACAGGCAGAGGCTTGTGCAAGTTTAAATACAGTCAGCAGATGATGCCCGCTCTCCGTGAGGCCAGGCAGATGAGGTTCATGATAGTGAACCTTGTCTGCTTGGCACACATTAAATGATGCCCACTGCCTTTATTTAATAGTCAATATATTGTTATTCAAAATAAATTATGATGATTATTGATGGTAATAATAATAATAATGATTATAATAATAATAATAATATTAATAATATTAATACAAAATAAATAAGCAAACCATAGATTCCACTCTACAGTCTGCACATGGATTTAAGTAATTCAGGTAATACTTGCAGCATAGCGGTTGTCCTGAAATGATATTCATATTATAGTGTATCATAGTAAAACCCAATTTCTCTAGAATCACAGCATCAATCTAAGTAAGGTAAAAAGGAGGTCTGTGAATTAGCACAAAAATGGCTAGCCTGAAAAAAAGAGGTTAGTTCCAAAGTACCTCTAAACAGTAACTATTAAAAACCAGATACAGGGTGCGCTAATGAAAGCTGCTAATATGATAGAATAGAGGATAGAATAAAGCTAATATATGCAAACATAAGCTGGTGTTAAGAAACGGCTCATAAATAAGTAACATACATTTTATACTCGGCAGCTGGTAAAAAAAAGTAATTGGCAGCACATTAAGGGAAAAACTATTTTACAGTATTTTACAGTATTTTTTTTATTAAAATAATTTGTTTTATGATAAAAGGGAATTTTACTATTTATATCTGCACAGTTTATATCCATTTTCTCATTGTCATTTTACATCAAAACAATGGGCCCCATTTATTAAGCTGCAGACCGCTTGTGCACAGGCAGAGGCTTGTGCAAGTTTAAATGCAGTCAGCAGATGATGCCCGCTCTCCGTGAGGCCAGGCAGATGAGGTTGATGATAGTGAACCTTGTCTGCTTGGCACACATTAAATGATGCCCACTGCCTTTATTTAATAGTCAATATATTAAGTTATTCAAAATAAATTATGATGATTATTGATGGTAATAATAATAATAATGATTATAATAATAATAATAATAATATTAATACAAAATAAATAAGCAAACCATAGATTCCACTCTACAGTCTGCACATGGATTTAAGTAATTCAGGTAATACTTGCAGCATAGCGGTTGTCCTGAAATGATATTCATATTATAGTGTATCATAGTAAAACCCAATTTCTCTAGAATCACAGCATCAATCTGCAGAGAAACAAAAGCTCTACGTTTATATCTACAAACATATCAGATTATGATATAGATTTATTCACCAACTTCAAAACATTATCCTTTGTCATCTAAACCGTCCATTTGTTTTTTACTGCTTTGAAATGGATTGTGTGGTATGTTAATAGCATGGGGAGAAACTGAGAAAATAGCTAGGAATATCCTATGATTGAAAACACTCTTTGATTTGTATTTTATTTCTGTTTATCAGCTGTGTTTGAGTTGTTGGGTAAATACACTTCTCAAATAGAAGCTCATTTACAGTGCTTGGTCACATACGTAGTAATGGATACAATTTGCCATTGTCTCAAAGTGGTTTGACATTTCCTCTTTGTTGTCATTTTTGAATAATACCTTGAAACTGCATCTGTTAAAGATGTATTACCTTTGAAAAATGGGCAATAATTGAACATAAGTAATTTTAGTGTTCTTACTAAAAAGAAAAAAGAAAAAAAAATGATTTTAGAAAAATAAAGCTCTTCCTTTAAGCATCTACCCTTGTCTGTCCCTTTTTTTATTTTATTTGGCATGGTTAATGCATTTCCCATTTTTTTTGTAGTTCTATTTTAGCTCATCCATTACAATTAAGCTAAAAGGAACCTGCTGTGTAACTTTCGCACAGAGGGCCATTGTTAACAGCTTAATTGGATTACCTAGAATTGCACATAATGACAACTTTATTTTTAATATAATGCTGTTAAAATGTTTCAGATAATATGTAAATTCATACTGATTTCTGTAACCAGATATTTTTTTTCTTGATATATTAACCACACAGGGTAGAAGAAAAAAAATATATTAAAGCAATACTAAACCCAATATTTTTATTTAATGATTCAGATAGAGCATGCAATTTTAAGCAACTTTCTTATTGGCTCATATTATAACGTTTTCTTCATTCTCTTGGTATCTTCATTTGAAAAGCAGAAATGCAAAGCTGGTTCATTTTTGGTTCAGCACCTGGGTGGCGTTTGCTGATTGGTTGCTTAATGTAGCCACCAATAAGCAAGCACTATCCAGGGTGCTGAACCTAAAATGGGCAGGCGCCTAAGCTTTATATTCCTGCTTTTCAAATAAAGATAGCAAGAGAATGAAGAAAATTGATAATAGGAGTCAATTAGAAAGTTGCTTAAAAGTGCATGCTTTATCTGACTCATGAAAAAAAAAAGTTGGTCTAGTGTCCCTTTAATGTAAAATTGTTTTTATAATGATGATAATGATTACTATTATTAATCATTATCATCATAATATATTTAATGTATACATGCTGACAAAAGCACCATTATTAGAATTCATTTTGCAGGACATTTTTACAAGACATTTGTCACAGACATGTTTTCAGAAAACTCTGGCCTAGATTTGAATTCAAAGAACTATCCAGTGTAAAAGATATTTCTAGTCCAAGTAATTCACTACATGTTAAAGTAGATGAAGAGATTTGTTTAAGTGGAAATTTCTTTGACTTTTTATTGAATCCATAATACTTGTAATGCTAGTTTGGTTTGTTACTAATATACGGCTAGTTTACGAGTTTTGCGGTATGAGTGAAAAAGCAGCGTTAAGGCTCTTTTTAACTACCGCACACTTTTTGGGCCGTAACGCAACATAAATACCGCAGCTTTCAAAAAGTACTTTTTCAATGGGACTTCCTTTGCGCCGGTATTACGAGTTTGTCTGGGAGGCCAAAAAGTGATATAACTACAAGATTCGTACAGCCACCTGAAAGTCAGTAGTTATGAGTTTTATGTTACAACGCCGTAACATAAAACTCATAACTAAATTGCTAAAAAGTACACTAACACCCATAAACTACCTATTAACCCCTAAACCGAGGCCCTCCCGCATCGCAAACACTAAAATAAAAATATTAACCCCTAATCTGCCGCTCCCGACATTGCCGCCACTAGAATAAACATATTTACCCCTAAACCGCTGCACTCCTGCATCGCAAACACTAGTTAAATATTATTAACCCCTAATCTGCTGTCCCTAACATTGCTGCAACCTACATTACTGTTATTAACCCCTAATCTGCTATCCCTAACATCGCCGCCACTATACTAAAGTTATTAACCCCTAAACCTAACCCTAAGTCTAACCCTAACCCTAACACCCCAAACTTTAATATAATGAAAATAAATCTAAATAAAAATTACTACTATTAACTAAATAATTACTATTTAAAACTAAATACTTACCTGTAAAATAAACCCTAAGCTATCTTACAATATAACTAATAGTTACATTGTATCTATCTTAGGTTTTATTTTTATTTCACAGCTAGGTTTTTATTTATTTTAACTAGGTAGACTAGTTAGTAAATAGTTATTAACTGTAATTTATTTAATTGTAGTGTAAGATTAGGCATTAGTGTAACTCTGGTTAGGGTTTATTTTACAGGTAAATTTGTATTTATTTTAGCTAGGTAGTTATTAAATAGTTAATAACTATTTACTAACTAGTCTACCTAGTTAAAATAAATACAAACTTAGCTGTGAAATAATAATAAAACCTAAGATAGATACAATGTAACTATTAGTTATATAGTAGCTAGCTTAGGGTTTATTTTACAGGTAAGTATTTAGTTTTAAATAGAAATTATTTAGTTATTAATAGTAGGTTTTATTTAGATTTATTTTAATTACATTAAAGTTAGTGGGTGTTATGGTCAGGATAACGTTAGGGTTAGGGTTAGACTTAGGGTTAGGGGTTAATAACTTTAGTATAGTGGCGGCGATGTTGGGGCGGAAGATTAGGGGTTAATAAGTGTAGGTAGGTGGCGGCGTCAGGGGCAGCAGATTAGGGGTTAATAAGTGTAGGTAGGTGGCGGCGACATTGGGGGCGGCAGATTAGGGGTTAATAAGTTTAGGTAGGTGACGGCGACATTGGGGCGGCAGATTAGGGGTTAATAAGTGTAATGTAGGTGTCGGCGATGTTGGGGGCGCAGATTAGGGGTTAATAAGTGTAATGTAGGTGGCGTCGATGTCGGGGGCTGCAGATTAGGGGTTAATAAGTGTAATGTAGGTGTCGGCGATGTCGGGGGTGGCAGATTAGGGGTGTTTAGACTCAGGGGTTTATGTTAGGGTGTTAGTTGTAAACATACATTTTGTTTTCCCATAGGAATCAATGGGGCTGCATTACAGAGCTTTACGCTCCTTTATTGCAGGTGTTAGGCTTTTTTTTAGCCGGATCTCCCTATTGATGTCTATGGGGAAATTATGCACGAGCACGTAAAACCAGCTCAAAGCAGCGCTGGTATTGGAGTGCGGTATGGAGCACAATTTTGCTCACTTATTGCCTGCTAACGCCGGGTTTATGCAAAACTGTAAAAGTAGCGCTATAGGGAGGTGAGCGGTGGAAATAACTTGCAAGTTAGCACCGATCAACTCTTATCGCAAAACTTGTAATCTGGCCGATAGACTTTTCAGAATTTGTGAATTATAGTGACCATTAAAATAACTCATAAAAAGTGGTAATCATCTTAACACAGAAAGAAATGGGAGACTGACACTTAGCTCTGCTAAAAAATCCCTATTAAAGTTGACTACAGAATATATTTCATATTTGCTGTATGGTTTACATTTTTTGACACAATTTAAAAGTTATATAAAATATTAAAAACTATATGGAAAAATATAAATAACTGCACCAGATGCAAAAATGTTAAGCTACCACTTTGCATTGTGAACACTAACCAAAAGTGCTATCAACTAATAAAAAGCTAGCAACATCCTTGATCTGTGCATGTGTACCTCTTCTCCCATAAGGTGCTAAAATACCTAGGTCCAAGATGGCAATACACTGTATTATTATGTAGAGTGGTAGCTATAAAGAGACAACTGCACACACAGGAGAAAGGAGAAAAGTATAGTGCATAGTAATCATACTTTTTTATTTGTGCTTAACAGTGTAATGTCCCTTTAAGAGCATTTCTTAAAATATGAAAAATAGCCAATCAGAGACTGTATCCCCCCGTGCCATAAACAACAACAGAAAACATAACACTTATTATACAAGTGCTTATTTGCAAGAGAATTACTGAAGCTTTAGTACACAGGCATATAGTTGTTGCTGTATACTAATTTACTTTAGTGCTCCACATGGAAATGAGCAATTTTGGCATAATAGGGGGTGCACTTTCCTTTGGTCCCTTTAGCTTAAGCCTATATTGCTCTATCCTTCTCTCAGAGAAATGTGCAAAAAGTAAAGATACTTTGTTTTTTGTTTTTTAAAGTGCATCCATATGTTGTAAACATTTTCATGATGAGAACTAAATTAAAGGGACAGTTTACACTAAAATTGTTAAAAAGAAAGATACTACATTTACTGCCCATTCCCCAGCTTTGCACAACCAACATTGTTATATTAATATACTTTATAACATTTAAACCTCTAAATTTCTGCCTATTTCTAAGCCAATAAAGACAGCCTCTTAGCACATGTTTTTTTATTTGCTTTTCACAGCAGGATACTGCTAGTTCATGTGGGCCATATAGATAACATTGTGTTCATGCCCAAAGAGTTATTTAAGATTTAACACAACACAGTACTAAATGCAAGTCAATAGATAATAAATAGTCACAGTCATGTGATCAGGGGGCTGTCAGAAGGTTCTTAGATACAAGTTAATCACAGAGGTGAAAAGTGTATTAATATAACTGTGTTGGTTGTGCAAAACTGGGGAATGGGTAATAAAAGGATGATCAATCTTTTAAAACATAAAAATGATATTGTAGACTGTCCCTTTAAATGGACATAAAACCCAAAATGTTTATTTCATGATTTAGAAAGAACATGCAATTTACAAAAAAACTTTCCAATTGATTTATATTATCTAATTTGCTTCATTCTCTCAATATACTTTGTTGAAAAGCATAACTAGATAGGCTCAGTAGCTGCTGATTGATGGCTGCACATAGAAGCCTCGTATGATTGGCTCACCAATGTGCATTGCTATTTATTCAACAAAGGATATAAAGAGAATAGAGGTGTTTCCAAAAAAACAGAACAAAATGGAGCGCAACACCGTGCACCAAAAAGTACACAAGCAATCTAAGTGCAGTATAAAAAGTATCACTTTAATACATAAAACACAGAATAAAAAATGCACACTCACGATGTATAATCTCAAACATATGAGGTATATTCAGCGTATATGTCTTTAAGATTGTAAGATCTACCAGGCTGTTAATTACGCCTCAACAATAGTGGATGTCCACTTAGGCAATAATGGGAACAAATGAACAGTTTGACATCCAACCCAAAGTCAGTGGTGATTCAGGGTTAGTATTTGTCCACAAAGATCAATCAATCTGAACAACAGAGGACCGTGTATCATAACAGGGAAGCGGTACTCTGTAATTAGCCGGCTCCAGTGTGAACCGCTCCTGTCAGATAACCTGTGTTCTTCATTACAACAGATGGCCATGCCAGGTTATCTGACAGGAATCACCATGGACTTTGGGTTGGATGTCAAACTGTTCATTTGTTCCCATTATTGCTTAAGTGGACATCCGCTATTGTGGAGGGGTAATTAACAGCCTGGTAGATCTACAATCTTAAAGACACATATACGCTGGAACATACCTCATACGCTTGAGGTTAAACATTGTGAGTGTGCATTTTTTATTCTGTGTTTAATGTATTAAAGTGATACTTTTTATACTGAACTTAGATTACTTATGTACTTTTTGGTGCACGGTGTTGCACTCCATTTTGTTCTGTTTTTTCAGAAACACCTCTACACCTTTTAACCCACGCAGTTCACACCAGTGGATAAGAAGGAGCAGCAAGACACCTTGCAAAGATTTTGTTTGAAATAACACTTTACTTTTTCTATATATGAACGTTATCCTACCCACTTCCATCTATTTATAAGGGACATATATGGTGGGATTGTTTTTTATATATGAAGTTATTGTAAACTGTATATTCTGATATTTTTGGTTTTATTGCATTTTTATATATCACATATATTGTATTGCTGTGATATTTCTACTTGTATATTTGTTTTACTATTATCATTGGCATATGTGTTACTTTTCATTTTTAGTGGCGCTCCATTTTAGTCTGTTGGATATCAAATAAATGAAGCAAATTAGATAATAGAAGTGAATTGGAATGTATTATCTGGCTGAATTATAAAAGAAAAATGTTGTGTTTCATGTCCCTTTAAGTTGGTGTGCTTACTACTCCATAGCAAGGACTAAAAGTAATGCATTCCACTTAAAATAGCATTGTACTGTGCTTTTTTTATCCTAATAATCAATTTTACCCACTGGAGTACTTTAAAATAACCAATTTATATTGTTTTATTTGAAATAGCTGATTTTCCCTGTTGAAACGACTACCTATACTGACAATTTGAATAGTGCAGTATAATCTTCAGAAAACCTATGTAAACATCAGACAAAAAATAACCTTCCAGTAGGTGTGGGAGAGACAGATACTAACATTTTCCTTTTCAATTGATCTAAGCATTGACCATTGGGTATCTATCAAGGGATATGATAAGGAGGTCTTTGTGTACATATATATATATATATATATATATATATATATATATATATATATAGAGAGAGAGAGAGAGAGAGAGAGAGAGAGAGAGAGAGAGAGAGAGAGAGAGAGAGAGAGAGGGGGGGGGGTGATCAGAAGGTCTTGTCTTCTTGAAAGCTCAACCTATTTAAATAGTCATGTTTTGAGAATGGATTGAGGTTTCAATGAGCAAGAACAACAAGTTCATAAACAAAAATAAACATAAAGAAGAAATTTCCCATACATTTACTATTCTGCAGCTGGTATAACAAGTCATTTGGGTACATATAAAGGGGCAAACAATTTCACAGTACAATGCTCTTCAAAGAGCAAAAGTTAGTCTCCCATTTTATACAGTTTATCTCTAAAATTGTTAGTTTTCCAATCGGAAGAATTGGAAGCACAGACCTGCGGACTTCATTAGTCTTACCCTGTTACATATCTGTCCATAATTGGTCTCAGCAAAGATAATGAACAGCAAAACAGTGCAAGTCTAAGTTAGATCTTCCAAATAAGGAAAGAGGTTTAGGGGAGTAATTGAAAAATAATAGTATCAAGGTGCTAATCTCTTCTGAAAATGTTCACACTTTTGTGATATTTTAAATGATTGAAAGACAACATAAACAGATCTCTAATTGCAAGGTGCCTTATTTGACTTTAAAGCATCAAGTCCATGTCCCTTTAAGGATAAATCTGGACAATCTTTTAATAGACATAAGAAGTTTTTATTTCGTATAAGATGCTAATTTAAACTCTTAATTTAATATTAAATTAAACATTTTAAATGCAACCTTGTAACAATATAATATCATTAGTATACTATTTAGTATTTTAGACACGCAGCTATAGTTGGCACCTTTAAGAGTGACATGGGTGCACTGATCCATCTCTAAGTATTCATTAGCAAAGGAAATATAACAATGGAAGTGGCATAGGTTAATCAGATACATAGCACAAAATGTTGATCGTAAGTCGAGGTAATTAATGTAGCTTAAGTTTATGTGACAGAGGTCATGCAGGGCTTGCATCCAAAATATATTTAAAGTCAAAAGATCTTTGTTTGAAAATTGTTAAGTTGTTGATACAATGTCCTACCAATTAATGGAAATAGATAGAGCCTTTGCCCTTATAAGTATCAGTTTAAACATACAAGTGTTTCATTTACATTTTATAATGCTTAGGTGAACAACTGAATACTTTAAAAAGTGTAAGGATCTTTCAAAGAATCACAATAGTTTGCTTTTAGTCTAAATATAAGCATTCTCTTTTAACAAGCAAATGAGGAAATATTTCAGAATAATGATATTTGTAAATGCAAAATGCACCACAGCATATTTTTTTTATATTTCATTTAATTATTATGTGAAATAGATTTGTCCAGTGGGAAACTAACAGTAATACTGCACTGTGATTTAAAAAACAAACAAACAGACAAAGTAGAAAAACAATGTTTTAGCAATATAATCAGCTAATTTTATTTATTTTTCTAACAGCATTTAATTAATCATCACTGCTCCAGCAAGCCAACACACATATTTCTCTATATATACATTTGTAAATTACTAAGGAACTGACTGTGAAAATGACATACTTAAATAGCTTAAAAGCATGGAGGACAATGATAAATATTCCAACTATTTTCTTTTACTCTACTAAACTTTTGAATGTCAGAACTCTTCACAAAGAGATGGAAATCTTAAAAGTATGTAATAAACCATTAGAGGATGAAACATATTCAGAATGTGTGAAGGGTTATTCAGTTGAAATGTGGTAGGTAATGTTTTTTAGAGGGACAATTAGCTTTCTTAAGGGACGGATATGAAAATTACTACTTACCTACTATTCAAGCAACAATGGCGAAAAAATATTTTTGACAATCAATCAGTGATTTTTTAAAGGTACATTAACCTACTACTAACCTAAAGCAAAGTTATATTTAAAACATTTTCATCATACATATACTGTATATATATATATCAATATAGTAGCACATATATATTTAAAATGAAGGAAAAAGGAAAAGTTAAAGCTTTTGAAAGTATAGAAAATAGTAGTATTCAGAATAGGAAGAAACATCAATTATTTAAACAAAAACAAAAAAAACTGAAATACTTTTTAAATAACCTCTTAATGATGCAAAACGAGAGGATGGAGCAAGATTCAAAAAGCCTTATTTGTGAAACTAAAATCTTGCTGAAAAACGTTGCCACAAAATTGCAACTTAAAATCTGTGAAGGCCACATACACATGTATGTGAATCTGAAGCACAATGGAAAGCAGGATCATTGTACATCAGTTAAAGTTGTGATAATGCTTAAAGGGACAGTCTACAGGGAGTGCAGAATTATTAGGGAAGTTGTATTTTTGAGGATTAATTTTATTATTGAACAACAACCATGTTCTCAATGAACCCAAAAAACTCATTAATATCAAAGCTGAATAGTTTTGGAAGTAGTTTTTAGTTTGTTTTTAGTTATAGCTATTTTAGGGGGATATCTGTGTGTGCAGGTGACTATTACTGTGCATAATTATTAGGCAACTTAACAAAAAACAAATATATACCCATTTCAATTATTTATTTTTACCAGTGAAACCAATATAACATCTCAACATTCACAAATATACATTTCTGACATTCAAAAACAAAACAAAAACAAATCAGTGACCAATATAGCCACCTTTCTTTGCAAGGACACTCAAAAGCCTGCCATCCATGGATTATGTCAGTGTTTTGATCTGTTCACCATCAACATTGTGTGCAGCAGCAACCACAGCCTCCCAGACACTGTTCAGAGAGGTGTACTGTTTTCCCTCCTTGTAAAACTCACATTTGATGATGGACCACAGGTTCTCAATGGGGTTCAGATCAGGTGAACAAGGAGGCCATGTCATTAGATTTTCTTCTTTTATACCCTTTCTTGCCAGCCACGCTGTGGAGTACTTGGACGCGTGTGATGGAGCATTGTCCTGCATGAAAATCATGTTTTTCTTGAAGGATGCAGACTTCTTCCTGTACCACTGCTTGAAGAAGGTGTCTTCCAGAAATTGGCAGTAGGACTGGGAGTTGAGCTTGACTCCATCCTCAACCCGAAAAGGCCCCACAAGCTCATCTTTGATGATACCAGCCCAAACCAGTACTCCACCTCTACCTTGCTGGTGTCTGAGTCGGACTGGAGCTCTCTGCCCTTTACCAATGCAGCCACGGGCCCATCCATCTGGCCAATCAAGACTCACTCTCATTTCATCAGTCCATAAAACCTTAGAAAAATCAGTCTTGAGATATTTCTTGGCCCAGTCTTGACGTTTCAGCTTGTGTGTCTTGTTCAGTGGTGGTCGTCTTTCAGCCTTTCTTACCTTGGCCATGTCTCTGAGTATTGCACACCTTGTGCTTTTGGGCACTCCAGTGATGTTGCAGTTCTGAAATATGGCCAAACTGGTGGCAAGTGGCATCTTGGCAGCTGCACGCTTGACTTTTCTCAGTTCATGGGCAGTTATTTTGCGCCTTGGTTTTTCCACACGCTTCTTGCGACCCTGTTGACTATTTTGAATGAAACGCTTGATTGTTCGATGATCACGCTTCAGAAGCTTTGCAATTTTAAGAGTGCTGCCTCCCTCTGCAAGATATCTCACTATTTTTTACTTTTCTGAGCCTGTCAAGTCCTTCTTTTGACCCATTTTGCCAAAGGAAAGGAAGTTGCCTAATAATTATGCACACCTGATATAGGGTGTTGATGTCATTAGACCACACCCCTTCTCATTACAGAGATGCACATCACTTAATATGCTTAATTGGTAGTAGGCTTTCGAGCCTATACATCTTGGAGTAAGACAACATGCATAAAGAGGATGATGTGGTCAAAATACTCATTTGCCTAATAATTCTGCACTCCCTGTAGTCAAAATGAAACTTCCATGATTCAGATAGGGCATTTTCATTTTATAAACCAATTTACTTTTATCAACAAAATTGCTTTGTTCTCTTGGAATTCTTAGTTGAAAGCTAAACCTAGGTAGGCTCATATGCTAATTTCTAAGCCCTTGAAGGCCGCTTCTTATCTTAATACATTTGACAGTTTTTCACAGCTAGATGGTGTTAGTTCATGTGTGCAATATAGATAACATTGTGCTTACGCCTGTGGAGTTACCTATGAGAGGGCACTTATTGGCTGGGACCTACAATAATGGGGGCAGTTTGCAGAGGCTTAGATACAAGGTAATCACAGAGGTAAAAAGTATATTAATATAACCGTGTTGGTTATGCAAAACTGGGGAATGGGTAATAAAGGGATTATCTATCTTTTTAAACAATAAAAAAATCAGGAGTAGACTGTCCCTTTAATGGTAGTTAAAGGTAGACATGTGCAGTATTGAATGATTTGTTTTATATAAATCATTGGGAATGAATAGTCTAAAAAAATAGTTTTTCAGAATGTTTGTATGCGGCACTATTTGGTATTCGTTTTAAAACCAATTAACTAATTTAAAACTAAACAAATGCTGAATATTTGGTAACATTTACATTGCTTTTCATTACAATGAATGTAATTGTTTCTTTACTGCAAGTGAAACAGTAGCACTTGTAGTTGGATATATAATAGGAGGCTTAGTGCGGTGTATCCCAGGGCCTGCACTAAATGACCTTCTTCTTTAGTGCAGGCTATGTGATCCACTGTGCTAATCCCTGGGCTCCGTGAAGAAGAGTCAGGATTAGTGTGGCTCCCCAACCATGCAATAGCAAAGTATTTTACCTTTTAAAGATAATTTAAAGGAAATGTATACTTTGTGCATTTGTTTTATGAAAAGGAAACAACAACAATTAATCAAGAAAATATGGTACCTATCCATATTTGTGGTTTTTATCCTGTATGCCGCATGCTGTTTTTGTTTATAAAATAATATAAAATAAAGTGGATATTATTTTTATACTTTCTTACTATGGTGAACCAACGTTTTTGTTTATTTTGTGGTGGTACACTGCACAGTCATCATTAACTGATGACTAGTGATTAGATAGCCAAAGTAGCGTCGGTCTTGAATGCAGGGTGTTTTTTCAAGTGCTGTATGCAGGCATTTAGATAATGAGGGTATGGACATCTAGGAAATCTTAGAGGTGAGGTCAAGAGTGTAAGCAGTGGAACCCCCTCGGAGGAAGGATATGTTCTGCTGACTCCAAATAAACCTCACAGGTGTTCAGTGCTGATTTTTGAGTATAGAGCTGGAAGTAGAGGTATTCTATGGTGTCCCTCCAGGACCAAACATATGGTTGGAAACTGACCCCAGTTATTTAACTCCTTCATGCTGGTATCAAAGTGTTAACATCGGAACAAAGCTCCTATGTAAAAACTTGATGTAAAAAAGAAATCACGCGATCATCAATGCAATCATGTGATTTCAAGGCTGGGATCGGATCAGTGGGGGAATGTCTAGGCTGCCAGGCATGCCCCCCAGTATGATTCTTGTTTTCATGAAAGGGGGAAGTTTCAGGACTCCATATAAGGTAGAAACATAGAAACATAGATATTGACGGCAGATAAGAGCCATAGGCCCAGCAAGTCTGCCCAATATTACCCAACAGTATAAACTTATCTACTTTGTAGGATAGCCTTATGCTTGTCCCATGCATTTTTTTTTTATTTTTTTTTCATTTCAAATTTTTTTTATTGAGATTCATCGTATTATACAATAAACTTGATTCAGAAAATATATAACTTTGTTTATACACACATGTACATTGACGAAACATATCTTATGTCCTAATTATCTTAGATTCCTCCCGTGCCGGGAGTGACTGTATATACAAAAACATGAGATAAGACAATTTTTCTGACTTCTCCTTTTCCATACTTGAAATAATCCTTCCAAAGGGAAAGGCAAAAAAATCTACTTTGCGTACACTTGATTTTGACATAGATTAAAAAAGAAGAACAAAAGAACAAAAAGAAAACCAACAATCAATCTATGTACCTCGACTGCCAGAAAATGCAGTGCTGCGGGGGAAGGGGAGAAGGGCGGCAGGGAAAGAGGGGGGAAAGAGAGAGGAGAAAAGGAAAAAAAAAAAAAAAAAAAAAAAAAAAAAAAAAGTTTCTGATCAATGCACCCCCTGCTTACATAACCCTGAATCAGCAGACCCTCTCTGTTAGCCATGACCTAGGCAATATGCCGGATACCGTCAGATTTAAAAATGGTACTGCGTTCTGAAAAGGCTTTAGAAAATAACCCTGCTGCTCTGGTGACCATGAGCTGATCAGGCTTCCCCATTTTTTAAAATAATTCTTAAACTGTTTTTCTGAATCAGCCTTGAGGTTCTGCCTCTCTACCAGCATCTGTGTTTTAATGATGTTGGTAACTTCCCTCAAACAGGGAGTTTCTCTTTGTCTCCATTTTTTGAAAAGTAAACTACGTGCTATCAGTATAACTAAATTGACCAACTGTCTGTCCCCCGTAATGGCCGATTTTTTTAAAAAAAATATATGTACTGCCTGTAGCTCTATTTTACCCTGAAGATGACAGTTTAACCAGTACTGAGCTTTAGCCCAGTATTGCCTTACTTTTGGGCAACTCCAGATGCAGTGTAAAAGGTCTGCCCCTGCCTTTGTGCATTTAAAACAGCTCCCTGTCTTTGGCTCCGTCCATTTTGCTATTCTAGCTGGAGTCAAGTAAAAATTGTTTATGATTTTGCACTGTGACTCTCTCCAACTGATACTTGAAGTCGCCTCGGCCGCAAGTTTAATACTTTCTAATATATCTTCTCCTTGTAGCCTTTCAAAATATTTAATAAATTTTTCTTTGGCCAGGTTGATATGTTCCAAACCCTTATTTGTCAGAACTTTTTGATACCACCAGGCAATCGACCGTTTCCCTGCATGGTAGAGTTTTAGGCCCGGAGCTATTTGAGACCATCCCCAATCAGTTGCCACTTCTCTGTTGGCTCTTTCAATATAATGGCGTACCTGTAGGTATGCATAAAAATTATTGCTTGGGAGGTGATATTGTTCTACGAGGCTCTGAAAGGTACAGGTCTGGCCGTCCCTATCATTTTTTAACTGCGCAAAATAGCTTAGGCCTTTCTCCCTCCAATCAAAAAATACTTTTTGGTTGAGACCTGATGGGAAATCCACACAACCGATGATCGGTAAATATGGAGACACCCTATATTCCTGTCCCACTAGAGAGCAGTATTGCTGCCACCCTCTAATAATATTAACAAATGTTAACATTCCGTCCACGTTCTGGGGCAGCTTCCTGTATGGGCAATGTAGCATGGCTAGCGGGCTGAAAGGTCTGATCAGCTCCACATCTAAATTGTAGTATGTAACATATTCTGATCTCGTCAGCCAATCTAATCCAAATTTGGCCAAGGCAATTAAATTGTAATGTCTGATATTTGGGATGGCGAACCCTGCATATATTTTGGAGTTGCTCATTTTATCCATAGAAATTCTTGGTCTCTTTTTCCCCCAAATAAAGGAGGAGCAAGCTTTATTGTATCTAGATATATCTTTCCTTGTAACAAGGAGGGGTAGGTTTTGCAGCAAAAATAGGATTTTAGGGAAAATAATTGTTTTGATAATCATACATCTGGCCGATATAGACAGAAAGAATAGGTTCCACTTATTAAAGTTAATTTGAATATTATCAAAGAATTCCTTGAAATTTAGTTGGTACCATTCCCTAGGGTTCCTTGTAATCTTAATTCCTAGGTAGTTAATGGCCTTCACTTCTCTAAAGATATGGTTACAGCTTTGCCTTGTTTTGTTAACCCATAATAGCTCTGATTTTTTAGGATTAATTTTATACCCCGAGAAGGTACTATATTCTGTGATAATTTCCAGGACACATGGAATAGAGTTAACTGTATCTTGCAGGAATAAAAGTATGTCGTCCGCATATAGAGAAATGAGTAACGTCTCCCTGCCAATCTTGACTGGTTGTATAGCTTGCCGCAGGTATGCTGCCAAGGGTTCTAAAGCGAGATCAAATAAAAGAGGAGATAATGGGCAGCCCTGCCGAGTTCCTTTCTCTAAAGTAATGTGTTGTGTTAATTCCCCGTTCACTAGCAGCTGTGACCTTGGTTTACTGTAAACCATTCTCACCAGATCGACCAGCCGGCCCGAGAACCCAAAGTTTTCAAGAGAGGTTATGAGATGATTCCATTCAATGGAATCAAAGGCTTTTTCAGCATCAATGGTAATTAACGCAAAATCTTTATTAAGAATATTATGAGACTCCCTATTGCACTGCTGGCCGATCCGGTGAAAATGGTCCACCACTGTCAATACTCTTCTCATGTTCCGAACCGAGTTCCTATGCGGGATGAAACCTGCCTGGTCTGTATGTATCAGTTTACCTATAACATTCTTCAATCTATCAGCAATAATTGCCATCAATATTTTATAGTCCTGGTTTAACAGGGAGATTGGACGGTAGGCTGATAACTCCTCTGGGTTTTTACCCTTCTTATATATCAGGGTGACAATTGAGTCTGAGAAATATGGAGATTTTAAAGCTTGTGATAGGAAATAATCGTTATATAAATTCTTTAAAGTGGTGCCAATATTGGCTGCTAGAGTTTTGTAGAATTCGATCGGGAGACCATCAGGGCCTGCTGCTTTTCCTGCTTTTGTCCTTTGTATTACTTTATCTATTTCTAGCTCTGTTATGGCCGTATTAATATGTTCTAGATCTACTGATGTTATTTTGGGTAGTTCGATTTTTTCCCAAAATTTTGCCTTAGCGATTTCATCTATTCCGCTACTAGAGTATATGTTGTGAAAATACTTATAAAATGCGTCCCTGATCTCTGCGGGCTGCGTTATTACCTTATTGCCATCTTTTATTGTTACTATGGTGTTTTTCTTTTGTCTAAACTTGACTATTTTAACCAAATGTTTAGCTGAAACCCCCTGGTATCCTTGAAATTTGGACCTCGACTTAAGATCTTCCCCAGCCCATTTCTCTCTGAAAAAATCCTCTCTTTCATTTTTAGCGGTAATATATCTGCTCCATCTATCTTGATTCGGTGATTGGAGGTATCTGTTGTATGCATTCCTAAGCTGGTTGGCCAGTTGTAACTCTCTTGCTTTCAATTTGCGTGTTAACTTAACCATGTATCCCTTAATTTCTCCGCGCATGACCGCTTTCCCTGCCTCCCAAAAGGTTTCAGTTTTGTTAATAAATTCTTTATTCAGATCACAGTAATCTGACCATTTTAATTTTAACCAATTAGTGAACTGAATATTATGACACATATAGGCAGGAAAATGAAACGAATTCCCCGGTCTTCTAACCCTCTTGTCTGGCCAGACCCGCATACTTATAATGGCATGATCGGATAACAATATCTCTGCTATTTGGGTTTCAACTTCAAGCTTAGCTATTTGCTGACTTATCAAAAATAAATCGATACGAGAAAAGCTCCTGTGTGCTTTAGATTCGCATGTATATACCCGCTCATCCGGGTGCTGCTGTCGCCAGATATCATTCAGCTTTAATGTCTTAATGTAATTCCTAAAAAATTTGGCCTCTCTATTATTTGCTTGGCGGCTGCTAATTCTGGACCTGTCCATCTCGGGGAACAACGTGAGATTCATATCTCCCGCTATTATCAAATTCTGTTCTAAGTGTGGTGTTATTTTCTGTTGGATCCTTTGCCAAAAGTTTTTCTCCAGTTTATTTGGAGCATAGATGTTGCAAAAGGTCCAGCAGACGTCCTCTATCCGCATCTGGAGTATCATGTACCTACCCTGCTGGTCGCACTCTTGTTTAAGTATTTTATAGTTAACCTTTTTGTTTATGATAATGGCCACCCCACACTTGCGCTTGTTACATGAGGTAGCTATAATATCTGCCACCCAGTTGGCTTTTAATTTTACTATTTCATGATCCTTCAGATGCAGTTCCTGCAAAAAAATAATGTCCGCCTTCTCCCCCTTTAGCATTCTTAAAACATTTTTCCTTTTAATGGGGGAGGTTATGCCCCCCACATTCCATGACACTATCTTTAGCGGTTCTACCATTTTAGTCTAAAATAAGAGCAAAAAGGGAGAGAAAGAGAGAGAGAGAGGGAAAAGAAAAAAAAAAAAAAAAAAAAAAAAAAAGAAGAGAGGGGCCGCCCATTCTCCCCCCCTCCCCTTCCACAGTCTATTATAAGATTGCATATTTTATAATTCTGGTTCGTACTTCTTGCTTTTAATAACCTTACAACATACAACTTCCTTCTGGACCATTTGGGATTCAAATACATTCTTATTGCTTTATATGACCTTATAGAATGAGAATACCCATTCAGACTTCAATGTTATTCTCTTGACAAAAGTCTTGTGCTTCTTTTACTGAGTCTAACACAGTTCTCCCTTCCATTGTTAACACTGTTATTTTGGCTGGATAAATCAGTGCGGCTTTGAGCCCCGCCCTGATCAACCCTGAGCAGAATGGAGCCATGACCCTCCTCTTTGCGGCTGTCTCGGCCGAGAAGTCCTGAAATAACAGGACTCTTTTCCCTTCAATTGTTAATGTTTGTAATTTCCTATAGTGTTGCATAATACTAATTTTGTCCTGAAAATTCAAGTATCTAATTAAAACCATCCTGGGGCGTGTGTTTCCATCTGGGTGTGTCCTAGCACTTCCTACCCTATGCGCTCGTTCTACCTGGAATGTGTCCCTATCTGCCTGGATCCCTAATAGCGTGGGTAGTGTGGTTGCTGCAAATTTCAGAAGGTCCTGGAACTCTCTACTCTCTGGGAGTCCTACTACCCTGACATTATTCCGGCGGGATCTGTCCTCCAGATCTTCCACCTTTAGCATAAGTACCTTAATTTTGTCTGTATTTTCCTTCATTTTTATGTCTTGGATATTTAGTTTATCTTCAGCTTCTGAGACCCTCGACTCTATTTCTACCATTCTAGCTGAAAACTGTCTGATCTCTTGTGATAAATCTGCAATATCCTTTTTTACTAGATCAAATTGTGGGAGTAAAAGATCCGCTAGTTGGTTTATAGTCATTTGTGTGTCTTGATTTGCAGCGGGACTTTCCAGGCTAACCTCAATGCCAGCTTCTTGACCTGTCCTCTGTTTCCTGTCTTTCCTTGGTGGCATGGCGGGGGACTTATTTTTTGTATTCGTCATGTATTTGTCCATCAGGACTGATAGGACCTATTCCTAAAGGTGACTTAGAGTATATAAACTTTTATCAGGGATAGAAATAATCTGACTTTGTTCCTCCTTCCCCCTTCCCCTTCACAGCTACTTGGCTCTGTGTCCGTTTTGTACAACACCTCTGTGTTTTAATGCTACTTTACACTTTTCTTTCACCTCTTTGAATGCGTGCCAACCCACATACGCTATTTACGTTTTAACCTGTGTGGGTCCCCAAATTGTTACCTAACAACTACCTTACACGTCATAAAATTCCAATTAATGTGTCTGTGCTTGTCTTCTATACAGTACTAGTGCCTTATAGATTTTTAGAGAAAAACAGGAAAGAGTGAAAAGAGAGAAAGAGAAAAAAAAAAAAAAAAAAAAATGAAAAAGCACACAACAAAACAAAAAGGACAAAAAGAAAAAAAAAGAAAACTAAAGAAGGCAAAGCAGAGACAGAATTAATATATCTGTTCTGCAATTTTTTGTGTGTGCCTATGTGTTTAAATTTGCCGGTGCGTTTATAGTGCATACAGATATGTGATTGCCGTGTTATGCATTACTCTTCTTGCATTTGAGAGTTATATACATCAGAAAAAGGCAGAAAAGGAACCTACAAAGACTGCAGGCAGAAAACCAGGAGAAGAGAGAAAAAGGAAGAAAACAACGTGTTTCTAGAGTGCACCTCAAACTGGTGTACCCACCTTTCTGGCTTTCTATGCCTCTCTTATTTGTAGACTTGTGGGCTTGTGTACTTTAAAATATATGGACACAATAGGAAGAAGTCTAGAATTACTTCACCTGGTTGGGAACCAACAATGTTTGTCTTATATTGACTGATGAACCTATAGACGTGTAAAAATTCTTGTGACCTCTATTGGTCTTTATACAATTTAACCAATATTTGTCTTGTTGATTATTCAGCGTGCCCTTATATGAACCTTAATCCTTTACATGTACATCCAAAAAAACAAAAAACAAAATAACAGAAAACGGGAATAACAACGGGATGAAAAAAAAAAAAGAAGAAAAAGAAGGGAGAGTAATAAAATGAAAAATTAATAAACAAAAAAAAAAAACAAAAAAAAAAAAAAAAAATAATAATTTCAGATCATACACCAATAGATAAACCAGATCACAGGTTTTACACAAACCCTACAGGGGTATCACGAACAGATAGTACTCAAAATCCTGATCCGGGCTATAAACCCCTTATCAAAACTTTCCCTTTTGCCATATATTAGAAATAGTTGGCATGGAAAGAAAAAGAGAAAAGTGTTCTCCAGAGCAGTAAAGTTAGCTGTTCAGTCCCAAGTCTGCACTCTGTTCTGCTAACAACTGGTAAGTTTGCACTTATCTTGTAAGATCTGCTTGCAGACTAGTCACTTTTTCGAGGGGATGCTATCTGGAGATCAAAAGTTCTGAACCCCGGGTTGGAGTGCACGTTTCTTAATAAACACAGTTCCAATAGGTCAGGGGGCTGCGTGTATTATCTACTTAATTCTATTTTTCAGGCGATGAGTCTGTGCCGCATATTTTAATTGGACTTTCCAGTGGCACCTTTGTTACCTTTTGACTACACAGAGGGTCCCTTCAGTTTAGGGGGAAACAAAAAACCTTCAGCACTGGGTCAACAGAAATATACATATCAGCGGTTTGTAACCATAAAGGAATGTTACTTACTTACCCCCCACTGTCTTCACGGCATCTGTGCTGTGCTTCTGTTCATTAGCGCATCTCACTCTCTCAGGAGGGCCTCAGCCTACGTGTATTCCTTGCGGCCACGGCGTTCCAAGGCGACCAGGCGCCGACTCTCCACGAACTACCTGGCCCGCAAGTATGACGTCTGCTGTCTGTGCCGGCTTACGGAGGGGGGGTAAGAGGGTTCCGGACGCTGCTGATTCTGCAACACAAGTTCCTTCCCTTTGAAGGTAAGATCTATGCCGCTTTTCTCCAAGGCTTTCTCCCGCTTACACTGTCCACAGTGCCGATGTACCGATGGCACCGGGTTCCCTGTCCCAGCTGGGACACCTCTCTCTCGAATCGGAGCACACCGCTGACAGCTTAAATTCTGTGATGGTCCCGCACTCGGCTGTAGTAGGTCACTTATCAGGTACCGTGTAATAGCCGGCGGGTCGTGACTGAACGCGGTGAGTCCCAGAGTCTATAGCACATCAGCTCTGTGCTGCGGCTGAGTCCGGTCAGCCTAAAAAGGGAATTAGTGTGCTTCCTGATGCCACTTTCCTTCCCCCAAGCAGGGTATATCGTTTCCCCAACAATAGGGTTCAGTGGTTGGGAATCAGTTGGTTAGTTGCTCCGCAAACTGAGGAGCTGGAGCGCGCACTCCTACCTCGGCGCTCCTCCCACAGGAAGCTATCCTGTCCCATGCATTTTTAAAGTCTACCACAGTGTTTATTGCTACTACCTCCTGAGGAAGTTTATTCCATAAATCAATCACTCTTTCTGTAAGGAAGTGCTTCCTCAAATTACTCCTAAATCTACTACCCTTTAGCTTGAGATCATGACCCCTTGTTCTTGAATTTTCCATTTTATATAAAATACCCGCAGCCTCAGTTTTACTAAGCCCATTAACATATTTGAATGTTGCTATCCTATCACCTCTTTCCCTTCTCTCCTCTAAGCTATATATATTCAGGTTATTGAGCCTAGCCTGGTAAGTTTACTTTTTTTAGACCATGTACCATTTTGTTAATATCCTTTTGAAGATATGGCCTCCAGAACTGCACACAATACTCAAGATGAGGCCTAACTAATGATCTATAAAGTGGCATAAGAAACTTACTATTTCTGCTGCAAATACCTCTACCAATACATCCAAGCATTCTGCTAGCCTTACTCGCTGCATTACTACATTGTTTACTAAGTTTTAAATAATCTGAAATAATAATTCCCAAGTCCTGTTCCTCATCTGTAACAGTCAGTAAAGTGTCATTGAGTCTGTAATTAACATTTGGATTTTTCTTCCCTAAATGCATTATTTTACACTTTGCTGTGTTAAACTTTAGATCCCAGTCGTTTGTCCAATCCTCCAATTGTTGTATATCACTTCTCATTTTGTCTACCCCCCTGGAACATCCACCCTGTTACAAATTTTGCTGATATCCTAACAAATAAGAGCATGTACTTTTTTCACTATAAGGGCCCTTTAAGCACAATTATGCATATGTAACTGAATCCACTGTAACATTGTGGCTTTATTATGTGGTGTGATGAATGAAATGCAAAGAAAGTTGCAAAATGGTGTCAGTGCTTGGTGTGCATGGTACATCATTTGACAGGATTACTGCATAGTTTGTGTAAACTTTTTAAATGTATTAGAGTATTTGTACATGAAAACTTTACAATCAACTAATTGTTGTTGTTTTTTGTTTTTTTTAAATCGAGGTGAGAAAGGTAGGGAAACAATTTAACCTTCAATAAATATAAACAAAATGTAATCAGCCCTTCCAATATTGTCTGTTATTTATAAAAAATATATTAAAAGTGAATATTACATGTTTTGCATAACTTTAGAATACTTGTTTATGAAACTTTATTAAACTTTATTTAGCCCCAGAATACTATTGACAAAATTTGACTGCTTTTGTTCACTGTAAGCAAAAGTTGAATGTTTAGAGAATATTCTGCATTTATTTGTTTGTTTGTTTTTTATTTATTTAACTGTTGATTTTCACTTTATCAATTGCATGATTACAATATGGAATATAGCAATTGAATATTAACATTTGAATGTTGATTCTAACTGACTTAAATATGTCTATTCCATTCTATATTTAAATGTAATATTTATATGCTACAAACAAATATTTTAATGTTACATTTGATATTTAAAGTTTAACATTCATTCAATAGAAACATTTAAATGCAGAACAAATGTTGAACTGAATATCTGTTCTACCTTTCAAATGTCAAAATAAAAGTACTGAGCCAATAAGTTACGATACTATTGTCTATGCATTTCTATTAGTTCTAAATATATTTCATTTTCTGTTAATTTATGAATTTAAAATTGTTACTACAACTTTAAGGACACTAATCTATAGAAAAAGCCATTCTACATAAATATGCCTTTTTATTTTAAATATAATTAAATTATATGTGTGCATTTCATTACAACTCAGTATCGGCTTGTACCCATGTTTGTAAAGGCTGGATATTTGTAATATTTCTAGATCTAAATCAGGGTTAACAAATAATAGTGCTACAAGAGGACAAATTTGAAGAAGAAAAAAAGTATACTTTGAAAGAAAATAGTACATTTTAGAAACTAAAAATACAGTCTGCATTCTTACGCAAGAGCCACAAATCTACATATTTACATAAACACATAAACAAATGCAGGGATCAAAATTTCGAGTTGCCTAATCACGCTGAGTGAGTAGAAGTTGAACTGGGGTGAATATGGTGGGAAATAAATGTTGTCTATACACTGTGCAAAATGAACAGCAAATTTATATATTTGGAATAATTTTATTAAAAGGACTTAATTTGCTATGGTTTAAATAAAAAGAAAAATCACTGCACAATTCGGTGATTTACAATGGATAAACATATGCAAAGAGAGGTAGTTGGTGTGGTGTGGGCAAATGATGGGTGGGATCAAAAGTGGCAAGTGACATTTTTGGCCTGGCTAGTAGGGTTTGAAATTGTTAGCCCAGAACCTATGTATTGTATCCTTTTGAATTCAAGGGACAAGAATATGAATTCAAGGGACAATAAATACCTTGTAATTACAAGATATTTTTGTTGTGTTGTTATAAAGCAACATATCAGCCAAGTGTAGACATTCTTAAAATAAATTAACTTATTGTTGTTTTTTTTTTGTTTGGAGGAGCCCAGGACTGGACTGGCCAAAGGGCATACAGGGCATTTGCCTGGTGGGCCAGGCCAGCTGTGAGCTGGGCCTGGTTGCCTTATCCCCACCTAGTCACCAACATTATTATTTGTGCATGATGCAGGGCAAGCACTGTCTCTCACTGCCTTGCTTTGTCTGTGAGCCCATTACAGAGAAGCAAATCCTCTTGATTAGGCCTTTTGATGCCTGTGGGTGCCTGTTATTCTGTAATTGTGGATGTCTGGGGGGCTTTGCCTGTGCATGTGGGTGCTGACTGCCTGTGGATGTTTAGGTGTGTTTATTTTCTAGGTGTGTGCATTTGAATGCTTTGTTAGCACCTGAAAGCGGAAGAAAGTGGACCCTCATGCTGCTTGTCTCTTTTCAGAGATGGCTTACTTGTGAAAGTGCAACACACTAAGATCAGGATTTCCACAAATCTCTATGTGTTGAACTTTTACAAGAAGGAATCTGGCTCTAAAAAGAGCCGAATGCCATGGGCAGCTACCTTTTTCCGCATTTGGATGCTAACAAAGCATATTTTTTCTCTCTCTCTGATAGTGCAGCTTATTTGTGATTCTAAATGTTCAGGTGGATGCCTTGCTTTTTTTTTGAGTGATTGTGACTACATAGGCTAATGAGCAATATGCCATTATTCTTTATTTAAATGTGAACTGTTTTTTTTATTAAATTTCACTTTTTCACTATTTAATGACAATCAATTTACAAAATACAGTGAAAGAACGGTGTTACAAAATGTTAATGTTTTTGTAAATCTAACAAGTACCTTATACTTGTCAGTTTTGAGTTATGGTTAAATAACAAAAAGGGGAGGGGAGTAAGTCTTAAAATGCTCAGGAATATGTTTGGTCTCAGTCCATCCCTAGAGGAGCCTATCCGGTCTTGATCCTACAGACAACAAGGCTAGCCAGAGTGATAATGTTAGTATAAAGTGCAATGGTTTACAGCTGTTATCAATTTATGCCAATTTGTCTTCCCGGAATTTCTTAAATAGGCCCTCTGTCTCATAAAGTATTGTCACTCTTGTGAATTTTTATTTATTTTTTAGAAATTTAAAATCTCTTTGACAATAATTAACATCTATAAGGCATACACAGAATATTAAAAAAAAATAGTTTATTACACACAACATGCATTTTAATCATTTGTAAATAAGCTCTAAATAGCATACACGTTTAAGCAACATTTAATCAAAAATTCTATTTCTTGCATTTGCTTTTCAAACATTTCCAAAAAAAGGACAGTAAAAAAAAATTCTGTCCTTTCAGAAACATGATGGTTAATTAGTTATTTGATTATGATAATCAAATACACTAATCACTGCAGTCTTGATGAAAACTCAGAAATTATCCCTAGAGGGCTCCGGTCCAGTAAATGTGTTGACAGGCTATTTGTTATTATGATGGCGATGCATCACAATGTTTTATAAAGAAACAAAGAAAATCTGAGAATACGGTGCATGATAATCAGGAACAAAACAAAAGCTAGAAAATATAGATTAAAAGCAAAGCAGGTTCATGACCAGTGACTATCTCTAGCCAATCAGAATTCACCCTAATGCCATAATCTAATGATTGAATATTTTTAAAGCGTGGAAAACAAATGTGACATGCTGAGCATATTTTACAAGTTAAAATGGAATACCAATTATTAAAGTAATTTACTTCACTTAAATCGTAATGACAATAATTACTCTGTCACTAATTTGCAGTTTATGCATTATACATTATTAGAACCATGTCATAAAAAACTTTCCCTGTCTTCTCACAAACAATAATTGTGTATGATATGTTTTTATTAATTAGTATGTTCATTAAATCATTGGATGATAAATAAGGTCTTTATTATTTTTAATCAATTTGCTACTAAAAACTCAGATTTTAAATCATTTTAGTTTAAATTGAGGCATGCTGAATGCTGCCTGTCCACAAACATATCTAAGTTTATGTGACATTTTGTTGTACTCTTATAATTACAAACTCGAGAAATAAGACTGAACTGTTTACTCGCAGACAGCTATCAGTTGATGTAAAATGGTATAACACATAATGAACACAAATGATAAGTTATTACAAAATTAAGACTGTTTTAATGCATTTTTTTCTCTTTGTAAATCCTCTGAGCTTTTAAGAAACCAGATATGCTAGCTTACCCTAAAACATAGTGAATATTCTATGTACATCTATAATGGAATTCTAAAATACTTTTTAAAAAAGGTGTTAAGAAACTATACCTATCACAAGTACTATGCAAACTGTTTGTCTGTAGGTAAACATTTTAGACTGTCAAGCTGTCAAACCCTAAATTATTGCTTAATAAGTGTGCTTTGAATAAGTATTACAAAGTAGGACATTCATAGCAAAAAATAATAATCATTAGTAAGTCTTTGTGAACAAAAGAATAAATAAATAAAATTGAAGATCATTTAGATACTTTTATTCATTTTTTTTTTAATTTTTACTTTTGAATGATACATAAAGTATTCACATTTTGCATTTCATTCCCAAATGTTAAAATGAATCCTATTGGAACATAGGTTAACATGTATGTAAGTGAAAGTTGAAGCTGTGTCATGTATTAGATATAGCTTTCAACTTTAAATTCATGTTACAAATAAAATAAATGAGAAAGGAGAGAAAGTAGGAAAGAAGCAAAGAAGCAAAAAAAAAAAAAAAAGGAAATATGCTAATACCTTTACATATGGCCTAATACTAAATAACTTTAAAATATTAGAACTTTAAAAAAAAATGTAACATACTGTAATAATAAAAACATATATAATTTTTTTTATGGCAATTTGTTTATTGAGGTAATATGTACATTAATTAATACACAAAAAGCAACAGATTTTGGTTCCAAGGAGGGCAGAGGGAGTGGGCATCTAAGATGGCCGCAACACGTTAGCTCCATGATCGGATCAGTCAGAAACAAGCCACGTTTACCTCTGGTGAAAAGACCTGGAGACCAAGAGTAGGTGGATAATCACCCATAAATTAAGGAGAGTGGTGCCGTCATCTAAGAACCCTACACATCTAAGGTCCGGAAGTACAGCACGGAGTGTAACCAGCCCTGAATCCCAAGTGGCGCTCACCAGTGAATCATGACGAGAATTTGTGGAGGGACTGGAAGAGGCTGTGATTGATTGCTGACAAGCTGTGTAAGTGAGGGCCCTCCAGCGGACTCCTGACAGAGTCATTCTGCGCACACTCGGCCCAGGCACACCCGTGATTGCTAGGTGAGTGAGACGTCAGAGCCGAGCCCCCAAATTATGTAGGCCTAGGATGCAGAATGATACAGCATGGCCAATGCACACAGATGCCAACCTGGGAACCAGTGAACCGAGCATCTAAGTGAGAAACATGGATAGCAGATCACACTCTACACGAAGGAATAAGAAATAGAGGAGTAAAAGCATCAGACTGTTGGGATAACCATACAGACCGCAGGGATGTGATTGCACTTGTCCTCCTGCTGACAAATAGGGTAACACAGTTTTGTTATGCTGTATATGTATAAGGGTGAAAAGCCTCTGGTTGTAAATTATTGGCCATAAAATATTCCTGAATAACACGTCAAATCTGTGAACCTACTGTTTGCACATTGAATCTACATTTGCTCTGTGAACCTAGTCTCCATTCCCACATTACCCACCAATCTTTCTGCTGCAAGCCTTTGATCCACTAAACATTAGTTGTGTATACAAAAGATTTATTATTGACCAATGACCTAAGTGTATGTGTTAGTTGGGCTTTATAGCTAATGGACTTTAAACTGTATAGAACATTAAAATTCTCCTGCACTAATGAGTCACTGAGAACAATAATAATTATCTTTATTACCAAAACTTTGACTTAAAGACTAATATTTAACTGTACCTATCAGTAGAAATGTTACAGCGTAGGGTAAATAAGCCAGACAAGCTTGTAAAAACACAACAATCAGGATACAGCTCAGTTAATACCTTTTTTAGAACCTCAGAAGGAAATAAATCAGCCATAGCGGCTCCCCAATCTGATAAAGAACCTGTTATAAACACCCATGACAAGAACAAAAGGGGTACACAAACACTTCAATAGATCAGAGCACAGAAACACCGGTCACACTCCAAGCCATTGAAAAATTAATAGAGCAAGTAAAGGTGTGCATCAAGGCAAAATGTGCTGATTTGAAGAAGCATATTAATGATCTAGGCCTTAGAGTCACAACTCTAGAAGCAGAGAGAGAGGGAATACATAACATCTTCATGGAAGTAACGTCAACTATGACAGATCAACAACAACAAATTACAGATCTTGATAACAAGGTGGATGAGCTTGAGAACAGAGCTTGCCGCAGTAACCTGCGCTTCCGTGGCATCCCAGAAACAGTCCAAGGAGCTGCAATACCAGAGTACCTACAATCTCTATTCCTGGAAATGGCAAAAAATAACAATACTTCACTACCTGACATATATTTAGAGAGAGCCCATCGCGCTCTAAGACTCAGACCGCTTGAAAACCAATCACCAAGGGACACTATAGCATGCTTTCAAATTTACATGCATAGAGAAATCATATATAGGAGACTTGAAAAGTGTCACAAGTGCCTCCTGGACCCTCAGAGTTGTCCAGCTAACTCCCACTCCACTGTGGTGGTAAGATTCCGCTCGTCTCTGCCAATTCAGGTGGCTACGCTGGTGGTCTTGGCTATAGCCAGTGTTCCAAAAAGACTGACTTGCGGTCTACTCAGATCAAGATGTCCAGTTTTGATCCGTACTCACCAAAGAGGAGTAAAACAGCAAGGCAAATGGTGGTTTGTATTGTGATGGCAAAATCAAATGTTACCAATGCTGATGACAAAGAAAGTTCGTGGCTACAATCTTAAAATGAATAAGACTTTATTGGCACAACGTTTCTCGGTCTGTACGTGACCGTTTCCTCAGGTGCATAAGTGTATAATAAGACACATAAAAACCACGAACTTATAACAATCAGTACGGCGTCTTCAGATACACACCGCGCATGTACGTAGGTGTGTCCCCATGCTGGGAGTTCCATTTGCGTAACCTGTCCAATGGGGTGCTTGCATTGATACACACCTCAATGGTTACGTGAGTAATGGGATATTAACCAATGCGGTGATTGCAGTAAAACCGCACCACTGAGATTATATTTAAAATAAAATAAATTTAAGAGCCGCAATAGGCTCAAATGCACTAAAATTCTGATGATTAATATTAAAAAATATATATAAAATAACTACCAGATCGGGCACACCTACTATTACTGCACACATAAATTCTATTTCTAGCATTTGTGCAGTCGATAACTCATCAAATATTGTATTCATATACATACATGGATAAATGATTAAAATAATAATACAAGCAAAATATTACAAGCAAAATATAAAATATATAATAAAAATGTAAAATCCCCAATAATACGGCTAAATCTACAGCTACACATGTAAATCTATGTAGTTAAACACATTTCTAGAAATCGCCATAGAGTTACCGTTATCAGAGGAAATAAATTCCTAAAAGTGGATAAAAATAATAATATGTTGGCTTCTCTAGGAAAAATGCAAAAAAAACAAACACGTATAAGTTAAATATCATATATCAGGACATTTCTGATATACCCCCCCGCTGTTAGACACTATTATAAATAAATAGATGGCTATCCCAGAGATAAATTCATGACCTGCTTCAGGCTACTACATAACCAATACATTATGTCAATAAATGAAAACCTCTAAAATTTTAAAGGGGTTCATTAACTGTGATATTTAATTTACTCGAATTACAGTGCATAATGTATCGCTTATATAAAAATATGTGTATTAAATAATACCCTATATTTTAAAAACAAAAGGTGCGTACAAATGCAGATATATGTGTGGAGTAGACAACCTACAAGGCTAAAAATCGCCTAGCAGGGAGATAGAGATGGGGATACTAAAATGTACTGTGAGTGGATATAGGAGTCGTCACTTACTAGTGTTCAAAAATACTCGTTTGGAGAGTACTTAAAACTATACTCATCCTATCTGGCTTGTATGGAGCCTATATATTAGATATGGTGTTCCTAAATCGAACTCAAGGATAAGATCACGCAGATGACAAAGGACATAAACAATTAAATTCTAAACATATCTGATAGTGTGATGATTCAAGTGGGATGGCCTATATAAGGGTTTAGGTGTATGATGTCTAGAGCCTATAGTAAACTATATACAGAGAGACTTCATATGGATACTTTAGTTAAAGGCAGCCATGTCAATATTTGCGTTTAAGCCACCAGGGGACAGGGTGCGCATCTTCCAAATCCAAAAAATCCAAACAGTCTTAAATACAAATATCTGTTCCTGCCCCATTGGGGGTTCACTTGTTCCAAAGGGAATATGCTGAACAAATTGGATGTATCTGTGTGGCATAGATTGGCATGTCTAGGGACACTATGATTGGCAATATTTTTACTGATATTCCTTAGATGTTCACCCCATCTTTTTTTGAGGGGTCTCGAGGTCCTACCTACGTACTGAACCCCACAACTGCATTCTAACAAATAAACTACAAAAGCCGAATCGCATGTAAAGTGTGTTTTGATATAAAAATTTTCCTTACTCGTATAAGACACAAATTCAGTTCTCTTGCTATTAGTGTATTGGCACAATCCACAATTGGCTCTGTTACATTTGAAAAAACCTGGTTTGCCTAGAAGCCTATTGCCTGTTTGGCTACTTTTTTTACTCGTCAAAACTCTTTTCTTCATTACAATTTTACTTGGGGCTAGTACATTTTTCAACGTGGGAGCACGTCTAAAAGTACAGACAGGTGAATTTCCTATACTCTCCCTCAACAAAGGGTCCCCTGTCAAAATGTGCCAGTGTTTACCTAAAATATTTTTAATTTTGTTATGGTTGTGTATCAATGCAAGCACCCCATTGGACAGGTTACGCAAATGGAACTCCCAGCATGTGGACACACCTACGTACATGCGCGGTGTGTATCTGAAGACGCCGTACTGATTGTTATAAGTTCGTGGTTTTTATGTGTCTTATTATACACTTATGCACCTGAGGAAACGGTCACGTACAGACCGAGAAACGTTGTGCCATTAAAGTCTTATTCATTTTAAGATTGTAGCCACGAACTTTCTTTGTCATCAGCATTGGTAACATTTGATTTTGCCATCACAATACAAACCACCATTTGCCTTGCTGTTTTACTCCTCTTTGGAGAGTACGGATCAAAACTGGACATCTTGATCTGAGTAGACCGCAAGTCAGTCTTTTTGGAACACTGGCTATAGCCAAGACCACCAGCGTAGCCACCTGAATTGGCAGAGACGAGCGGAATCTTACCACCACAGTGGAGTGGGAGTTAGCTGGACAACTCTGAGGGTCCAGGAGGCACTTGTGACACTTTTCAAGTGTCCTTCATCTTGTGAGTATTTGGTTTTATTTGCACTGCGTGTCCCATCTCATTGGTAACCGCACTATGTTGGCGCCTTCTTTTATCTCCTTTTCTATGTAGTATCCACCCCTGGGTCACCAACAGGGATCGTTTGAAGAAGTGCTTGCCTCCTGTGATTTGGACAATACGCCCACCACATTTGTATACATTTGAACTTTGATTATTGGGACGATTTCACTATATCGTTGTCACTATATCGTTATACCTATTAACGATTTAACTATATTGCTGTGTCTATTAACAACCATTGCCTTGTATTTTAAATGCCAGTACCCCCTTTTTTAGTTAAGGAGTATACTGCCAAGACAGCACTAATTTGCTATCACCATTTGTCATTTGAGTTTAGACCTAGGAATAACTTATCTGTTTCCTACTTGGTCTCAATTTTTGAAATTATCACTTTATGATTGCCATCTGCATATACACTTTTTATTCACCTTTATATTGATAGTTGATTTTAGACCGTTGGCGCACTAATTATACACTTTTATATTTTAGAAATCATATATAACCTAGAAAGACTGCATCCGGTTCTACAATACCAAACAGCGAGGATACCGATTGTTCAACAACGACGAGACTTTGCACCATTAACTGCACTTCTGAGGAATTTGAAGATACATATAGGTGGAGTTTTCCAACCTCAATCCTTGTACAAAGAAATGGAAAACAAATAGAGTGTAAACCACTGAGGACATTACTAATTTCTGTGAGTTACTAAACATATCTTCAAATGACATACTGACTCAACAAACAGGAAAAACATTACAGATGACAATTAAACCACAAAGAAGACCCTGGTCAGATTTGCTGGAGACAAATGCTATAATACCTTTATATGATTTAGCAAGAAGCTAAAAAAATAATTTATGAAAATTAACATCAAATGGACCTTCCTACCTTACTACAAGTCAGGCTTGAGTAGTGAATAACTACATAACATCCATTAACCTGGACAGTAGAAGTATTTGCCTCCTATTAATCATCAGTTTTATATGTATTTGACAGAGGTTTTGTACACTTGTTTTATATTGTTTATCATCATTTCTTAGGCACCATCAATTAGATAGGAATGCTTTCACGATTGCGATATGTAAATGTTTTATCACAGATAAAAATACTCTCACAAAACTGTAAAATAAGGACTGAGTACTGAACAGGTGCTTAATACCTATCTTAGAGGCTAACAAAGGCAAGTATACTATGTTCATTATCAGAGCCACACAAACATGCCACAATTTTTATTTAACTAAACTTACTAGTACGCTCACAGCGGAACACATATTACATAATGACTATTATCACTTTGAAGACTCTCCCAAGAAATCTAGTTTAAAAAGACACAAAGGTGGAGACAGGTAAATACACACTATCATATAGAGATAGTTATTCATTATACTATTAAATAGACCCACAGGTGTATACCACATGTTTTATTAGTTTAAATGTAATGTTAAGTTTATAGCTATATTAATGTTCCACAAGGTCATTATCATTTTTTAGGTTTATAATGAGAAACCCAGATAAAAATGTGTTTATGGTGGTGAAAAGTAACATACCAACACATAAAAATAGTAGTAAATTAGATAAGAAGGCCACTAAAGTGGCGATAAGCAATACACTAACATACATGAAAACACCTTTTTTCACACTGTAAACCAGGATCGAATTAAGAACAAAAGCAAAATACAATTTTTTCCTGGATAATAGAGATACCAGTATCATACTTACTATCAGCTTTGTAAGTCCCTGATGTACACTTGCTTATATTTGTAGTAAAGTTGGTAAATATTTGTTATATAATGTTTATTATAATCTATCAGGTACTATAAAGAGAAATTTAGCTAAGAATGGTACTACAGTAGAGATATGTAATATACTAACATGTGTAAAAGTATATTCATGATAAATACAAATCAAGATCGAGCATTGAACTTGTATATAATATCTATTATTCCGGTTAGCAGATGCATTTACTGTATGTTTCTCAGTTTAACAAGGGTATATCACAAGTCGTATTGAGTTAAATGTGTAATTAAGATTATAGTGGTTACACAATAATCAAAGTCACCCTCTAGGTACTACAATGAGAAATGCGGATAAAAACATCAATATGGTGGCAAAATATATTGTACCAATATATATAAATGTATTCTTATTGGCCGAGCTCTGACTGACCACGACGACAGTCCCCCAGACTCTACCACACAACTATAAGAAAAATACACGAGAACTTTTAGAAAACATATATTTTTTTTTCTTTTATTTCTATATCTTACACCAATACTTATTATCTAAGACTTAAGCTGGGAAGGTACTCATAAAACAGCACAGAATCATCATAGATATAGACCCTTACAATATATAGCTCTTTAATTATTGAATCATGAATAACATCAATACTATAACAGTGACTACACTAAATGTGAAGGGTTTTCTGTCTGCCGAAAATCGCTCCATAGCATATAATGACTTTTTCAAAAAAGGATTTAATATCATACTAACTCAAGAAACACATTTTAGAAAATAGAATGAACCAGTTTTATCTGAAAAACAATATACACAACATTACACCAGTTCAGGCCCCACTAAGAAAAACGGAGTGTGCATATCCGTTAGACAAAATATTCCATTTGATAATAATGAATAATGATGGTATGTTTCTGATTATAGAATTTTTACTATATGGCACTCCTATTACAATCATAAATTTGTATGCACCTAATAGACCATCCCCAGTTTTCTTTAGAAAAGAGGATAACAATATTATAGACATAACTAAGTGACCAATTATCATAGGAGGAGACTTTAATTTTCCTATATACCCTGTTATGGATACATCCACAGGCAGATTATATTTGATACATGGAGAACTACACACCCTACACAAAAATATTATACTTTTTTTCTCATTTGCATCACAACTACACTAAACTTGACTATATTTTATGTAGCCAAAATTTATTCAAAGTAGTTTTTATTGAATTTTTCAATAAACAAATAAACAAAATAAAGATAACAGTGGTAAAATTATTGTCAGTACTCAAGTGACATTGTGATATCATCGTAACAATATGTGATGCAGGAAGCATCTCAATAATCCATGACATTAATTGTTGCATATATAGGTCATGTTATATAAATCATTTATTTATGGTGGCTAACATCCTAAGACTATTAATGTGGCCCTGACTAACCATGTCAGGCAGCCAATATTTAGGCTTTATTTTCAGATTCTCTAACATTGGAGCTGGCAGGGAACCCCCTGGTGTTACTGATACTCATGGAATATAGACTCCCAAGAGAATTTAATGTCTAGGAAGGTATCCAGGTTTTGTGTTATGAAATAAATGTATTCCTCAAGTGTTAGAGTATGGTTTATATGGGTTATCCACTCTCCCAATGAGGGGGCAGCTGTTTTTTTCCAGTTTATAGCAATTCAAATTTTTGCTAAGTTAAGTGAAAACTGTAAGAGGCATAGATGAAGTTTACAGGTCTTTGGTGGTAAAATGTTTAGGATTGCTCTGGTGGGGGATAGGGAGAAAGTGTTTCCTAGTAATAATTGTAATTTTTTTCCCAATGAGCTCCAGAAGAGGTGTAGACAGGGACAGGACTACCAAATAATCTGTCAGAGGAGGTTGTATATATTGTTGTTAGGCTTGTCGGTGTTAGGTACCATCTTATCCTGATTTTATAATTTAGTTCTAAAAATTTATTGGATGTGGAAGATTTTCTTGTGAATTCAAATATTTGTTTCCATGTTCGCCTGTCTCTAGCTCTGCATGTCATTTGTGAATAAAGGGGGGGAGGGCTGTGTGGTCTGGTCTATAGTTAGGGTTGTTTTTGCTATCGTCAGAGCCTGCTTTAGTTTTCTCTCTGCTAGACATATTGCGTCAAAGGGCGTCAGTTGTCTGGTCCAGGCTGTTTGTGTTCAGAGGTGTTTAATAGATGTTGAAGTTGCTTGTATTTGAGCCAATTGGTAAATGTTCCATTAAGGAAGTCTCTCATTTCATTTATGGGTTTCAGCACTGGTCCATTGAGTAGTTTGCAAATGGGAACTGTATACCCCAATTCCTGGATTGTCGATCTATTGTGGCTATATTCTAGTCCACCTAGGAATTCCGCATTAGGGGAGATTAGTGTTTTGTCTAATTCGTGCTGCTAGGGTTTCGATGCTAAGGACAAAGAGTAGTGGGACAAGGGGCATCCTTGTCTTGTACCATTGCCTATCTGGACGCTTTCAGACAAGAGCCCATTTATTCTAACCTTTGCTACTGAGGAATTTTTGAGGTAAAATATATTTTTTACATAGAGATTTTCAGGTGATATTTTCTAGTCAGATTTATACAGCTATGATGCACTTTCAAGTGTTTCAACATTTGGGTATCATGGCCCTTTAAGGAGAAGGAGATTATATCCATATAACAGTAGTATAACCTTTTTCTTTACATAATAAAATGACTTCTTTTTTTAGCAAAAAGCAATGGAGAGAGTGGTCAGCTTTTTCTGTTGCCCTTAGCCAGCAGTATCTTTGTGGATAAACTTCTGTTAACTAAAATAGAAGATGATGCTCCTAAATATAATGACTTAGTAAAGTTATAGAATCTGAAATCAAAATTCTGTTAATGCCTTTTTCACGTCAGTTGATAGGATTGCTAGATTTTGTATGGGTATAGTGGCTCTTTTTAATTGATTTATTCCAATTAGTGTTTAGAAGCAAAAGTAATGTTGTGATATTCAGAGCAGTGTTTTTAATACTAATAAACCCTGATTGATCTGGGTGGATCAAATATATTTAACATTGGTTTCAATCTATCACCCAAAATAGTGGTTAGCAACTTGTAGCCATTGTTTGATGGTGAAATCTAATTTAAAGTATCCCAGAATTCTCTGTCTGTTTTATTGGGACCATATACATTACATATCACAAAAGTCTGCTCACCTAATAAAAGTTATCTACAATAAACCTTTATCTGGATCTATTTTTTTTAACAATAATTTTATATTTTAGATCTTTATGGAACTGAATTACAACACCCCTCTTCCTAGAGGTGCAAGGGGTAGTACTTACCTTCCCAATCCATTTCTTTTTATTATTTCTCTTTTTCTTTAGCTGTTAGTTGAGTTTCTTGTAATATAATGATATCTACTTAATTTGTTTAAATGATTTACAATTTGTTTTCTTTTAATACGGGAGGTTATGCATCCTGCATTCCATGAAACTAAACTTATATTAGGGGACATCAGCTTTCTCTATATATGATAATGTAATAGAGAGGGAAGGGAAAAAAACAAGAGAATGAGGCTTATTTTCCAAGCATATCTATTAGTTAATAAAAAAAAAATATTCCTTTATTGTTTTTATTTTCCTCTTTATCTTTATGCATTAGCCTTTCTTTTCTTTGATTTAATTTTCTTATGTTCTTTCAGTCTTTATCTTAAAGGGACAGTATACTGTTAAATAGTTTTTCCCTTAATGTGTTTACAATTGCTTTTTTTACCAACTGCAGAGTAAAAAAAATATGAAAATTAGCTTTTTAAAGGTTTATTTGTGTATATTATAGCTCTGATTTTGTGTTTTGAAGCCACAACCTAATACAATGGGTTGAGCTTGTAGGTATAATCAGAACTCATTACTTTATCACATTGTGTACATATATATGCTTATTTATCTTATATCTATCCATAAAACAATCACCAGTACTTGGGGAGAACAATGGAAAATCAACATTTTATTACCCTATCTCTGCTATATCCCACTGGGAGTGTAATTTCTTCTGCTGGCTGTGTTTACAAAGCTTATCTATAGCTTGGACCTGCGGCCACAAACTTTCAGAATAGGTGGGGAAACCACATGCTAAATCAACTATTTCAAATGACAATATAAGGGTAATGGAAATACTTGTAAACAATTTAATACACTCCAGCAGCTAAAGTGGATCATTGGAAACAAATTAAAGGGGAGAAAATTTTTGAGTAAACTGTCCCTTTAACCACTGCAAATTGTTTCCCCCTTCAACTTCTTTATCATTATCTTCCTTCATTATATTATTTCCATTTATACTTCTTCCCCCTCTCTGTCTACCCCTATTCCTTATTCTTTCTGCCTATCCTTCAACCATCCTTTTTTATATGTCTTGCCATTCTTCCTTTTTCTTCATTATTTCCATTTCCATTCCCTTTATTATATTTTTTTCCTCTAGTGTTCCATTTTCAATATATTATCTAGGCCTTTTGGCTTTGTGCCATTATCTTTATGTAATAGCACACCAATAATTTCTTGGTTATCGTAGTCATGGTGGGTTAGATTAATTAAAGCTTCCTTTTCTTCTTCGTTTTTTAATGAGCCACCAATGCAAGAGCCACAGTTTTCTCAGGTCTTAAACAAAATTAATAAAACATAGAATTCCATTTTAATTTTTTTTAAGGGAAACTACTGTTATGTTGGTTGACAATGTGAGAAACATAGTGTGAGCTTTATTTAGTTTACAATTATTTTAAAACTAATATGTCAAATGATATACATTAAATTGTTACTATTTAAATTTGTATTCTCAAACATACTGCTAATAAAAAAGGATGAACTAGAAAGTATAAAGTGAAAAAAACTAATTATATTGCATTCAACATTGTAATAATGCATTCACTTTACACCACATTTTTAACAGTATATTAGTGGACTGCAGAGCACTTTCTAATTTTTTTAGTTGGCGAAAAAAGCCATTAAAGTTGTCTTGACTAGAGATGTACATTCAGCTTTGGATAAATACACATTAGTCTGAATTTATGCTGATTTGGCATTTTGTCCAGTAAACAAACAGCCAAATACATTATTGGGCACAACAGATGAAAAATGAACGATTGCTTGACCAAAATGATTTGTTTGTTTGTGCTTTTTGGCACAACAAAGAACTATATCAAGAAGGAGCAATATCATTTGGCTAATCAGTTATTTTGCTTGTAATGATGTACAGGGGTCTGACTATCCATGTGCCCATCATTTACTGTCCAATCCTGCCATAGTATTACTAATGACTGATGTTAGGGACAGCCAGTTAGGCACTACATATTGACTTTAGCCATACATGCTTTTCCAATCAAGCTTTAACCTAGCATAGGAAAATGGGATATATATATGTATATAGGTGTATATATATATTTTACCAAACAAACAATAAGATACATATAGATATATATGTTTAAAAAAATAGAACATATTCTGCTATGTGAAGAACATTGGAATGTGAAATAATAATATTTCATGTCGGGTTAGCATACTTGAGTAAACATGGATGAATTTGCGTGTGAGTATATGGGGCTTTTGCGCATGTCAGGTTAGCGATTGTGCAAAAACTTTTTACTTTTAACACACGACCTATCCGATATATATATATACAATTATATGTATAGGTATAGAAACATACAGATATATATAGGAATATCTATTTAAAAATACTTAGAACATATTCCCCTATGTATATACTGTATATATATATCCTATATAATAAATGGCCAAGCATGTTTGTCAGATGCAGTCATGCGCAGTAGAGACTGCACATGACAAACATACCTGGCCGTTTGGATCCTGACACTCAGCACTCAGCACAGAGCAAGGCTGAAGCGGAGTGTCAGGGAGCGTGGCCGACGGGAGCATCGCGATGGGGGGGCATGGACGGGCATCGCGATGAGCGTGGTTGGGCGGGTGTTACCGCGATGGGGCATGGCTGGGCAGATTGCCTTGATGGGGGCATGGCCAGAGAGGCAAAGGCTTTCAATTAAGACAGAGCCAGAGAGGGAGCAGGAGAGGGGGGGAGAGAGCCAAAGAGGGGGGGGAGAGAGCCAAAGGGGGGGAGAGCCAAAGAGGGGGGAGAGAGAGAACCAAAGAGGAAAGAGAGATAAAGAGAAGAGAGAGCCAAAGAGGAGAGAGAGCAAAAGAGGGGAGAGAGCCAAAGAGGGGGGAGAGAGAGCCAAAGAGGGGGGGCGAGAGCCAAAGAGGGGGGGAGAGAGCCAAAGAGGGGGGGAGAGAGCCAAAAGGGGGGGGGGATCCAAAGGGGGGGGGAGAGAGCCAAAGAGGGGAGAGAGAGAGAGCCAAAGAGGAAAGAGAGCCAAAGAGGAGAGAGAGCCAAAGAGGAGAGAGAGCAAAAGAGGGGAGAGAGCCAAAGAGGGGGGAGAGAGAGCCAAAGAGGGGGTGAGAGACAAAGATGCGGGGGAGAGCTAAAGAGGGGGAGAGAACAAAAGAGGGGCAAAAGAACAAAAGAGGGGGGAGAGAGAGCAAAAGAAAGGGGAGAGAGAGCCAAAGAGGGGAGAGAGAGAGCAAAAGAGGGGAGAGAGCAAAAGAGGGGAGAGAGAGAGCAAAAGAGAGGAGAGAGAGCGCAAAGGAGAGGGGGAGAGAAAGCAAAAGAGAGGGGGGAGAGAAAGCAAAAGAGAGGGGGAAGAGAGAGCAAAAGAGAGGGTGGAGAGAGCAAGGGGTGGGACCGCTGTACTGCAAAAAATGGCCCGTGTACACGGGCTTTAGTACTAGTATATATATATTTAAATAATGCATAAATATGATTTTTATGTTTTCAGCTACTTGACTACAAAGGGCTCCAATGCACTTATTTAAATGTCTATATATGTATACATCTGTATTTATGTGTTTATATGTGTATGTATGTCTGTAAATATATATATATATATATATTTATTTATACATTTAAATACATAAACATATATGTACACACATATATACATATATTTATACATATATATATATATATATATATATATGTGTTAAATCCCTTTGCATCTTTAAGCCCTTTTTATGCAATTTTTTAAAATAATTTTTATTAGACAGTGTTATTACTATTACAAATGTAACTGTTCTTGTAATTGTATGTTTGATGCTTTTGTGCAATTATTTTGACTCGAGTAACAGTTAAGCAAAGCTCTAAAGTTGCGCTATCCTGATACACATTAAATTCAATTGGGCTCAAGCAAACCCATACATTTCAACGCGTAATATGAGCATTACTTCAGAAGCGCATCAAGAACTGCAATAGGCCGGCCCATTGTCGCTCTTACACAACAGTTAGCGCACCATTTGTAATCTAGCCCTAAGTATGATTTGAGGTGCAATTTACTGTGGTTTCTATTGAATACAGTTCATATTCTATTTACTTTTATTGAGGTCATTCTGTTATTTTGTCTTATTGAGAAATTAAGAAATATTTTTCTTTAAGTTGTGAGTTATATGATACAAGAGATTGTAGTTTTAAATGCTTACCTTATTTATTTTATCCTGTTTGCTCAACTCGAAAATAACAGACAGACAAGAGGAAACCAATATTTTATGAAAAAAATACTTAGCTTTCTTGCTGATTTCTGGAAAATGCTAGACACTATTTTAGATGTTTTACTAAAAAAGTCAATATCCTTTATTTTCATGGACAAGTTAAATTATAATGGATCAGCAGTTGTCTGTCAAAGGAGTCTAGCAAAACTAGCGTGGACGTATTAAAGGTCTATATGTCCTATAGCATGTTGTATTTCTAAAACTTTTATTTAAAGGGACATAATACTCAAATGCAAAATCACTTGAAACCCATGCAGTATAACCGTAAAAAGCTGACAAGAAAATGTCATCTGAACTTCTCTATGTAAAAAAAGGAAGATATTTTACCTCACAATTTCCTCAGCTCAGCAGAGTAAGTTCTGTGTAGAAAGTTATACTTCAGCTGCTGTCCAGCTGCAGGTAAAAAAAAAATAAGGAAGAAATGAACAGCAGCCAATCAGCATCAACAGTGCTGAGGTCATTAACTTTTACTTTGATCTCATGAGATTTCACTTAACTCTCATGAGACTTCATAGTAAACTTTCTTAAACTGAATAGGGAAATAACATGAGTGTTCACAAGGCTCACTCACTTGCTTGTCCCAAGACAGACCTACTGATTTGCTGCTTAAAGTCCTTTGCTATGGGTTGTGAATACTTAGGAAATTTTGAGGTAAAACATCTTTCTTTTTTACATAGAGATGTTCAGGTGATATTTTCTAGTCAGCTTTTTACAACTATGCTGCATCACTTTCAGATGTTTCAACATTTGGGTATCATTCATGGCCCTTTAAGGAAACAAGTCTAAATAAGTTTAACTTTATAGAAATGTGTGTGTATTATGCAAGTACTTTTCCTATGCAGAAGATTTAAACATGTTTAAAATTAAGGGACATTAAACTTTATTTTTCTATCCTCCATTTAAGACATCAGCAATAAAACATGTTAACATGTTCTGTTTGCCTAATTTTTTTTTAAAGCAAATACAATCTTTATCAGGAAGATAGATATTGTGTAATATATTGTCCCTTTTGCATAAAATAAATATATATTTTAACACATTGCAAGAGTCTGGTTATTTTTTCATATTCAACATTAATTATTTTTGACTTTTTGCCCTTTTAAAGTTGCTCTAAATTTTTCAAAGAGTTACAGATTAATCTAAATAAATTAATATTTACATATGCCAAATGCACAAATTACTCTAATTTGCTAAGTATAAAAGTACACTCAAGAAAATAAATAAATATATAAATAAAAAGAATGACATAATTACAAAGGAACATTAAAATCACTTTTATTCTTTTTTGCATCTTCTAATCAAACATATAAGAAAACCCTGGCAAGAAATGTGTGATGTACAGGCATCCAAAATGCAGAAATAATGCAGGTATGTAGTCACATTTGCAACACTCATAGGTAGCTGTATTGTCTAGAATTACTATTCAATAATGCAGTAGAAAATGTGTCCTTCACACTGATCTGCACCTAACCATGCTACAAAAGCTCTCCATCTGCTTGCTGGAAATATCCATCTGTAAGCAAAGGAACAAACAGAGCACTGACAGTGGTAGACACAGAAAACATATCAAGATGTGTTTATTGGTACTGATTCTTCATCAGAAGACCATGCAACAATAATTACATATTATTGTAGAATAAAGGGGTACAGTTTTAATCATTGTTTATATCTAGACATATATACAACATTCAATTTTTACAAATATGTTTAAATATTTTGGCTTTCATTTTAGAATACTAAAAAAAGTGTGTACTTTTATATGGTTTTTACTCTATGTCACAAACTTGAATATGGTTTTTGTGCAAGGAAAGTTACAAATGCTTGTGGTTTTCATACAAAGTTAATGTGTAGGATTACGCTTTTGTTTTTGTGTGTGTGCAGAAAAGCTTAAAGTGATGGTAAATGTTAATGTGCATTAACTGTTCAGAATCTATGCAAAAAATTAACTGCACCTTCATTCATGAATTTTAATTGAGGATGTGCTCCATTATTATTTTATTTAAAAATCATTATCTTTCATAACCCCCATCTTTTATGCATAGATTTAAAATATATTTTAATGGAGATTAAAATTTACCATCACTTTAATACTGATGGGTGACCTCATCATCTTCTACCATTTCTACCATTTTTAACTCCCCCTTCATCCTTCTTTATATTTCTTGTACCACTGTTTATAGTGCTAGACATGTCAATCACTATCTTGCAAATTAAAGACAGCTTGCTTCTTTAAGTTGGGGTGCTACAGTATTTCATTAAAAGATTACCCAAACCTTGGGAAGAATGGTGATATTTTTATTATGGAAGAGTTTTAAAGATAGAATTATGCATTTAAAACACAAAATATTCAAATCTAGCATAAGCATTTGTACCTAAATTGAACCGATACATTGAAAATTAGTTTGACTGTGTGTGCATTATATGGGGTAGATTTAATAAGCAGCTGATGCTGCAATCTACCCCCAAGGTTTCCAGCTCAGTGGAAACTTAAGTTAAAAAGCAGCAGTCAGGATGATTGACACCCCCTGCTAGCGCTGATTGGCCACGAATATGAAGGGGGTGGCATTGCACAAGCATTTCACCAGAAATGCTTGTGCAATGTTAAATGCTAACAGCATATGCTGCTGGCATTTAGCGATGCTGGGCGGACATGATTCGCTGCAGTGAATCATGTCCGCCGGGAATTTGATAAATCTACCCCTATGCATCTTGTTAGTTTTAGATAGCAAAATGCATTTAAAAAAAAAAACAGAAAAATATTAAAAAATTAATAAATGCCCTAAAAGCAAACCCATTAATTTGGATGTACTTTTTTTAACTTCCATTTAAATTAAGCAAATTGTTTCAAGGCCCCCTTTTTGAACTTCAGTCACTCAGCAAAGTACAGGATTGAGGTTAGATATATATTTTTTTCAATAGACAGCAGCTCGCAAGTTTTGGAAAATATATTTATATTTCCATCTGATAATCTCCAATTGGCAGTTACCACTTAAACGAAAATATAACTGAATACAAATTATAGACCTTTCAAAAATACTTTCAATTATTTTTAGCCATTACTAAAAACAATGCATTTCATCCCTACATTGGCAGTTTGGGCAAAATGTTTAACCACTTAGGGGTCAATCACAATCCTTTGGAAAAATGTGACTAATGATTTTCTTCAGAAAAAAGTCTAAAGGGATTTTGTAGAGAAACCATTAGATACGTTTTTATAAAGGATTGTGATCAAACCCTACATTTGCTACCCTTGACCACATACTTCACATGCATTAAAGCTGGCTTGAAAATACATTCAAAGAAAACCTCTTTCATTACAAATCAATTTTATATTGCTTTATGCTGGTTGAAATAGATTTCTCTTTATGATTACTGTATTTTTTATGTGCTTCCAGAGAATTTTTATAATAAAAGAATTTATTAAAATTAACTTCTTTTAATTAAAAAAAGTACTATTCTCATACACTGGAACATCTGAAATTAAATGGTGATTCAGCTGAAATGGAATAGCTTAGGAGATACATTTTGCTCTCATATAATTTGGTAGACTAATAAAAATTATATTGAGACTAGAGAAGAAAACATTGTTAGCAATTAAGTAAAAATGTGCCTCTTTTATTTTGCATACTATTGAAGACAGCATTTAGGTAACATTACATTATTCAAAATATGTTATAGTATTGTATATATTCCATACAGTTAGACTAGAAACATCACATTCCACACACCAGGAATCCTTGTCATTTGCACACACTGATCATGATGTAAACATGTATGCACATATATTTTAATAACAGACATTTCAAAATATGTGCAAATAAAAGATAAAGTTAAATACTGATTATAAGAAAAAAAGGAAACAGCATATTATCAACAACATTGATTTATATTTAATGAAATGCAATCCCTACTTTTTGCGGTTTGTGTTAAAAAAATAATAATTAACCAGAACTTAATATGAATACAAAAATATTTATAGCATATTTTTTTTGGGTGAGGGTTGAGGTTCGTGTTCAGCATGAGGATTTTAAGTTGTTTTTGAGTATTTAGCTGTCGAAGGGATCATTCAGTTCTGCGAGGATTTTAGAAAGTGGGAACATATGGGATTTTCTGACATATAGACGGCTTTGATTGGGAATTAAATAGTGGTTCTTAAGTGTTGGGGGCTTATAATGGAGAGGGTGTTTGTGCTTGAGATGTTTATTTTTCTAAAAATGTGAACATTTATAATTTTCTTGCCAATATATTCATTATTTCTGATTGTTTAAAGCAATATGATAACCATATTTACACTTTCTTACAAATATATTTCTTAAGAATGATGTAACAACCATATTTAGGGCTAGATTATGGGGTGCACTAATTGTTGCAAGCAAGCGATATTGGCTTTTTGTGCACACCGGAAAGAGCACTTGAATTACAGGTTGAAAGTAAATACAATCCTGAGAGCACAATCTCATTTTTCCCTCGTTAGGTTAGCGTGACTGAATTACTTGCGTAAAGGGTAGTGCGTTAAAAAGTATCACTATACACAACATGAATACATTGAAAATTACAGTTACACTCATATTAACACTATCTGATAAGAAAATATTCATATAAATATAAAAATAAGTTATAAAGAAGCAAAGGTATCTTACATATGAGGAGGTGTTTGGCTACAAAGGGCTATATTGTATATATACAAACATATTCATGTCTAAATATGTGTATGTATGTGTGTGTGTATATATATATATATATATATATATATATGTGTGTGTGTGTATTTATGTTTTACTGTATATTTACTGTACATACTTCAGATTCCAATGCTCTTCACATACAGGAAAATGTTATTTTAATAGTAAATATCCATTTATGTCTTCTGTGCTCTCCATTTATGTGTATGGGAAGACTAAGTTATCACAGTCCTTTGGTAAGCATGCATCTGGTTTTGCTTCCACACCAACTTTTTACTTTGAACTTCTAATATACAATAATATTACTTTTAGCGAAGTTTACACTCATGCGCCCACTTGTTATTAAAAGGTGAGTGTACAATCTTTTCAACTTGATTCTGTTTGTCTGCTGCCTGTATGTATCATTACATGGTCAAGTGTGTAAAGCCCACACCTTCTCTTGAGCAACCAATCACAAGAGAGAAGAGCATGTCAATCTCCCTGTGAGAGCTTGGGGTGATTTCTCTCTGCCACCTCAGAGGTGGCGGAAAGTGTAAGAAGCATCTGTCTGATAACTGCTGCTTCTTACACTGTGGGAAGCAGGCTTGCACTTCCCTGCAAGTGCTCCGGAGCAGCTTATGTGGCTTTGTATATTGAGCCCTTAGTGTTAGATGGTATATACAGTATTATTACGTCTTGTTTTACAATCCCTTCAAAAAGTGTTACCGGCTATAAACAGTTCATGTAAAGCCAAGCAAGGACCTATTTTAGGCGAGTGGATAGAAAAGAAAGAAATAATTAGTCAAATGACATGCACAACATATTGTGTACAACATCATGGTCATATGGATTGAGTATAAAGCGCCTATAGAGGCTGGGTTATGATTGGCCCAATGTGCTAACCAGACCACAATATAATCAGAAAGCCCTTAGGTACATTATAACATACAATAGCCCATAGTAGGGAGTGGTATATTAAAATCTTAATTTATTACAAATATTAATTTATTACAAATATTAATGACATAGACAATGAGTATAAAACCAAGCACAGAATAATAAGATCCAGATCTGATGAGTCTCCTAAAATATTCACTAAATGTCCAATGTGAACTGTCCTATGGGTAAAATCCTGAAAAAACTTTAAAAGACATATAGTCACAAAGTAATTGTCCTCCAAATGTTGAAATGAAGTGATGCAAACGATGGAAAAAGCAAAAAATAAAGTGATTAAAAATTTGAAGAATTGTGACCAAATATATATATATATATATATATATATATATATATATATATATATATATATATATATATATATATATATAAAAACGATGAAAAAAGTAAAAATGGTGTAAAAAATGTGTAAAAAATTAGAAAAATGAAAAACTAATGAAAAATGTGTGTTGATCCAAAAAGATTGGCCAGAGGTGAGAGAAACAATAAAATCAAATAAAAAAAACCCACAATCCTCCAGAAGTGATCCTGATAGTGGTAGTGTCTTTAAATCCTATTTGGTGTAGTGTCCCAGTATCGATCCTATTGGTGTAGTGTCCTATAAACAATAAAATAACATAGTGTATTCCATATAGATAAAATAACAGTGATTAGAATTTTGCTTACCCAGTATCGATGCGTTTCGGCCCCTATTGAGGCCTTTTTCAAGACAAGGCCTCAATAGGGGCCGAAACGTGTCGATACTGGGTAAGCAAAATTCTAATCACTGTTATTTTATCTATATGGAATACACTATGTTATTTTATTGTTTATAGGACACTACACCAATAGGATCGATACTGGGACACTACACCAAATAGGATTTAAAGACACTACCACTATCAGGATCACTTCTTGAGGATTGTGGGTTTTTTTTATTTGATTTTATTGTTTCTCTCACCTCTGGCCAATCTTTTTTGATCAACACACATTTTTCATTAGTTTTTCATTTTTCAATTTTTTTACACATTTTTTACACCATTTTTACTTTTTTCATTGTTTTATATATATATATATATATATATATATATATATATATATATATATATATATATTTGGTCACAATTTTTCATTTCATTTTTAATCACTTTATTTTATGCTTTTTCCATTGTTTGCATCACTTCATTTCAACATTTGGAGGACAATTACTTAGTGACTATATGTCTTTTAAAAAAATTTTCAGGATTTTACCCATAGGACAGTTCTCATTGGACATTTAGTGAATATTTTAGGAGACTCATCAGATCCAGATCTTATTATTCTGTGCTTGGTTTTATACTCATTGTCTATGTCATTAATATTTGTAATAAATTAATATTTGTAATAAATTAAGATTTTAATATACCACTCCCGACTATGGGCTATTGTATGTTATAATGTACCTAAGGGCTTTCTGATTATATTGTGGTCTGGTTAGCACATTGGGCCAATCATAACCCAGCCTCTATAGGCGCTTCATACTCAATCCATATTATCTGACAGTTCATTTGAGGCCAGCTAGGAGGCCTCACGTATAAAGCACAAGGGTTACCACCTGTGGCGCTTATCTATTCACCTTATTTTAATTACAACATCATGGTCCTTTGCATGGTTTAGGTACACTTGTAATGAAAATTATTTATTAGCCTTAAAGGGACATAATACTCATATGCTAAATCACTTGAAACTGATGCAGTATAACTGTAAAAAGCTGACAGGAAAATATCACCTGAGCATCTCTATGTAAAAAAGAAAGATATTTTACCTCACAATCTCCTCAGCTCAGCAGAGTAAGTTATGTGTAAAAAGTTATACTCAACTGCTCCCAGCTGCAGGTAAAAAAAATAAAAAAAATGAAGAAATGAACAGCAGCCAATCAGCATCAGCAGTGCTGAGGTCATGAACTTTTACTGTGATCTCATGAGATTTGACTTGACTCTCATGAGATTTCATTGTAAACTTCCTTTACCTGATTGGTGAAATAAGATGAGAGTGCACGATGCTCATCCCTTCAGATATCCCAGGACAAACACACTAAAATGCTGCTTAGAAATCCTTTACAATGGGAGGTGGCTACTGAGGAACTTTTGAGGTAAAATATCTTTCTTTTTTACATAGAGATGTTCAGGAGATATTTTCTAGTCAGCTTTTTACAACTATGCTGCATCACTTTCAAGTGTTTAAACATTTGGGTATTATGGCCCTTTAATAAATCTGTTTATTTCCCATGTTCTTTTAGGATTATTTTAATTACATTCAGGTTAGCATCAAATTAAACTACAGAAAATATGGGCAGTGTATACAGTCTGTCTGTTTACACTTCAGAAAATAACAGGGATTTAAAGAGCCAAATACAAATATATAAGAGATGCAAAGTGGTTTTCTGACATACATTTAAATGGAAGCTTTATGAAGAAAGCCCATGAAACATCTATAACCCAAATGGAACAAGCATTCACTATAAAAGGAGGAAGCTCTTTCTTAACCTTATAATCCATGAAGATCAAAGTAATAGTCCAATTACCCAAAACAAAGTTGGATGCTTTTAGGGGTCTATTTTAACACGAAAATTGAAGACAGGCTTGAAGGGCTTGCTTCCATTGAGCCGTTAAAAATGGAGCTGTAAGCTACCGAGGCAGCCAACAGCTAAAAGTAATTTATGGCTCTATTTTAGTACCAGGTTTCCATTTAAAAGGTTTCCGATTTGCGTGCGGGCGCTCTTTCGTGTAGGTGTAAGTTAACGTTGTGTTAACGCTTCGACCCGATGCCGGATTTCTAAAACATTAACAGGTTACTATGGTAACCCGACCTTACACTACACTCGATCGCATATATGGTGTCGCATACAAAGGCGGCGGGTATACTATACCCATTGCTCACTGTTAAAATCAAATCAAACACCTAACGCATTTGCAATATCTATCTCTCAACCGCAACCCCCCACCACAATAACTAATGTTTTAACCCCTAACCCGCCAACCCCCATATCGCAAAGTATCTATCAAAGTGATGAACCCCTAAACTGCCATCCCCCCACAACGCAATCTAGCTGTATAAACTATTTACCCTTAAACTGCCATTAACCCACATCACAATTAACCTAATAAATCTATTAACCCCTAAACCGCTTAACCCCACAATGGAAATAAATAATCACTAAGCACCCTAACCTAACACCCCCTAAATTAACCCCATTACATAAATTAAAATAATCCAAAATTACAATTAAAATAAAAAAAATACATTACTTTAAAAATAAAAAATAAAAAGTTTAAATTAAACTAAAATTAAAAAAAAATAAAAAAAGTCTAACATTACATAAAATAATAAACCAAATTATAAAAAATAAAAAAATAAACCTAATCCCTATGAAAATAACCCCCCCAAAATAAAAACACCCCCTAATTTAATACTAAACTATCAATAGCCCTTAAAAGGACCTTTTGTATGGCATTGCCCTAAGTTAAACAGCTCTTTGACCTGTTCAAATCAGCCTATAGGATTTCAATAGCTTTCATCCTATTGGCTAATTTGAAGAATCTAATTTATGTAATAGGGTTAATTTAGGGGGTGTTAGGTTAGGGGGCTAAGTGTGTAGTTATTTGTGACATGAGGGCATGGCGGTTTAGGGGTTAATAGTTTAAATAGCTAAATTGCGTTGTGGGGGCATGGCGGATTAGGGGTTAATAGTTTAAATGGCTAGATTGTGTTGTGGGGCATGGCGCATTAGGGGTTAATAGTTAAAATAGATACTTTGCAATATGGGGGTTGGCAGATTAGGGGTTAATGGTTTAAATAGATACTTTGCGATATGGGGGCATGGCGGATTAGGGGTTAATAGTATTAATTGCTAGTTTGCATTGTGGGGCATGGCGGTTTAGAAGTTAAAAGATTTATTATAAGTTGCGATGTGGGGAGGATGACGGGGTTTTGACGTGTCGGGTTAGATTTCAATAGGAAAAAGGTCTCAAGGAGCACCTTTTTCCTGTTTTACACCTAGTTGAGCTGGATGTAATTTTTGTTACTGTATCGGCAGCCTCTGACAGTGTAGTAATGGTTTGTGCGGTCATTGGAAACTGGGTATAATTAAAAGATTAGCGGCTTCTGATACTTTGTATGTGACACGATAATGTTTTCGGCAGCTGGAGTCCCGTTGCCGAAATTTAGTTATAACGGGCCGTTGGAAGCAGTCGATAAACAATATTGCTTCCAACATCATATTTATCGGTTTGCGAGTGCATGCAAACCAAATTACGGCTCAATGGAAACGAATCTAGCAAAATGGTCTAGAAAGGTAACAAATGTTGCAAAAGATTAAAAGGATGAGATCGCAAAACCTCTCTACATCAATGTGGAATGGTATTAAAAAAATCAAGGCTATAAAAATGTAGAAATTATAGTAAAGATAAATCTTCCACTAAACACAAAAATATTCTCCTTAACAGAATCTTAGATACCTGAAAAAGAAGATGTATTAAAAGCAAGGTCTGAAAGTCTATCCTGCGCCTCTTAGAAACAATATTGTTTTACCAAGGATCTCACTTGAAAGCTCTGTTCCATGAAATATATTAGTCCAGTTTAAAGGTAGAAACTGAGATGGAATGCTTTGGATTTTAGACCCCCTTATACTTGGATTAAGAAGCATTCTTAGGAGGTTTGAATTTAATCAACACAGAGAGCATACAATTATTGCGTTATCCTGCAAAAAAAGTCTATTCAAAAACAGAATATTAAAAATCATTAACTAAAGTGGTGAGACCATTAAACTACCTGTACTCAGTATATTTCTATGAGAGTGAAATAATTATTATTAGTGAAGGAAAATAATTATGATTTAATAACGATTTACAGTCATATAACCCATTTAATATCAAAATAATGTTATTGAATGTTGAGTTAGCCGCTATCAGAATAATGTTCTTGAATGTTGAGCCAGTTGATTACTGTAAACGTGTATAGCAGCAAGCACTTATTTTACTTGTCTTAATGTATATCTTTGAATTCCTATAAAACATAATTGTCTTTGTAACTGTCAGAGCTGATATAAAGAGATTAATTGATCTTTTCTCCTGTTATTATTTTTATTAATAAAGTAAATGAGATATATGCATAAACAAATATTTCAGTCAAAGAAATAGTGACAGCATGTTGACAGATAAGTTAAAAAAAAAAGATGTAACAAATGTGTTAACAGTGAGACAATTGATTTTTAAAAACTAAAGCTGCACTGACCTGTAGTCTGTTAGTGAAACAAATAAATAGATAACACATAATATGATTAATCGCTTGTGGGTTTTTTTTTTTACATGTATTAAAAGGAAAGAGATGCAAGAGAGAAAAAAAAGTAGATTAAAGGGTCATTAAAGTCGAAATTAATCTTTCATGATTCACATAGAGCATGCAGTTTTAAGGGACTTTCCAATATAACTTTTATATGCACACTTTATGAGGCACTTGCTCAAACTGAGTTTGTGCAAAAGTTCACAGGGTATACGTATTTTAGTCTGTGATTGGCTGATTGCTGTCACATGACACAGGGGACTGACAAATGGGGGAAAATGCATTCGTCAGAAAAAGAATCTACTACTTAAATTCATAGTAAGTGTTATTGCATTGTCTTTTTTATTAAATACTTGTCAGTTATGCAATTCTACTGTATTGCTTATAAATTTACTGGCCTGCATAACAATTATTAGGAGTACCATTATACAATACAGGTACATAAGATCTACTGCAGAACATTGTCAGAAGTATACATATTTCTAAACAGAAAATAGTAGCTATTCCACACTTACGTAAAAAAATACAAGATGAAAATGAATAGAATTTTAAATAGCTCTCATCAGTATAAAACTCTGATAAGTGTTATTTCAATTGTATGCAAAGGTAGATATTAAATATAGCTAGTTTTAGCTAGTTAAAAGCTAATAACCAGTAACCACTTAGGGCGCAATTTGATATACGGCGTAGTTTGCGGCGCAAGCGAGGGAACCCGCGTCACCCGCAGCTTCAGCTCGCAACTTGAGCTATCCAATATACGGCGCCGTCAGATGCTTACGTGCCGTAAGTCAGATAAACCAGCGATGTCCAGAAATCTGCGTAAGTACAAATTTCTGGAGTCGCCAGTGACTTACGGCACGTTAGAAACTGCCGGCGCCTACAAAACCTGACTAAAGTATGAAATCACCCGCACTGTCTAACACGCCTCCCAAACATAGCCCGACACGTCGAACCCTCTATCCGCTATCCCCCTCACTATCCTAACAATAAAAAAAGTTATTAACCCCTAAACCGCCGCTCCCGGACCCCGCCGCCAGCTATATTAAATCTATAACCCCCTAAAGTGAGCCCCTAACACCGCCGCCATCTACCTTACCTACCCCCTAAAGTGAGCCCCTACCCCGCCGCCATCTACCTTACCTACCCCCTAATGTGAGCCCCTTACACCGCCGCCATCTACCTTACCTACCCCCTAAAGTGAGCCCCTACCCCACCGCCATCTATTTTAAAATTATTAACCCCTAATTTAATCCCCCTACCCCACTGCCATCTATATTAAATTATTTAACCCCTAAAATACTAAACTATTCCTACCACTAAACCTAAGTCTAACCCTACAAATAGCCCTGAAAAGGGCTTTTTGCGTGGCATTACCCCAAAGTAAACTGCTCTTTTGCCAGCCCTTAAAAGGGCTTTTGGCGGGGCTTTGTCACAAAGTAATCAGCTCTTTTGCCTACAATCTAAATCCCCCTACACCGCTGCCACCTATAATAAATTTATTAACCCGTAATCTAATCCCCCTACACCGCCGCCACCTATATTAAACACATTAACCCCTAATCTAATCCCCCTACACCGCCGCCAGCTATATTAACTATATTAACCCTAATTATATTAGGGTTAATATAGTTAATATAATTATTATATTATATATATATATTAACTATATTAACCCTAATTATATTAGGGTTAATAATATAGTTAATATCGTTATTATATTATATATATATATATATATATATATATTAAGTATAATAACCCTATCTAACTCTAACATCCCTAACTAAACTCTTATTAAAATAAATCTAATATTAATATTATTAATGAAAATATTCCTATTTAAATCTAAATACTTACCTATAAAATAAACCCTAAGATAGCTACAATGTAATTAATAATTACATTGTAGCTATTTTAGGGTTTATATTTATTTTACAGGTAACTTGGTATTTATTTTAACTAGGTACAATAGCTATTAAATAGTTAATAACTATTTAATAGCTACCTAGTTAAAATAATTACCAATTTACCTGTAAAATAAATCCTAACCTAAGTTACAAATACACCTACACTATCAATAAATTAAATAAACTACAAATATCTAAACTAAAATACAATTAAATTAACTAAACTAAATTACAAAATAAAATAAAAAAAGATTACAAGATTTTTAAGCTAATTACACCTATTCTAAGCCCCCTAATAAAATAATAAAGCCCCCCAAAATAAAAAAAATCCCTACCCTATTCTAAATTAAAAAAGTTCAAAGCTCTTTTACCTTACCAGCCCTTAAAAGGGCCTTTTGAGGGGCATGCCCCAAAGAAAACTGCTCTTTTGCCTGAAAAAAACCCACAATACCATCCCCCAACATTACAACCCACCACCCACATACCCCTAATCTAACCCAAACCCCAGTTAAATAAACCTAACACTACCCCCCTGAAGATCTCCCTACCTTGTCTTCACCCAACCGGGCCGAACTCCTCATCCGATCCGGGCGATGTCTTTATCCAAGTGGCAGCAAAGTCTTCTTCCATCTGGCGGCATCTTCCATCAATCTTCTTTCTTTGCTCCTCCGACGCGGAGCATCCATCCCGGCCGACGACTGAACGATGAATGAGGTACCTTTAAATGACGTCATCCAAGATGGCATCCGTCGAATTCCGATTGGCTGATAGGATTCTATCAGCCAATCGGAATTAAGGTAGAAAAATCTGATTGGCTGATTGAATTAGCCAATCAGATTCAAGTTCAATCCGATTGGCTGAACCAATCAGCCAATCAGATTGAGCTCGCATTCTATTGGCTGTTCCGATCAGCCAATAGAATGCAAGCTCAATCTGATTGGCTGATTCAATCAGCCAATCAGATTTTTCCTACCTTAATTTTGATTGGCTAATAGAATCCTATCAGCCAATCGGAATTTGACGGACGCCATCTTGGATGACGTCATTTAAAGGTACCTCATTCGTCGTTCAGTTGTCGGCCGGGATGGATGTGCCGCGTCGGAGGAGCGAAGAAAGAAGAGTGAAGATGCCGCTTGATGGAAGATGCTGCCGGATGGAAGAAGACTTTGCTGCCGCTTGAATAAAGACATCGCCGGGATGAAGACTTCTTCTTTGCCGCTTGGATAAAGACATCGCCCGGATCGGATGAGGAGTTCGGCCCGGTTGGGTGAAGACAAGGTAGGGAGATCTTCAGGGGGGTAGTGTTAGGTTTTTTTAAGGGGGGTTTGGGTGGGTTTAGAATAGGGGTATGTGGGTGGTGGGTTGTAATGTTGGGGGGGTGTTGTGTTCTTTTTTTTACAGGCAAAAGAGCTGTTAACTTGGGGTAAATACCCTGCAAAAAGCCCTTTTAAGGGCTGGTACAGAGCTGGATATTTTATAATTTAGAATAGGGTAGGGAATTTTTTATTTTGGGAGGCTTTATTATTTATTAGGGGGCTTAGAATAGGTGTAATTAGCTTAAAATTGCTGTAATCTTTTTTTTTTTGTAGCTATCTTAGGGCTTATTTTATAGGTAAGCATTTAGATTTAAATAGGAATATTTTAGTTTATAATATAAATTAGATTTATTTAATAAGAATTTAGTTAGGGGTGTTAGGGTTAGATAGAGTTAATATAGCTAATATAAATACTATAGTAACTATATTAACTATATTAACCCTAATATAATTAGGGTTAATATAGTTAATATATATAATGTAATAACTATATTAACTATAATATACTTAGGGTTAATATAGATAATATAGCTGGCGGCGGGGTAGGTAGATTAAATTAGGGGTTAATAATTTTAATATAGATGGCGGCGGTGTAAGGGGCTTACATTAGGGGTTAATACTATTAATATAGGTGGCGGCGGTGTAGGGAGGGCAGGTTATAGGGCAAAAGAGCTGTTTACTTTGGGGCAAAGCCCCGCAAAAGGCCCTTTTAAGGGCTGGTAATAGAGCTTATTACTTTAGGGATATTAGATTAGGGGTTAATAATATTAATATAGCTGGTGGCGGTATAGGGGGATTAGATTAGGGGTTAATAATTTTTATATAGGTGGCGGCGGTGTAAGGGGTCAGATTAGGGGATAGATAAGGTAGATGGCGGCGGTGTAAGGGGTTCACATTAGGGGATAGATCAGGTAGATGGCGGCGGTGTAAGGGGTTCACATTAGGGGATAGATCAGGTAGATGGCGGCGGTTTTAGGGGTTCACATTAGGGGATAGATCAGTTAGATGGTGGCGGTTTTAGGGGCTCACAGTAGGGGGTTAGTTTATGTAGGTGGCGGCGGGGTCCGTGGGCGGCGGTTTAGGGGTTAAACACTTTATTAGGGATTGCGGCGGGGGATCGAGGTTGACAGGTAGATAGACATTGCGCATGCGTTAGGTGTTAGGTTTATTTTGCAGGTAGTTTAGGTAGTTACGGGGCTCCAATAGTCAGCGTAAGGCTTCTTACGGCTGCTTTTTGTGGCGAGGTGAAAATGGAGTAAGATTTCTCCATTTTCGCCACGTAAGTCCTTACGCTGTATATTGGATACCAAACTACGCTGGTTTGGTATACCTGTCTATGGCCAAAAAAACTACGGGCGACGGCAGAAATATACGGGCGTAACTTCTAGGTTACGCCGTATATAGGATACCAAACCCGCGCAGATTTTGGCGTTGCCGGCTTTTGCGGGCGACGATTTATATCTGATTTAGCCCTTAAAGGGATGTGATATCCAAATGCTAAATCACTTGAAAGTGATGAAACATATCTATTTGCAAGGGAGTATGCATCTGAAATGTGCAAGGGTTTATATATAAACTTTATTTCCCTACTTAGCATATGGATGTTTACTATGAAATCTAGTATGATTATTGTGAAATCCCACAAGATCACTGGAGAGCAAAGTAAGACCGCAGCTCTGATTATGTGGACTGGCTATTTTTTTTAACCATGTGATTGGCTTTTTTATTTTTAACTATGCAGGTGACAGTAAAAACAAATAGTAGCTGAAGGAAGCTTTTACTCTGGTGAGCTGGGGAAATCTAGAAGTAAGATATATTAATTTTGTACACAAATATGTACATGTGATATTTTCTACTCAACTTCATACAAATGTTCTGCATCACTTTCAATTGATTTTCCAGTTAGGAACATATTTAACCAATAGAAAAATGCAGAGAGTGATATATATACTGTCTGAAATATATAGCACAGTTATACTATAATTATAAGCAGTTGCATATCCTAAATTATTGACTAACACTACAGTTATACAAATCAACACCATGACAAACCTTGCTTTGCATATCCTATCAGAAAGGATAGAGTTAAGTATCTAAATAACATTTCCACAGTCTTAAAAATGCATTTAGTACCTATTTATCCCTAAGATACAATAAAAATAACATGATAGGTACCATTCAGGTGAAATATGTCACCAAGGGCCAAGTGTTCTAAATATTTCTAGGTTCTTTGAGAAATGGTAATTTCACTCTTATAGTCTTGCAAAGCTCCTGCATGGTGAAATGTTTAGTTTTTCTCTTAATTTTGTATGTATCCCAGCATTTTTTAAATCTTTTATACTTTATTTATCCAAGCATCAATACAAAATCAAACCATTACTACTCCCTCCAGTATTCCTCTCAATATGAAAATGTGTTCCATCATAAATGATCTTCACAAACTTAAGCATTTCCTATCATAACATTCTCTCCATTCTCTCCTACAGGCTATACAAATTAAAACCATGAGTCATCATTATTATCATACAACATTAATTTTGCCATTTTTAAACAAAAATGCAATACAATTATTAGCACCTTAGAAAGAAATCAGTGCTAACTACTGCAGCATCTGTATTTCCTTCAAATATAATAAAAACCAGAATCTAAAATTATTTGTTGTACTCTTTTGTAAGATACACAGAAGAAATCTTTAATAAACCAATTACAAAGTGACACATCATCACAAATCAGTAGTTTGTTTTTATTTTTCTAAGACCAGTTTCACTGCCTCATTTTAATTGCATTATGAACACAAAATATTGATGTGTGCAACATATAATTGATGAAACAGCCAAACATGAAGTGTCATATTTTTTGCAGAAAAAGATAGAGGCCTATTTATCAAAGGTCTGTCGGTCCTGATCCGACAGTGTGGATCAGGTCCGACAGACATCACTGAATGTGGAGAGCCAATCGGTCGCCAGCAGGGGGGTGTCAATCAACCCGATCGTACTCAATCTGGTTGAATTGTGGCAATCTCTGTCCGCCTCATCAGAGCAGTCTTTAGACTGCTGCTCCATAACTTGCATTTCTGGCGAGTCTCCAGAAACACGGGCCCTCAAGCTCCATTCAGAGCTTGATAAATGGGCCTCTAAGTTAAAACTGTGATAGAAAAGGTTCTCAAGGGGCCGGCCATCAGTGTTCCGGGGTTTTCTAGAAGTTGAACGTTTTCCCTTAAACCTCAAACCAGTCTGTGGAATAGAGACTGTTTTGCGCTTGTTTTGAGCTTGTGTCTCGCAAGATTGTTGTTTTTTGATATTATTATTATCAGGTATTTGTACAGCGCCAACAGGTTTTGTTGTTTTTTTTTTCACTTGTTTTCAAGTTCTTTTGTGCATAATCTAGAGTAGATTTGTTTTCTGTAATATGTTAAAAGTATTTTTGTGATGTCGATATCCTTTTCAGTAAAACTCATTTTATAGAAGTGACTGGTTATAAACAGTCATAAGATAGATTCAGCTCTATTGATTATAATGGACTTTAACCTGATAGCACAATGATCCAGAAGCATTCTATATTATAATAGCCAAATATTATCTATGATTTATAATCAAGTTAGCAGATAATTACAATACAGTACATTACATGTTAAGATTAAACCATCTAATTGGTTCTGTGATATTTTATTTTATATTTGTAACAGTAACATGCCTGGTGTCTTGGGGTCAGACTTGACTCAGATCTTTCTTTCACTCCTCACATTCAGTCCTTGGCTAAAGCATGCTGCTTCCACCTTAAAAACATTGCTAAAATCATACATTTTCTTACACAAGACACAACTAAGATTTTACTCTACTCTCTCATCCTTTCCTGCCTCGACTTCTGCAACTACATCCTCACTGGTGTCCCTAGCTGCCGCCTAGCTCCTTTACAATCCATAATGAATGCCTCTGCCAGGCTGATCTTCCTTACACATCGCTCTTCATTAGCCGCACCTCTTTGCCAATCCCTTCACTGGCTTAATATTGCCACCAGGATTAAACACAAAATTCTCCCTCTGACACACAAAGCCCTCAATTGCATTGTTCCCCCCTACATCTCAGACCTTGTCTCCAGATACTCTCCCTCGCAACCCCTTCACTCTGCTCGTGATGTCCTACTCTCCTCCTCACTTGTTACCTCCTCACATTACCGTTTACAAGATTTCTCCAGACTGGCTTTCATCTTATGGAACTCTCTGCCTCACTCCACAAGGATCTCCCCTAGTTTTAAAATCTTCAAGTGCTCCCTGAAGACTATTCAGGGACACATACAACCTACACTAACCTTCCTATCTCCACTGCTATCTCCTTAAACCCCATAGCACGTAAGCCTATAAGCCCAGCTGTTTGTAGTCCACCTTCATAAGAGCCAACTACAACAGTGGAACTCTGGGTAGGACCCTCTACCCATTTGATCCCTGTAATAGTTTTTTTTATACCACCTATGTTCATAGCACTGCGGGACCTGTTAGCGTTCTACAAATACCTGATAATAAATAACAGTAAATGAAAATGACATTACCCACTATGATTTATTTTCAAAATTTACAAAAGTTAATATGGATATAAATGTTACATCTTGCAGAGCATTCCAGCTTATATATTTAGCTGATAGTATATTTTCTGAGTATGTTCTGCAGATAAACAAATACAGCAACTGTCGTATGCATGAAAAGTTTTCAATATAATTGTCTGTCAATGATATGATGATTTATAATGCAATCTGTTACTTCTGCTGCTACAGATAAGTCTAATTTGGTGCAATTGTTTTAGATATGATGAACTTGACAATCACTCTCAATTTTCTAGTTTGGATTTTATTCAGGTAATGCAGCCAATCAGAATTTGCTCATTTACAGCTTTTAAATACTCTAGAAGCAGTCAAACACATTACAATGAAGACATTAGCATATCTGCTTCTGACAAAGCCACTATAGTTTATACAATATAAAGCTGCAAACACGCATTAATGTTTTAGTTCTTGTTTTAAGTAACAATAGAAGTGACAGCAACAAAACAATACCATATTATAGAGTTTTACAAAACAAGGAGAATAGCCGTCACTTCCTTAAACTACCAAAATTCACTTTCCATTATACTAAATCTATCTTTTAAATACAAAATGGCTTCTACTTATAGAAAAATGCATGTAAAATATATATTTTGTTGTTGTATTAATGAATGGTACAGGAAATTCTACATTTTAAATCTGACATGATGTAAAGGTGCCGTGGGAATATAATATTATCTCATATATAGTAAGGCATGCTTACTGTTTTACTCTTAGTTGGATTCATTGTTTTGTTATGAAGCAACATAAAAGTGTGAACATAAAGTTATTGAACGTGTTAGAGCAACAATTTAAAATTCGTTCTGTAAGGTGTGCTGCCAAAATTGTAGGATTTCTATTTTAAAAAAGAAAGACTTACCATCTTCCATTAGTTAAAGCATAAGACCTAAGCTCAAGTGTACTCATGACAGTGTATTTGTGTCATACTATAAAGACAGGGGGGGGGGGTTTATCAAGCCGTCAATTGGCCCCAATGCATTTGTTTCCGCGTGAGTATTCAGGCTCGCCGGAAACAGGAGTTAAAAAGCAGCAGTCTTAAGACCGCTGCTCCTTAACTCGTCCGCCACCTCTGAGGAGGCGGACAGCAATCAGCCTAATCGGAAACATATGCTGTCGGCATTTATAGATGTGCGGCAGACATGTTCCACTACAACGCATCGTGTCCGCTCACACTTTGATAATTCGGCCCAGGGAGTCTTATTCTACTACAAAGAGAAAAGCAGGAATAATTCAGCCCATAAAGTCATACACCTAGATTACGAGTTTTGAGCGATATAGGGAAAGTAACGAACACAACAAAAGTTTAAAAAAACCCCGCCATGTGCCGGCAATATGGCTGCATTGAGCTCCATACCGCACACAAAAGCAGTGGTGTTTGGACATGCTCGTGCACGCTTTCCCCATAGACATCAATGGGGAGAGCTGGCTAAAAAAAAAGTCTAACACCTGCGATCACAGAAACAAAAGCTCCGTAACGCAGCCCCAATGAAGTCTATGGGGAAAAAGAAAATACCGTTTAAACTTAATAACCTAACATAAACCGTACATCTAAACACCCCTAATCTGCTGCCCTTGACATCGCCGACACCTGCCTACAGTTATTAACCCCTAATCTGCTGCTCCCAATATCGCAGTCACTATACTTAAGTTATTAACCCCTATTCCACCACACCCCAACATTGCTGCACCTATATTAAAGTTATTAACCCCTATTTTGCGTCTCCCCGGCATCGCTGCAACTAAATAAAGTTATTAACCCCTAAACCTGTAACCTCCCACATCACTACCACTAAAGAAACCTATTAACCCCTAAACCGGCAGCTCCGCACATCGCAACAACCTAAATTAAACTATATTAACCCTTAACCCTAACGTAACCCTAACCTTAATACCCTCTAACTTTAACATAATTAAAATATAGCTAAATTAAAATTACAATTATTAACTAAATAAACCTATTAACCCCTAAACCGCCAGCCCCACATTGCAACAACCTAAATTAAACTATTAACCCCTACCCCTAAACCTAGCCCTACCCCTACCCCTAAATCTAACCCTAACACCCCCTAACTTTAACATAATTAAAATATATCTAAATTAAATTTACAATTAATAACTACATAATACCTATTTAAAACTAAATACCTGTAAAATAAAACCTAAGCTAGCTACAATATAACTAATAGTTATATTGTAGCTAGCTTAGGTTTTATTTTTATTTCACATGTAAATTTGTATTTATTTTAACTAGGTAGACTAGTTATTAAATAGTTATTAACTATTTACTAACTACCTAGTTAAAATAAATACAAACTTACCTGTCAAATAAAACCTAACCTGCCTTACACTAAAACCTAACATTACAAAAAAAAACCCACTAAAATCATAAAAAAACACCCCCAAAACTACCAAGGGCCCTTAAAAGGGCCTTTTGGGGGACCCTTAAAAGGGCCTTTTGTAGGGCATTGCCCAGAGATAACCAGCTCTTTTGCTAAAAATAAAAATCCAAACCCCCCTAACACTATGCAAACCCCCACCCGTCAAACTACCAAGGACCCTTAAAATTGCCTTTTGGTGGGCCCTTAAAAGGGCCTTTTGTAGGGCATCGCCCTAAGGTAAACAGCTCTTTTACAAAAAAAAAAACACCCCCTAAAATATAAATTACACAAAATAACAAACAAATGATCAAAAAAAAAAAAAAAAATTCCTATTCTAATACCCATAAAAAACCACCCCAAAATAAAAAACCTAATCTAGAATAAACTACCAATGGCCCTTAAAAGGGCATTTAGTTCTTTTACTGCCCAGAACCTAAATTAAAAAAAAAAAAAAAACACCCCATGATGGTTTTGTGATCTGCAGCAGACGTGCTTTATCAGAGCTCTGGCATAAAACACTGAATAAAGTGTGTTTGCAGCGTTATAAATTGAGCCTATTATTACAGCCACACCAGGCAAGTGAAGGGGAGACCCAGAAAGCATTTTTGGGCTTTATTTTGATTGAGGAAGTGGAATTGGAGGAAGGCCGACCGGGAGAACCAGAGGAGTTGGTAGGAAAGTCCGAGGCTTCGGCCTACATCGGCACTCGCACAGCATAACAGCAGCTCATTTTAAAGAGCAGTGGATCATCTCTCAGCCGAGCAACACTCTGCCAGAAATTGGGGGAACCAAGTATTATCTATCATCTTATAAAGAAGAGGCATTATCCTGATTATGCCGCAGTTTGGAAAAGTTCCAGCGAAAAGGCAGTAAGTGTCACTTTATAAACATCATACATAAGCATATAACCCTCCCTTATAAACATCCTAAAATTGAAGTTTCCTACAGCCTATTTGCATAGCTTTGTTATTAATATAAAAGGCCCAGAACTCATTGTACTCTATACAGCAAGTGAAAGGCCTAGCACTAACAGAACTCCACGTGGGTGCTCTATCTGATGTATATGCTTAAGTAACTGAATACAAGCCTCATCGGAGACATAAATGTGAGAGTGATAATCAACAAATAGGGGATTCATTGGATTGAGGTTCTTATTAGTGAGAGTGGACATTTACAACATCTAAAAGTCTGACTGACCTGAAGGGGCAACTACTGAGGCAACTTTAGGATAAATCGGGTAGGCAAACTACACACCTCTCAGTGGTCTTGTGACATTAGAACCAGGATCCCCTATATATCAGAACCTAAAATGCGATATTATATTTCTGCAATGCAAGTAGGAGACTTAATATGTTAGTGCTGAAGTAATCATGGTCAACCTGGAATAACTACTAACAGTGATATAAAGATAAAATCATCAGCAATGCTACTATAAAGAGAATGTACTGATATTGTGCCCCCTCATTACTTTACTTTATTTAAGCAGTCTGAATTATACAGCCTTAGAATTGTGTGAGAAATAACTGACATAGTCTCTTGATAAGGCGCGAGCAGCTACAATCAAGATGAAAAGCAGAAATCAATCTGTAAAAGAATGTCTCTCCAAATCTCAATCGAAACTAAAAACACTAGAGAAATCTACAGGCTCACCTAAACATAGTACCATGAGTGAAACCTCAGAGGAGGAGAATGGACAACAAGGTGACATCCCAAATAATGAGTTATTGACTCAAATAAAATCCTTTTTTCATGAGGAGTTAAAAACAGCCCTGCATGATCTTAAGCAAGATATCATAGAGATTGGAGGCAGGACAACAGAGATTGAAAACAGATTGGAAGATATTTCGGAAGAAATTCCACAAATCCAGCATACATTACTAGATCACTCCATCTACATAAAAAAGCTTGAAGATCAAGTTGAGGATCTGGAGAATAGATCTAGATGGTCTAACCTTCGCATTAGAAATCTACCGGAGGATATAAAAATTTGCAGGCTGATATAACTGAGATTTTCCACCAACTCATCCCAGACACAGAGCCCACAATGTTAATTCTGGACAGAGTGCACAGGGCCTTAACCAAACCCACTCAATCCAAAACAAGAGACATTATTGTTAAGCTACACTATTTCCACATCAAGGAATTAATTATCCAAGCAGCCAGACAGGCTCGCACCATCACATATGAGGGCCACAATATTCAGATATTCACTGATTTATTGCCAATAACACTGAGGAGGCGCAGGGAGTTACGACCAGTGGTCACAGCTCTTATAAAAGAAAATATAAGATACCGCTGGAACTTCCCATTCAAATTGATCTTCACTCATAATAACATCTCCTATTCTTGCTCTACACTGGAAGAAGGACTGATGCTCCTAGCTAAATTGGAGATCCAAGTTTCTGAAGAAGAGCCACAGACCATTCATAAAGCTGCAAGAAAGCCGATACAGAGAGTTTGGACGACAGTAAGCAAGAGTGGCAAACCCAAAAAAGTGAAAACCTCCTCAAATAATGAAGATGAAGACATCGACCCTCCAGTGGAATCTCTTACAGTACCTTGATTCATCCCTAATTAGCTTTTGGGACTCATTTTACCCCAAGATGGGAAGAAGTGAAGGTGGACTTGCCTTATAGATCACAGGGAGGATGCTAGAGGCAGACTATAAGATTGATGATACCCGAACTTTCTTATTCACAGTTATGAAGAGGACTGTATGCAGCACTGTTACATGAGAGTTCAGGGTCCATGGAAGCCTTCCCTTCTTTGCTCTACATCTACTTCTCCTGATCCCTCTTTTCCTTTCTACTTCTTGCTTTAATCCTTTCTATCCTTATCTCTAATGCTAAGTTATTTAGATTTGCTGACAGTATTTAGATTTTATTTATCCATTTGAGTCTAGGTTATTGGAAAAATGCTGTAAGTTCCAGAGTTGACCTAAGTTATTATATTTGTTTTGTTACCGATGCATAATGCTGCGTTAAGTTGTAAGTATTTATTTTGTTTTTGTTTTTATTTAAAGTTATATACAGTCTCAAATGTTCACACAATACAGATGTATAAAACATGGTCACATAAAATTGACTCTAGGCACAAATGGGGCGATGTTGGCAAAACCATGGGGGGAAAAAGTTATGCACATTAAATTAATAACACATAATGTAAGGGGGTTGAACTCCAACATAAAAAGGAAAAAAGCAATCTCAGATTATAAATCCCAAAGTGCCCATATAATAATGCTGCAGGAGACACACTTTGTTTCAGAAACCACACCTAAGTACTGGGATAAGAACTATCCGTTGCAGTTTCATGCACTTAATGCTAAAAAAAATGTGGGGTGGCCAGTCTATTACATGCATCCTTAAATTTCAAGAAAGAGGAAATTCTTAAAGATAAGGAAGGGAGACTCTTAATTGTAAAGGGAACAATACATAATACTCCAGTAATTCTGGTGAATGTCTATGCACCCAATGATAACCAAGGCCCATTCTTGAGTAGGTTAAGTAGGCTTCTATCGAGCTGGAAAAAAAGTAGGCTCATCATAGGGGGGGACTTTAATTTGACGCTAAATGATGACTTAGACAGAACCTCAAAGTTAACATATACAAAAAGAAGGACAACCCCAGCACAACAACTGCTCAGAGACCTCCTACTAGACTATAATCTTATCGACAGCTGGAGAGCATTTAATAAAGGAGTTAAGGATTATACCTTTTACTCCCCAGTCTATGGCTCATACTCCAGAATAGACCTAATCTTGGTTAGTCAGATACTTCTACCGCTAATAAAATCTGCCTCCATACTTAATAGTGCTTGGTCAGATCATGATATGGTGGTGGTAGAGTTTGAGGGGATGGTTAATATGCATAGAACAAGGTCATGGTCTCTACACCCGAGCATGCTCCAAAATGACATTCTAGTTCAAAAAAATACAGAAACACATTAGCGAGTTTACAACTATATACGAAGGGACCACATCCAACCCAAACTTTGTTTGGAGTGCACTTAAAGCTTCTCTACGAGGAATACTGATAGAGGAGGCAAGCAGAATTAGAAAAACACACAATGCCACTATAGAAACACTGAGGAAGGAAATTGAGATAATAAGAGAACAACTAACCAATAAAAAGCAACATAAACTAGTGAAACTACTAAATAGCAAAAATGTAGAATTAAATCAACTATTAGACAGAGAGGCGATCCACTCAATTAAATTAGTGGACACCAGGTACTATATTTATGGCAATAAGCCAGATAAGATGCTGGCAAATAAGCTTAAAGAAATTACTAGGGCCTCCACTATCCCACAGATTCAAGGGGCTAATGGCCGAGTAACTAACGATCCCCTCCAAATAGCCAATGAATTTGCAAAATTTTACACTCAGCTATATAATTTACCCAAAAATAAAGAGGGAATTAATAAAAGAAGGGATTTAGACATTTTCTTAGGGAATAGCAGATTGAACACAGTCTCAGAAGAAGAGTTGAGTTCCTTAAATGCCCCCATCACGACACAGGAAGTCTTATTTGCCATTCGAGATTTGAAAAGGAATAAAGCTCCAGGCCTGGATGGCTTTCCGGGCTCTTTCTATAAAGATCTACAAATGTCAATAGCACCCCTTTTGGTGAAATTATACAATAATATTTTGCAGGGAGTTGAGATTCCCCCGGATTTGCTGACTGCGAGGGTGACAGTCATTCTGAAAGCAGGAAAGAATACACAATATTGCCAGAATTACCGCCCAATATCCTTGATTAATCAAGACCTGAAACTGTTCACCAAGATACTAGCAAACCGCCTAGCTGGGCCCATTAGAAACCTGATAGATACAGACCAGGTGGGCTTCATCTCCCAGAGAGAAGCCCCAGACAATACACGAAAAGTTATTGACCTAATCAGTTATGCGATGATAAAGAAAGTGCCTTCTCTGTTTCTAGCTTTGGACGCAGAGAAGGCATTTGACAGGGTCAACTGGGAATATATGTTCGCAGTCATTAATAGAATGGGGATAAGAGGACCTTTTATTTATGCTTTAAAAATAATTTATTCCACACCTCACGCATATATTAGGCTCTCAGGGTATCAGTCATCGCAAATACAAATTCGAAATGGAACCAGGCAGGGGTGCCCTTTGTCTCCCCTGTTGTCCGCAATGTGTATTGAACCTCTGGCAATACTAATTAGAGATAATCCAGATGTGGCGGGACTTAAGGTAGGAGCTAGAGAATATAAAATATCTCTCTTTGCGGATGATGTCATCCTCGCAGTCACGAAGCCTCTTCTGTCTCTCCCAGTAATTTATTCTACAATAAATAAATTCAGTCTGCTATCAGGATATAAGATTAATGAAAACAAATGTAAGGCCCTTAGCACTCACCTCCCACACACCACAAAAAAACTGATAGAAATAAATTTTGGATTTACTTGGGTCAAATCATCCCTTAAATATCTAGGAGTCAACCTCACCAGTGATGTGAATAAACTGTATAAGGAAAATTATATCCCCATATTCTCGCAGATTAAGGAACTCCTACTTAGGTGGGCTAAATTTAAGTTATCATTTTATGGGAGGATCGTATCAATCAAAATGACAGTACTCCCCAAACTATTATATTTATTTAGAACTCTCCCAATATCCATCCCAATAGCTGAACTACATATTTTACAAAAAGAAATTCTAAAATTTATTTGGCAAGGACAACGAGCAAGAATAAATAAGCAGAATCTAATGAGACATAAGAGAAATGGAGGGATTGGTTTACCAAACCTGGTTTCATATTACTACGCAGCAAGAATGGCACAGACCACACAGTGGTACATGATGAGCCAATCACCTCAATGGGTGCAATTAGAAAAAGATATATTAGAGGTAGGAAGATTAGACACCATTCTCTGGGCAACAAAACAGCACAGATCAGGACATATCAAAGAATATGTCTCGATTAGTCATACGACCTATATCTGGGATAAGCTGACCAAAGCCTTTCCCCTAGTTAATATTAGATCAAGATTGACCCCATTGGTTCCTATCACCTCACCCATTAGCACACATACTCAGAAGAAGTGGGAAAACAAAAGTCTCTACCGCATAGCGGACGCATTTATTAACAATAAAATATTGACCTTCTCCCAATACAGAGAATTGGGAACCCCTGAGCAAAACGAATGGTACCACTATCTACAACTTACATCTAGGATAAGAGAAATAATGGGACCCAACATACCCCCTAATAATACTGCATTAGAAACAATATACCTAGCAAAAAACTATAAGAGGGGGCTGATTGCTTTACTATATCCGACATTCAGTGAGGGGACTGGCAATAAGAAAAGTTCTTTTATGACTAAGTGGGAACAAGATTTGAATCAGACATGGACACTAGAGACCTGGTTGACAAATCTCGACAGAGGCTTATCATTTTCCCCAAATGCAATATTAAAAGAGAATTATATCAAGGTGGCATTTAAATGGTACATGTACCCCACCAGATGGACCAAGACACAGGCAGAGGGCTCCCATGGGTGTTATAGGGGATGCAAGGAAGATGGGACATATTTGCATATGTGGTGGCAGTGTGAGAAAGTTAAAAAGTTATGGGATTTAACCTCAGAATTTTTAAGTACTATTCTTGAGACTGAGATCGACTTGTCCCCAAAGCAAGCTTTATTACACTTTCCCACAGGAGGCAATATCAAAAGACACCACAAATTGATAGCAATGATATGTACTGTAGTATGGATTTCTATAGCGAGATTTTGGAGGGTAGACCCCCCCACATTTGATTATGTAAAGAAGAGAATTGAATATCATTATAGTATGGCCAGTGCCTCAGCAACTATATTAAACACTAGAAACCAATTTATCCAACAATGGGAACCTTATATAATGTATATAGAAAAGGTTAATAGAACTAGAACCTTAACCAATTAGTTAACACCTATAGTTATGATATTCAGGAATATAGGCTTGAGTTTGTAATGGGTTAGACCAACGAGGTGGTGAGCTAGAGTTTATCCCACGAAATCTGAAGAAGGAATAAAGCAAAAATAAATCCATGTGTATTGTATTAATTAAGCACTACTGAAGAAAATACATTTGTAGACTGTATTGTTTATGTATTTAAGTTTTATTGTTGTTGCTGTTGATGAAACTTGTACAATGTTTACATTTTGAGAAAATAAATAAAAAAAATTCCAAAAAAAAAAAAAAACACCCCAAAAAAACCTTAAAAAGCCTAACACTAACCCCAAGATGATCCACTTATAGTTTTTAAGTCCCGCTTGAACGATCTTCATCCCAGAGTTGAAATTCTGATCCAGGCGGCAAGAAGTCTTCATCCAGGCAGCCTTTTCAATCTTCATCCCGGTGGCGAAGTCATGATCAAAGCGACAAAAAGTCTTCATCCAGGTGGCCTCTTCAATCTTCATCCATGCGGCATCTTCTATCTTGATACCGGTGGCGCGGAGCGGGTCCATCCTGAAGACATCCAGGGCAGAGCAACCTCTTCATACGGTCGCCGCCATACACTGAATCTTTAATGCAGGGGACGCGATCCAAGATGGCGTCCCTTGCATTTCTATTGGCTGAAAATTTTGAATCATCCAATAGGAATTAGAGTTGCAAAAATCCTATTGGCTGTTCAAATAAGCCAATAGGATTGTAGCAGCTCTCATTTTATTGGCTGATTCAGCATCCAATAGAATTAGAGCTGCTTGTTAGTTTAAACTTAGTTTTTTTAATTTGACAGGTAAGTTTTAATTTAATTTAAGATAGGTAAATTGTAATTTTAATATAAAGTTAGGGGGTTGTTAGGTTTAGGGGTAAAGTTTAATTTAGTTTATTTTGATATGAGGGGCTTTCGGGTTAGGGGTTAATAGTTTAGTTTAGTATATTTCGTTGTTGGGGGCTTGCGGTTTAGGGGTTAATAGATTTAGTATAGTGGCGGCAGTGTATGGCTTAATAACTTTAGTATAGTGGGGCGATGTGCGCAGATAGCAGATTAAGGGTTAATAATATTTATATAGTGTTTGCGATGCGGGAGTGTGGCAGTTTAGGGGTTAATACGTTTATTATAGTGGTGAGGATGTCAGGGAGCGGCAATATAGGGGTTAATATTTTTTTTTAAGTGGCGGCAATATCAGGAGCGGCAGATTAGGGGTTAATAAATTTATTATAGTGTTTGCGAAGCGGGAGGGCCTTGGTTTAAGGGTTAATAGATAGTTTATGGGTGATACTACACTGAAGAAATGGCACCACTCGGGCTCTCCCCTCAAAATAATATGTAAGGACAAAAATTTTAATAATTAATCCCAAATTATACAGAGGGAATGGTGCTGGTGCATAAATAAATATTCAGAACACTGTATGGGGATGGTGCACTGAAGAGGTGCACCAAAACCTAGAAAATTATGCACAAATAGCACTCTAGGCCCTGACAGATGGGCAGTGAAATTCCATACTGGTAAAATATAACTTTTATTGATCTAAACTAAAATTGAATAGCATACAAAACTCATTAAAAAAGACACTGAACACTAGTACTGTGAGATAATTAATAAGTAATAGGGGTTTTATTAATGAATATAGGTTAATCAGGCCTTTGGGTACTGACAATAAACTAAATCCCCTCTATATACAAAATAAAGTTGCTTAAGATGATCAAAAATCTGGTCTCACTTAAGTATATAAGACAGCCACTAGAATGTAGGTGATATCAATCACCGTGTACTGTTAGTGTTTACTTTTGAGTTTTATAATAGCTCAATGTATTACGATATCCAAAGAGATTGGTTTGCCAGCTATGAAGCTTATAATAACTCCACTTCATAGCATATTGGTATATTAATAGGTTAGCTTGGGAACCAATAGCAAAGCATATCACTACAGGCATGACCCTCTCATTGTAGGAGCAGAGTATTAAAATACAGTAGCTCAGAGTATAAGTAGAGCTAACTCATGACTTCTAACAGGCACTGAAATTTTACTTAAGAGTAATAAAATTAATTCAACATTTATAGATATATTGAGACGATTAATATCCTTGCTTATGTACGCAATTTTACAAATGGGTCATTTAAATGTGTATTCATTTGTTGACTCAAATTCACTCTACAGTTACAAAGTTAATAAGCAGATTACTATGTGCTCTCATAGCTCCTCAGTATTATGGTTCATAAAATATCCGCAGGGAACTAACTGTCCCTTTAAATATTTGCCATGGAGCTGCAATCACTTTGGCTCTAATAGATTACTGGGGGAGGAAATCCAGACATCAAATGTTTGTGAATGTGGATTAAGCAACAGTTCATTCCAACTTTCTTTCTTATTATTAATGTTGCAACATAGTCTCAGTCAGATAGTTAATACTTTTAGCATGTGTTAGACTCCAGATGACAGCAATGAATTACTCAATTATATGTCGCTACTTAGTGTGTGTTCTCTGCACCCCTAGATCGTTCATTAGATACAAAAATATTTATTGTAGTATGACAGTTTAGTTGTCGTAGTCTTCATATATTATGTATTTGACCGGCTATGCTATGGATCCTGTTATGGATCATATACACCATATAAGTGGAGGAATAACTCGATTCAAATGCAATAAAATGCTGGTGTATTTTGGTTAAATGGATTCACTTAGATGGCAGGCAAAGAAAACTTCATAGTGCAGCCCTGTGCTATTAAAGTCTTGGTACAACCCAGACTGTATAACGTAGTTAACTATAGCTTGAGTGGCTAGAATTATAAGCAACAAACAGTAAACAGGCCTTTGATAAAGCCCGGTGGGGCAAAACGCGTCAGGGGAAACCTGTGAGCATGTAGACGCTCATGATACTATTTTAAATGCCTGACACTAGTTCACTGTTTGTTGCTTATAATTCTAGCCACTCAAGCTATAGTTAACTACATTATACAGTCTTAAAAAAGTACAATGAATATGTTTGATGTTTGTATCCCATTTACAATTATAGTAGCATATAGTGTTTGCATAGTACAGAACAGTACTCACTCTCAATTCCTATAAATCTTTATGAATTGGCAATTTTGGAGTTAAAATGTCATGTCATATTTTCTTTGCAAAATTTTAGTTTCACAAACAGGTTTTATTTAATATATTGGGGGATATTTATCAAAGTGTCAACTATGTTGCTTTTGCCGGCATCAATACGCTCGCCTAACATCGCCATAATATTGTGGCCGCGGATCTCAATATGCTCTCAAAAAGCCCTCAAAAACATGCGCACCAAGTATGGGGCGATGAGCATTGGACTGTTGTTAACTAGCAGTCATTGATATTGTGTCTATTCGGCTATTTCCAAACTTTATTTATACCATTTCACTAAGCGCTGCCACTATACTAAAATGATTAACCCCTATCCCGCCACTCCCTGATATCTCTGCAACCTAAATAAAGTTATTAACCCCTATCCTGCTGCTCCCTGACACCGCTTCCACTAAATAAACTTATTAACCCCTAAATCTCCGGCCTCCCACATCACCACCACTAACTAAACCTATTAACCCCTTAACCGTCAGCCCCCACATTGCAAAAAAATAAAGCTATTAACCCCTAAACCTAACAATCCCTTAACTTTAAATTAAAATTACAACATCTCTATCTTCAAATAAATTAAAACTTACCTGTAGAATAAAAATAAACTAATTTCAAACTATTAGTTAACCTACCCTAACTATTATACTACAACTAAATTAAACTACCAATTAAATAAACTAAATTACAAAAAAACTAAGTTACAAAAACCCCCCACTAAATTACGAAAAATAACAAACCAAATTATAAATTATTTTTTTTACACCTAATCTAATAGCCCTATCAAAATAAAAAGCCCCCCCCCCCCCAAAATAAAAAAAAACCCTAGCCTACAATAAACTACAGATGGCCCTTAAAATTGCCTTTTGTGGGGCATTGCCCCAAAGATAACAGTTCTTTTACCTGACAAAAAAATACAAACACCCTCCAACTGTAAAACCCACCACCCAACCAAACCCTCCAAATAAAAAAATAAATATCTAAAATAAACTAAACTACCCATTGCCCTGAAAAGGGCATTTGTATGGGCATTGCCCTTAAAAGGGCATTTAGCTCTTTTACTGCCCAGATCTAAGAATCTAAAAATAAAACCCACCCAAAAAAAACTTAAAAAAAATAACACTAACCTCCGACGATCCACTTACAGTTCTTGAAGTCCCACTTGAAGGATCCATCCAGCTGGTGAAGTCCTCATCCATGTTGCAAGAAGTCCTATTGGCTGAAAGATTCCAATCAGCCAATAGGATTGAGCTCTCATCCTATTGGCTGTTCCAATCAGCCAATATAATGAGAGCTCAATCCTATTGGTTGATTGGAACAGCCAATAGGATGTGAACTCAATCCTATTGGCTGATTTAGCCGATCTAATTCCTATTGGCTGAATTAAATCTTTCAGCCAATAGGAATGCAAGGGACGCCATCTTGGATTGCATCACTTGCTTTGAAGAACCAGTGAAAGGTGGCGACCGTATTAAGATATTAAGAGGATGCTCCGTGCCGGATGTCTTCAGGATGGACCCGCTCCGCGCCGGCTGGTAGATAGAAGAGGCTGCCTGGATGAAGACTTCTTACCACATGGATGAAGACTTCTTGCCACATGGATTAAGACTTCTTGTCACCTGGATGAGGACTTCGCCGACTGGATCCTTCAAGTAGAACTTCAAGAACTGTAAGTGGATCGTCGGGGGTTAGTGTTAGGTTTTTTTACATTTTTTTTTTTATCGGTTTTATTTTTAGATGGCAGTAAAAGAGCTAAATGCCATTTTAAGAGCAATGCCCATACAAATGCCCTTTTCAGGGCAATGGGTAGCTTAGGTTATTTTAGATGTTTTTTATTTGGGGGGTTGGTTGGGTGGTGGGTTTTACTGTGGGGGGGTTGTTTGTATTTTTTTGCCAGGTAAAAGAGCTGTTATCTTTGGGGCAATGCCCCACAAAAGGCCCTTTTAAGGGCCATTGGTAGTTTATTCTAGGCTAGGGTTTTTTATTTTAGGGGGCTTTTTTATTTTGAAAGGGCTATTAAATTAGGTGTACATTTTTTATTTTTGATAATTTGGTTTGTTATTTTTCGTAATTTAGTATTTGTTTGTTTTTGTAACTTAGTTTTTTTGTAATTTAGGACTTTGTAATAATATTTAATTGTATATTTAAATAATTTTAGTAGGGTTAAGTTTTTTTAATATGCAATTTAGTTTATTTAATTGGTAGTTTAATTTAATTGAAGTATAATAGTTAGGGTAGGTTAATTAATAGTTTAAAATTAGTTTATTTTAATTCTACAGGTAAGTTTTAATTTATTTGAAGATAGGAATGTTGTAATTTTAATTTAAAGTTAAGGGGTTGTTAGGTTTAGGGGTTAATAGCTTAATTTAATTTTTTGCAATGTGGGGGCTGATGGTTTAGGGGTTAATAGGTTTAGTTAGTGGTGGTGATGTGGGAGGCCAGAGGTTTAGCGGTTAATATTAAGTTTATTTAGTGGCGACGGGGAGCGGGCAGAATAGGGGTTGATAAAATTATGTAGGTGGTGGCGATGTTGGGGGCGGCAGATTAGGGGTGTTTAGACTCAGGGTTTATGTCAGGGTGTTAGGTGTAAACGTAACTTGTTTTCTACCATAGACATCAATGGGGTATGCTTCATTCTCTTGCAGCACCAAACATAAGCTTTTGTTGCTTTCATACACCCATTGATTTCTATGGCATCCGCGGGCTCAAGGGTGGCGGATTGAAAATCATGTATGCTGTGTCGGAAAAGACACAAGCGTACCTGTTTAAAGTTTGATAAATGGGGAAAAGTGTCAAATAGAGCCAAATGTGTATTCGGAACATCTGTAATGATGTAAGCATCGATCTGCGTCAGATTGAGATCGCAGGATCGTATGTTATGTCACAAATTTCAACATTTGCCAATCTTGAGGCTTTGATAACTAGGTCAGATCAATCTCGCAATAATTATGATGCGAAATTCCAGCGTATTTTCTTTTGACACTTTGATAAATAGGCCCCTTAGTCATTAAGTTGCTTTAACTTCAAACAGACCCTGCAAACTTTACCAACATTGTATTGTTAACCTAACCTATAACATATGTTGCAATCTACAAAACATGTCAAGAAAACAAAAACTCTATTAATGAGAAACTAAAGTGAATATTAAACTTTTATGATTCAGATAGAGCATATCATTTTAAGAGACTTTCCAATTAACTTTCATTGTCAAATTATTCTGAGTATTTATACAGTATATTCTGAGGCACAAGCTGCTGCTGAGCATATGCAAGAGTTCATTGTGTAATAGAGCCTTTGATTACTTGAGGGGTGTCATACGATATTAGACTGCTGCTTCTTACACTCTACGCCACCTCTGAGGGGAAACCACAGAGAGTTCACTCACTCTCAATGATTGACAGTTCCTTCTCTCACGTGATTGGTCACTTGAGAGAAGGGATGAGTTTTACACACTCCCTTGAGCATGTAATGATACATATGGGCAGGGGATCCTGTTCGTACCCCACCCATACATAGCGAAACATCTTTAGTTGAGAAGCTTAGCCGCTCACTGCTTATTACACGGAGCTGATAGCACTTGCATAGTACAGAACAGTGCTTACTCTCAATTGTGTGCATTTGGTTTTAGATATATATTTATGTGTGTACATACATCATTAACTTATTTTAATGATTTTAATAAATTTATGAAAAACTCATGAAAAAGTTGTCTGCACATGCCTGTCAGAATTTATTATTATTATTGCCTGTGCATATGATAACAGTGAATGTTTAATTACCTGTTCTCTTCATAGTTTCCTTATATCTATCGGTTTATCCTGTTTATTGATCTGTGATTTATTTATTTTTTAATATTATATATGACAATATTATAAACAATATAAATAAGTTAAATATAATTTGTGTTTATATGTTTTATAAATGTATTTAGGCTAGAATTTTAATTTATTATACATTTAGTTTTAACAGTAGTCAATCAGACTGAATCATAAATGATTATGGGCTATCCGTAATAGTGTTAGAGCTTGATTTGTTAAGAAGGTAAGCAGAGTTAAAAGCCATTAGAAGACACTAAAACAGCAATTACGGCATATAAGCATTGCCTCAATAGCCAAACTACACTCTAATTGCTATGTACAACCCTTTAAACATATGGATATGAAGATAATGTGCATGTATGATGTAACTGGCAAAGCTTAAGTAAAAAGGTCACAGAATTAAAGTTGGGAATTTCCAGGCATTTGTACATTTCAGGAAGAATTTAAATGTTGGCTTAAATAAATGCTTTTGCTATTGAAGTAACATAATGCAATGTTTAAGAATATATCAGCCTGTGATTGGTTGAATTTTGTCCTGCATTTTCTGGAGAGAAGAAATGAAATATGCCTTCTATTCATGTTAAATAAAGTACTTTATTTCTTCTATGCATGTTAGATAGTAAAATTATAAAAGAGAATCGTTAGAAATGTCTCAAAAATGTACTAAATGGCACATTTAGAGTAGCCTACTAAAAATAAAATATATTGGCTAGAATACAAGTGGTGCTCTAGTCTTAACTTGCGTGTATATTACAAGTTAAAAGTAAACGTGACCACATGAGCACAAACTAAATTTGCACTCATCTGGTCAGTGCGACTGAAGACCTTGCATAAAGGGTTAGGGCTAAAAAAGATTAGCATGAAATACAACATACTTACACTAAAATTAACAGTTACGCTCATATATACAATATATAAAAATTAAATTACCTAAATATTAAAAACAATGTTATATGAGTTACAAGGTATATGGTACATGCCAAGATATTTGAATTGAAATGGCCATAATGTATATTACATATACAGGTGTAATATATATATATATATATATATATATATATATATATATATATATATACACAAATGTATTTATGCATATACATGTGTATTTATGCTTATATGTGTATATATGTATATACATACATACTGTATATACACATAATAACCCTTTCCACTCAAATACCTGAAAACAAGAAAACATATTTTTTATTGCATTTTAATATTTAATAATGTGTTTTAATGTGTATGTACTATAAATATTTTATAATCCAATATTTAATAATGTGTTTTAATGTGTATGTACTATAAATATTTCATAATCCAATGTTCTTAACATGGGGGAAAATGTTCTATATATTTTTAAATAGATATTCATGTATATCTGTTTATACCTATTGCTATATATATATATTGTAAATGTGACTTTTCGGGACACACATCACATTTCCAATAATAGATTCTATCACAGACGGCTGAAGTCCAGTGAGTGCTTTACCTTTTTTGAAAATTATATATATATATATATATAGTATATAGTATATATATATATATATATATATATATATATATGTATGTATATATATATATATATATATATATATATATATATGTGTATATATATATATATATATATATATATATATATATATATATATATAAAACAAAAATTATGCTTACCTGATAAATTTCTTTTTTTCCGGATATGGTGAGTCGACGACATAATCAATTACTAGTGGGAATCTCTCCTGTCCAGCAGGGGGCGGCAAAAAGCACCACAACAAAGCTGTTAAATATCACTCCCCTTCCCATAATCCCGTGTCATTCGACCGAAGGGAAATGGAAAAAGGAATAACACAAAGGTGTAGAGGTGCCTGAGGTTTAGTCAGAAAAAAACTGTCTCAAATATAAGGGTGGGGTCAAGGACTCACCATATCCGGAAAGAAAGAAATTTATCAGGTAAGCATAAATTTTGTTTTCTTTCCTAAGATATGGTGAGTCCACAACCTCATCAATTACTAGTGGGAACCAATACACAAGCTAGAGGACACAGATAACTAGGGAGGGAGAACAAGACAGGCAGACCTAAATAGAAGACACCACCACTTCCAAAAGAAGCCTCAGCTGAAGCAAAAGTATCAAATTTGGAAAATTTGGAAAAAGTATGCAGAGAGGACCATGTTGCAGCCTTGCAAATCTGTTCCACAGAAGCTTCATTTTTGAAAGCCCAAGAAGACGAGACAGTCCTAGTGGAATGACCTGTAACTCTCTCAGGAGGCTGCTGTCCAGCAGTCTCATAAGCGAAACACATTATACTTCTCAACCAAAAGGAAAGAGAAGTAGCAGTAGCCTTCTGACCCTTACGCTTTCCTGTGAAACAAACAAAAACTGCAGAAGACTGGTGAAAATCCTTAGTCACCTGTAAATAGAATTTTAAAGCATGCACTACATCAAAGTTGTGTAACAGATGCTCCTTATGAGAAGGATTAGGACAGAGAGAAGGAACAATGATTTCCTGATTAATATTCCTAACCAAAACCACTTTAGGAAGAAAACCCAACCTGGTACATATGACCACCTTATCCACGTGAAAGATAAGGTAAGGAGAATCATACTGCAAAGCCAAGAATTCCTGAAACTCTCCTCGCAGAAAAAATAGCAACAAGAAACAAAACCTTCCATGATAACAATTTAATATCTATGGAATGCATTGGCTCAAACGGAGCCTGCTGCAAAACCTTAAGAACAAGGTTAAGACTCTAAGGAGGAGTAACCGATTTAAACACAGGCCTTATTCTGACCAAGGCCTGACATTAATTTTGAACATCTGGCACAGCCACTAAACGCTTATGCAACAGAATAAATAAAGCAGAAATATGACCTTTCAGAGAACTGACTGACAACCCTTTCTCCAGACCTTCCTGGAGAAAAGACAAAATTCTAGGAATCCTAACCCTACTTCAAGAGTAGCCCTGATAGTCACACCATTTAAGGTATTTATGCCATACCATATGGTAAATTTTCAGAGTAACAGGCTTGCAGCCTGGATCATGGCCTCAATGACCGACTCAGAAAAACCACACTTAGACAAAACTAAGCGTGTAATCTCCAAGCAATCAGTTTCAGAGAAATGACATTCGGATGGAAGAAAGGACCCTGAGTTAGAAAATCATAAAATCATTCCCCAGAGGCAGCCTCCAAGGAGGCAGAGACGACATGTTTACTAGGTCTGCTTACCAGATCCAGAACGGCCATGCAGGAGCAATTAAAATTACTGACACTCTCTCCTGTTCAATACGAACAATGACTTGTGGAAGAAGAGCAAATGGAGGAAACAGATAAACTAGACCGAACCTCCAAGGCACCACCAGAGCATCTATCAGAGCTGCCTGTGGATCTCTTGACCTTGAACCATACCTTGGAAGCTTGGCATTCTGCCGAGACGCCATCAGATCCATCTCCGACACCCCCCATCTGAGAATTAACCTGGAAAACACCTCGGGATGTAGAGCCCACTCCCCGGGATGAAATGTCTGTCTGCTCAGAAAATCTGCTTCCCAATTGTCCACTCTTGGAATGTGGATTGCAGATAAACAACAATTGTGAACTTCCGCCCACTGAATAATCTGAGCCACCTCCCTAATGGCTAAGGAACTCCTAGTTCCTCCCTGGTGGTCGATGTAAGCCACTGAGGTGATATTGTTCAACTGAAATCTGATAAATCGGGCTCAACTCCAAGATGTTTATGGGGAGAGCAGACTCCTCCCGAGTCCATAATACCTGTGCCCTTAACAAGTCCCAGACTGCTCCCCAGCTTAGCATGCTGGCATCCCTAGTCATGATCACCGAAGAAGGTCTCCGAAAGCATGTGCCCCGAGACAGATGTTCCTGAGAAAACCACCATGGAAGAGAGTCTCTCGTTGAAACATCTAGATCTATGCTCTGAGACAGATCCAAATGGTTCCCGTTCCATTGCCTGAGCATGCATAGCTGCAGAGCTCTCAAATAAAATCGAGCAAAGGGAATGATGTCCATGGAAGCGACTATCAGACCAATCACCTCCATACATTGAGCTACTGATGGCCGAACAGTATACTGAAGAGAGAGGCAAGCAGAGAGAATTTGGGATTTTCTGACCTCCTTCAGAAAAATCTTCATAGATAGAGAATCTATTATAGTCCCTAAGAACACAACCCTTGTAGCTGGAACAAGCGAACTCTTTCCCAGATTCACTTTTCATCTGTGGGAATGTAGAAAAGACAACAAGATCTCTGTATGGAAGATTTCTTGTTGAAAAGATGGTGCCTGAACTAAAATGTCATCTAAGTAAGGCACCACTTCAATTCCCCGAGACCTGATCACTTCCAAGAGAGCCCCCAGAACCTTTGAAAAAATTCTGGGAGCTGTAACAAGACCAAACAGAAGAGCCACAATCTGAAAATATTTGTCTAGAAAAGCAAATCTCAGAAATTTGTGATGATCCCTGTGAATAGGGACATGAAGATATGTGTCCTTCAGGTCTATGGTCATCATGAACTGACCTTCTTGGACCAAAGAAAGAATGGAACAAATGGTTTCCATTTTGAAGGAAGGTACCCTGAGAAAATTTTTGAGACACTTTAGGTCTAAAATGGGACTCCTTCTTAGGAACCACAAACAGATTTGAATAGAATTCTAGACCCTGTTCCTTTACTGTAACGGGAACAATAACTTCCAGAGAGAAAATATCCTGAACGGAGTTCAAGAATGCCTCTCTTTTTACCTGATGTGTAGACAACCTTGAGAGGTGAAACCTGCCCCTGGGAGGGAGAAAATTGTATTCTATTGTGTAACCCTGAGAAACAATGCCCACAGCCTAAGTATCTGGGACATCTCATAACCACTCCTGACAAAACAGGGACAGTCTGCCCCCCACTTGATCTGACTCCGGACCAGGTGCCGACCCATCATGCTGACTTAGACTCAGCTGAGGATTTCTTAGATTGCTTTCCCTTGCTCCAGGACTGACTGGGTCTCCAAGAGGAGTTGGATTGCTCCTGTTTGGAAGTGGAAGAGGAAGGCTTTTGACCTTTTAAATTACAAAAGGAATGAAAATTACTTTGATGTCCTTTAAATCTAATCTTCTTATCTTGCGGTAGAAAATATCCTTTTTCACCCATAATATCAGATATAATTTCTGCCAGACCAGGCCCAAACAAAGTCTTACCCTTGTAGGGAAGTGCAAAGAAATATCAGCTGACCAAGAATTAAGCCACAAAGCCCTGCGAGCCAAGACAGAGAAACCAGACATCTTGGCCCCCAATTTAATAACTTGCATGTTAGCATCAGAAATAAAAGAATTGGCTATCTTAATAGCCTTAATTCTATCCTGAATTTCCTCCAACAAAGTTTCCTCTAAAATAAATTCAGGCATTGCACCAATAAGTTGCTGCACTTGTCACTGTGACAATACAAACTGAAGGTTGCCATTGAAGACCCTGATACACATACATCTTCTTCAAATATACCTCCAACTTCTTATCCATTGGATCTTTAAAAGAACAAATATCCTCTATAGGAATCGTGGTTCTCTTAGCCAGAGAAGAAATAACCCCTTCGTTCACCAAGAATTTATAATGGATTCAGCAACAGGAAACATCTTCTTAAAAACTGAAGACGGGGAGAAAGGAATCCCTGGTTTTTCCCATTCCTGCGCAATAATCTCCATCACACAATCTAGAACAGGAAACATTTCCTCAGAGAAAGAAACATCATAAAATCTATTAAGCTTACTAGATTACTTAGGGTTAACCACAATAGGAGAGTCAGAATCATCCAAAGTAGCCAATACCTCCTTTAATAAAACATGAAGGTGTTCAAGCTTAAAGCTAAAACTTACTTCTTCCACCTCAGACAAAAAATTAACACTGTCAGAATTTGAGATTTCCCCCTTAGAAGGAACTCAGGTAATGTCCTCCCTAGAGTTATAAGGAAGATCGACCTGTATAGTATCTGCTGAAATAGGCACCTTACTATCTATTAAGTGTTTAGTTTTCCTCTTGCGTTTTCCTAAAACAGGAAAAGCAGATAAAGATGCAGATACCACAGAAGATATCTGTGCGGAAAAATCTGCAGGCAAATATACCCCACCAGGAGGTTGAGATGAACCACAGGGCACTACATGTGACACCATGAAGGCTTAGGGCGTTTGAGGAGAAGGCTGCGGCATTGCCTGAACAGCATCATCCTGAGAGACTTTAACTCCTTAATGACCACAATGTACCCTGTATGTCACTGGTCGTTAAGGGTTTTTTCAGGACATAATAGCACAAGTCTAGCAAGAACACGCTATTAATGCCCTCCCTCCAGAAGGCTTTGTGGAATAGAGCAGTCTTAACGCTGGTGGCAAGACCGCGCTATAAAACAATCAAGTCCCAAAAAAAGGCCAGCGACATACAGGGTACGTCGCTGGTCCTTAAGGGGTTAAGCTCATAGGGCAATCATTTTTCTTTACATTGTAGCATTTTACTTCAGTGTACGGCAATGACCGTATGAAGAGCACGCTCCGCGCAGGATGTCTTCCAGGATGGCTCCGCGCCGCTGGGATGAAGGTAGAAGATGCCCCCGGGATGGATAAAGACCTCGCCGTCTGGATGGAGATGGATATCCGGACTTCAGAAACCGTGAGTAGATCTTCTGGGGTTAGGGTTAGTTTTTTTTGTTTTATTTTGGGTGGATTTTGTTTTTAGATTAGGGTTTTGGGCTTTGAAAAAGAGCTAAATGCCCTTTTATTGTAGGCTAGGGCGTGTTTTTATTTTAGGGGGGCTTTTTATTTTTATAGGGCTATTAGATGTAATTGTTTTTATTTTTGATAATTTTGTTTGTTATTTTTTGTAATGTTAGGTTTATTTTTATTTCACAGGTTAGTTTTTATTTATTTAAATAGAGTTATATTGTAATTTTAATTTAAAGTTAGGGGGTGTTAGGTTTAGGGTTTAATAGGTTTATTTAGTGTTTTGCGATATGGGAGGCAGGAGGTTTAGGGGTTAATAACTTTATTTAGTGGCAGCAATGTCGGGGAGTGGCGGGATAGGGGTTAATAACTTTATTATAGTGGCGGTGATGTCGGGGTGCTGGGGGAAAGGGGTTAATATATTTAAATAGTGTTGGCGATGTGGGTGGGTGGCAGATTAGGGGTTAATAACTATTTAATAGCCGCAATGTGAGTGGGCAGCAGATTATAGGTTAATAGCTTTAATATAGTGTTTGTGATGCAGGAGGGCGGAAGTTTAGGGGTTAATAGGTAGTTTATGGGTGTTAGTGTACTTTGTAACACTTTAGTTATGAGTTTTGTGAAACACTTTTGTTACACAAAATCCATAACTACTGATCTCAGATGGCGGTATGGATTGTGTCGGTATAGGCTGTAATGCAAGCATTTTAGCCTCACCGCACAACTTGTAATAGCGGCACTATGGAAATCCCACGCAAACACATAATTTTTTTGAGTGCGGGATTGATGATGCGTTAGAGGCTAAAATGCTTGTGGTATAGCTATGCCAACATGACTCCCAATAGAATGTTACTGCTTTTACGCTGAAATTGCCATTTTTTCAGCATTTAAACCAACAACGCAAAACTCGTAATCTAGGTGAATGTTTCTTTGTATAACTTTAAAATGCCAACATATTTTTCATTCATATATAGGTATAAATCATGTTTTATTTGCATCAGAAGCCATGAGTTGTGGTTTGTCATTGATGAAATCAGGATGATCCAGGGGACATTAATGGAGATCAAGAGATGGACAGCACTACAGAGCTCCTAAAAGGGACCAAACTGCAACAAGTGTTTGTACAATTGTGTCATGATTATCTTTTTTAAACAAATTAATCTACATTAAAAAAAAATCTTCACAGATGCTCACTTTGGCTTATGCCAACCAGGTCTATGCCTTTATCAGGATACAATGGGGTTGCTTTATGGCGTGAGTCCTGCACACATACTTATGCCCTCCATACAATTATTTTTTCAGTTTATTACAAAAAAATAACCCTATTTGTCTAATGGGAATGATTAAGTGTTCCATGCATTGTTGGCCTAAGTATTTGTGGAATTATTTACTAATATTTTACTAATATTCTAAAAACAGTTAAACCTATTTTTCAACAAAGTAATTCACTCAATAATAACAAAATTTAACTTTTTGACAATTTCTATTGTCTGGAGTCTGTCAAATATAATCAATTATATTTTATAAGTAAGTATTGTAATATATGGTGGCTCAAGTGTTCCAAACTTCAAATCAGTTTAGATTTCTATCCAATCACAGTTTGTTAAATATCCATCATACAACTTTTAATTTAGGGTAAAGTCTTGCTTCTGATATTGATGCCAACATACAAAAAAAAAAAAAACTTTGGTATTAGCAGGAGTTTATCTGACCAAATCCAAAATGTTGTACACAATTTTGAGAGGCAAAGAGCAATGCATGTAAGACAGCGTAACAGTTACCAGTTAATGTTAGGAACCAGGGGCTGAGAAGTGAGATCTGGAAAACTACCCTGCAATGGTAAGGCATTAGGATGAGATCCACAGAAGATAAGCACACACTCAGGAACGTTTGTGGTCAGGCAGGCAGGATCAGCTACAAACCAGGCAAAATAAGTTAAAGAGAGGAGCCAGTAGGTTGGTCAGGGGGACACAAGGGGGTAGATTTCCCAAGGGCCGAACGGCCCTTGTTCCCCTTGTTTCTGCACGAGCCTTCAGGCTCACCAGAAACAGCAGTTCTGAAGCAGCAGTCTAAAGACTTATGCTCCATAACTTTTCCGTTGCCTCTGAGGTTGCAGTCTTAAATCCACCTGATCATATACAATTGGGCTGATTGACACCCCACAGCGTTTGCTGTCAGCATTCAGCTAATAGGATTTAAAGGGACATGCCACCCACATTTTTTCTTTTATTATTTAGAAAGAGAATGCAATGTTAAACATCTTTCTAATTTACTTATATTATCTAATTTGTTTTATTCTCTTGATATTCTTTGATTAAAAGCATATCTAGATATGCTCACTAGCTGCTGATTGGTTGCTGCATATAGAAGCATCAAGTGATTGGCTCACCATATGCATTGCTTTTTCTTCAAATAAGGATATTTAAAAAATGAAGCAAAATAAATTATGGAAGTAAATTGTAATGTTGTTTAAATTTCTATTCTCTATCTAAATCATGAAAGAAAGATTTTGGGTTTAGTGGCCATTTAATTAGCTTATCAAATGTCCCTAAATAGTTAGAAGAGCAACATCACCAGCGTGATGCCCCAAAGGAGGTCCTCCTTTGGGAAATCAAGCTGGTAATGTTGCTATTCTATCTATTTGGGGACATTTGATAAAGATGTCAGTAGGGCATAGAAACATCATACTCTATTCCCTATTTTAACCTGTGTTAAATAAAAGCTATTTTTTTATACAAGCCCAGTGAGTGCAGTCTCTTCCTGGAAAACTGCATTACTTTTGACTTTGCACCCTGGCAGCTCCATAAGTGAGTTGGTTATTGGAGTGCAAAATTACCTTGGAACATATATATATATATATATATATATATATATATATATATATATATATATCCATCTTTAGACATGTATATGTACGCATGTCAATGTTAAAGCCCTTTGCCTGCTTTTTTTTTTCTAACACATGAGACCTCATATGTTTGCTCCCTTATAACTTTTGTGTGAAATATTTGTTGGGAATATTGTTTGTTAGATGGTGTTATTATGAGTGTAAGTGTACTTTGTAATTAATCTTTTATGCGTTTTGTGACACTTTTTAGTTTTGCAAAACAGTTAACTATAGCTCTGAGGATGTGGTAATCATTCTATTGTAAATCCCAATTGCGTTCAAACAATTGGGTTTACTTTAAACTTTTAATACCAGCGCAATTTAACCTGCGTGCAAACGATTGCGAATACCTGCTATTGCTTACGCGCAAATGTTTGAGCTCCATTGGTAATCTGCCCAGAGTGTGTTATTATTCTTAGCTGAAAAAAACATGGCCTTCAACTTCCTTCTTTTCCATCTATTATATCTGTATAGTCTGATTTGAATTTCCAGTAATATACTGTAAAATAAAATGAAATGACTGTGCTCCTATCAAGTACTGCGGAATGTGTTGGCACTTTATAAATATGTGTTAATAATAATAGTCCTTTATGTAATCACCCTGGATTTGCAGTCAATTGCAGCTCTCACAACTTATGTGAATGCAAGAACAAATTTTAATTATGATGTTTTAAGCTTTTTATATTCTGTTGCACTTTTCTCATTAGTTGGCTTTGCAGACATCATTTGCACACGTAGTTCTTCTCCTCTATTTCTTATGTTTCTTACATTTTTCTATCTAAACATCAATTTATCACATTCTCTGAGGCTTTACTCTTTTGTTGCTTCTGTTTTTTCATAGTCCATGTATGGAATGTAACCATGTGAAGAATCCTCCTGAAATGCTTATTCCCAGCTCTCTCTGTGCAGTATGACGTCACATACAATGAGGAAGTTTAGTTTAATTGGCCTTGACAGTTTCATAGTCAGCCTCTTTTTAGCCAATGTTCTTTTTATTTATTTTTTTTTTATTTTTTTTTAAGCATGGATAAAGTATAAGATATGCTAAGGTGGTTTATTGTTCACAGTTCTCTTTAAAACTGATATTTGGAAAATGTTAGAGTCCTCACTTACATGTCATAGAGGAACAAGTTTAAACGAGAGTGACTTACCCTTTCAAGGGGATGGTCACACTTCCCACTAAGATACAGATGATTTCTGTAAAAATGGCAATCACCTGCAGAGGCAGTCAAAATGATGTTTTAGCTGAAGGGGAAGAAGATTCTATATCTACCTTTCCACATTTGATGTATAATGAGGAAAAAAATGTCCATTTCAAATAATGGGTCACCTATCATACATTTGCAGATGTATATTCTAGCAAACGGGGATCTCCTTTCCCACTAGCCACCAGAGAGCTTTAACAGAATTTTAAGATATGGAACCCCAATCTACCCTCATTTGGGAATTTCCCTCTTTTAAATGAGGGGTCACATGTCCCTCAAGGCAAAATAAAATTACTCTTGTAAAGCCCCTTTTACTCCTTCTAATAAGTACAAAGAGGCATGGGACTAAAAGGGAGAAAATAAAACTTTCCTAAAGACAGCACATGACACATGCACATATACAATATCCCTTATATGAAGAGGGCATTGCCCACTTTCATTCTACTAAGTGCCTTTTCAGGTGCTTTGGACCATAGCACCTCCATATAGACACTAAAATGGTTGTAAGTGACATCTCATTTGACATCCTCTTTAAAAGGAGAGACATAGCCTCAGGTGGGGCCTGATAAAACAATATGAAAGCAAATGAAACAAAATTGGGGTACCCTCTCTGTTTCCCGATACTATTGAAACGGTTAACCTGTTGACTATAAATTACAGACACAGCTTTTAATACTTCTATTATTATTATTAATAACAATATTAATGAAAACAACAACAATAATAATAAACCAAATGTTCTCTTTCTGTTCTCATGCAGGTCACTAGGAGTTACATGTTTTGTATCTCATTTGATATTTTATTTGAATGGTTTTTTTTTGTCATTTTGTTTTCAATTTTAATCACTTAAAACTGTATTTTTCAATCTGCCCCAACTTCCTTCCTCTTTCTGAGTCACACTTTCAAAGTGTGGCAAAACATGTTCTTTAGCCAACTGTCAATGACACTTAAAATGTATTCCTCATAACTGAAAAACACTGATTTCCAAAAAAAAAAAAAAAAGGCAATAAATTGACTCTGAAAAATGCTATACAGCCCAAGAGTTATGAGGATTTTGATGAAATCTTTCCCTGGATTGCTCTTACAATTTAAATTGTTCATATACTGTATATATATATATATATATATATATATATATATTTTTTTTTTTTTATATATATATATATATATATATATATATATATATAATTTTTTTCCTAAATCAAGCATAAATAACATGATTTGCCGAAGGACTACACAAAAACAAATCCAATTTTTACAACCAATGACAGTTTATTACTATTATTGAATTCCACAAGATTACTACAATTACAAGATATTATCTTGTAGGAAAGGAAAAGAAAGTAATTGCACAAAATAAGATTGAAATAATATGTACCTTAAAAAGTACACTGATGAAATTTAAGATGATGATAATAATACGTTTTATACTATAAAAATAAAATAAAATGAGTAAAGCTATGAATAAAAAAAATTGTAATTATAGTAAATGGTAACATATTTATTAAGACATATCTATTGTTATAAATTAAGCTTTTTCATACAACATAAATATAACCATTGGCTAATTAGTTAAAATCTAATATTCAGGTTTTTAAATACAGGAGAAAAAACAATTACTGACAAGTAAACATGAGCACAATGTTATAATTGTAATATTGTTACAATTCATTTATTTCATAACTAGGTAGTGATTGTATATATGTGTATGTGGGCATTTCTCTCACGATAGATATATATATGATAGATAGATAGATAGATAGATAGAAAGAAATATAGATAGATTGATAGAAAGATTGATAGATAGATAGATAGATAGATAGATAAATAGATAGATAGAAAGATAGATATAGATAAGTAGATAGATAGATATAGATAGATAGATAGATAGATAGATAGATAGATGGATAGATAGACAAATAAACAGACAGGTATCTTATGTGTGTGGGCTCGACATGAGATAATTTATATGTGTATAGGCCAAATTGCAGGAATATATCCGAGTGCAATTTTCTCACTGTCGCCACATGACTGAAGATTTAGGTTGCCCTCAAACTTGTTAATGCTTTATTTTAATTTGTGAATATTTTATCAATAAAATAAAAATAAAAGAATATATATATATATATATATATATATATACTGTATATATAGTGTAAAAGTGACAAGCACGTTACGGTTTCAATGATGCTTAAATCCAGTATAGGAAGATATGAAATGTCCTTTCAATAGAAAACTTGTTTGAAACACACCAAAATGGAAAGGTTTAAAGTGGCCATAAAGCTATTGAAAAATGGTGCCTAGTCTGCCTATCATGCTATACCGCCCCCTGCAGATTTGGGGCCAATGTGTCAATCAACCTGATCCTATTAGATTGGGCTGATTGCTAGACTTGTGCACGGCGGAAAAATTTCTTTCGGTTCGGATCGATTCGGATGTTTTCGAATTTTAGTTCGGATCGATTCGAATTCGGAAAAATTTGAATGAATTTGTTTTGGATTCATTTCGGATTCATTCGGATTCGAATAAATTCAGCTGGATTCGGTTCGATTCGGAATTTCAGTAGACTAGTATTATGCACTGTGATATAACCTAATATACTGTACAATACTAGTGTAATCCATGGCCATTCGAATGTAACAAATAAATCCAAACTAATTTGGATTTATTCGGTAGATTCGGTACTACCGTAATTCGGAAATTTGAATCGATCCGAATCTCCGAATTTAACAAATTCGTCTGAATTTTGTTTTGGAACTAATCGAACCACACATGTCTACTGATTGCTGTCCGCCACCTCCTATTAGAATATACATAAGTAAATTATGTAATTTCTACCTCTATTAGAATATACATAAGTAAATGTGTGTCCTGTCAGTTGTATATAGCCTCTATAATAGGGGTGAATGGAGCTTCAATGAATTGATACCATGTATGTTAATAGACCGCTACAATGTCTACCATGGAAATTATAAAGTGTTTTGCACATGTGCAAGATAGTAGATCGTATCCAAATAACCATGAAATACTTGCCAATATGTCCAAAATGTTCTTCAAAATACTTATCAAGTGTCTTGAGGGGTTGAATTTAAAAAGTCAAAACTGGCTTCAAAAAAGTGTTAAAAAGTAACCCAAAAGTGAATTGCTATTGCTGAGAACCTTTTGACTCCATAGCAAAAAATAAGACTTTTAGTGAAGATCTGAAAACACCTTTGAGAAAACGTGCTACTGCGTTCACGTCCAAAAAAAAGTGGTGTTTTTGGACAGAAAAATAGTTGAAATAGGCCTCAGCAGATACATTGTGATTGAGGTCATTACATTAAACTACACTTGACTCATAAAGGTAATAGAAAAATGCTAGTAAGGAGCACCAGTCTGTCCAATTAAATAAAACTTAACTTTTATTTGTGGAGTATAACAGCTTGATAAAAAGTTTACAAACAAAGCCACAAACTACCCGTAAATGGCATATGCAGTGTCCATAATGCTAACATGTTAGCATTATGGACACTGCATATGGCATTTACTGGTAGTTTGTGGCTTTGCTTGTAAACTTTTTATCAAGCTGTTATACTCCACAAATAAAAGTTAAGTTTTATTTAATTGGACGGACTGGTGCTCCTTACTAGCATTTTTCTATTACCTTTTGGATTTGGGGCAAAGTGAGCACGGCTTTCTGTCCAAATACAGACCAACAAGGCTACAGAGGGGTTTTGGCTACACACAGACAACGTGGTGAGAGACACTCAAAGTGCCAGAGGACGTCATCAGAGGTTGCCGGTTGAAAGAGGGAGACGAGCGGTAATGCACACTGAATGAGGTACAGAAATGTTGCCTGATCACAGAAGTAGATGTACCAAGAAGCTCTCCTTAGGACCGACCGGAGCAACCTTAGACATGTAAGGACGAGGTCTCACTCTAGTTACTGGTAAGAATCCATTATTACTTATGTATGTTTATTTTTTCAGACCGGTGGTCACACAATATTTGATTTGCAAAACCAAAAGCCTTTCTTCATACGAACTTTGTTGTTGTTATTACCTATATTGACAGTGCTGAGCCAATACTCTTTTGACTGTTTCATAAACCTGACTCTTGTCTTGCATGAGAGAACCTGCACTAAAAGAGCTCAGAAGCTGCACAAACAGAGATCATTATTGTCGTATTCCTTTTTATCATTTATGCACGTTTGAACTCACACGCTAAATTAATTAAACACATTTGATCTGTTTTAACTGATTGCAGTTGTATTACTCGTCATGCTCTTAGGTTTTCAGTTGTATGAATAAAGCAAATTTTGCTGACACATACCATTTAACTTTATCTGAACTATCTAGAGATAACTGATTTTTTGGATGTAGGCAAATGGAATGCAGAAGAGGTTTTTTTCATTTTATGCGCTAGTGGGTGCACCTCCTACAAACAGGCCTTACAGGTGCACATCACCTGATAATGAGTATCAATCAATGATGTTAGAGGCTAGATTCTATCACACTTAGGGGCCAATTATCTATCCCTCACCAGTTAATGCTTACCCTCGCAGGGGCTGCCCTGTTGGAATTATCTTGAAAAAGGGCAGTCCCTGAGTGTGCTGAGATTTCTCCTAATGTAATGAATGGAGTTCACTGGAAATGGAAAATCCTGCAGCCAATATGCACACATTACACTGCTTTATAGCATCTTACAATCACCTCTATTTTTGTATGCATGTGTTTTTCTATTAGGGTATTAAGTATTTAGAGTGTTTTGATAAAAGCTTGCCAACTTTTTATTTGTAATACAAAACAGAGAGAGCTGAAGGATGGGAATATTTAGAGAATTATGCTAGGATTTGAGAGAAAATTTCATATGTGCAAATGGAAAGCCTATGTCCTGACCACTTTCCAAAAAAAAAACAATTAGGCTTTGTATTTTGTACTTCTAAATATACATTTCTATGCACTTTTTACACATTCAGTGTACTTAAATAACGATTTGTGCTTCGTCTATTTAATACACTTTATTCCTGGTTAATTTACATACAAATTTTACGTTTTTGATAAAATTAAATTTTTGGTGAACAATTTTGTTAAGATTTTTGATGCACCTTAACAATAATCCCTGCATATTTCTATGTGAATGGTTAAATTATTCATTTTGTAAGATTTTTAAATTACAAATTTAATTGTGCACTTTTGTAATGTATGTATCTCCTTCCCATACAAAAATGCAGTATTCGCCCCCTCTGTTTTCAGTGTAAAAAGTGGCTTTAGATAATTACACCAGGTAAAAAGAAGGAATGGCGACCTTTCGATTATCAGCCCCAAAGTTACTGCAAATATTTCGAAACAATCCACTTAGATTCAAGTGCAATATTTTACTTCTCATGAAAAAGTATCCGTCTCAAATCAATGCCTAATATTGATAATCAATGTAAAACATTTTATTTGTCAGAAAGTATTCTGAAATGTTCTACCAGTCAGCAGCAACAGGAAATAATTTCTCATTAATGATAATAATGTATTATGCCATTTTTGCTGACAATAAGAAATTTTAAGCAGTTCTCACTTTCTGGGCATATACAAATTAGAAAATTACTTTATGGTTAGCTAACAACTCTTAGCTTTTTTTTTTTTTTTAACTATGGTAATGCTTATGTAGGCTGGAGATTTTCTTAGACTACTTATTAGAATTTAGTGCATTTTGTTCATAGCAACAAAAATAATAATGCAATCTAAACTATTAACCAAGCCATGTAAATGTAGCACTTTCCCTTATTTTTCTATCTATTTTTAATGGACTAGCATGACAATATTTTACATTGACAGGCTGAGCTCACCTCTTCTCTTTCAAGTGCCTTCGCCTCAGAGAATATTTGCTCCTGAAAGCTTGTCATTGAAAAATGTGGTGAGTCCATTAAACATTCATCACAAAAAAGGAGGTAAATAGATAAATGTATTCTTATATGCATTTTAGCAATATAAGAAACACAACTGCATTTTATAATTAATAAGTGAAGATAGACTAAAGACTCTAGAAAGATGACATCCCCTTTTTTATTAATATTTTGGAACATAGATATAGAGGCATACAGCAAATGTCTAATTTGCCTTATTTCGGTTTCTTGTGCGTTATTTAAAATATTTGTACCTTAAAAACTGGGAAATTTAGCAAACTCAAGTGATAAAAAAACCCAGAAGCAAATATGTCACTGCAAACTGTTTGTGTAGTTTATGGTCAATATATTTTTGTGACCCAAACAGAACAGAAGAGTTTCACACTGACTGCATACAATCCTTTCTAATATTTACTACTGCATAGACTAAAAAATGATTTATTGACTTAAACCACCTAATAGGGTGTCTAAATTCCCTAGAGGGAAGAAAAATATTAGTTCTTAACAGTAAACAACCAAATAGCTGTTTATGTGTTTCCTTTTCATTATTTATTTGTTTGTTTATGTGTGGCAGCAAAATAGGAACAGAATCACACCTTAGCTTCATTATAAATGATGCATTGAACAATATTTTCTATAACTCATAAACAGTTTTAAATTGCAAATCTTTTATACACTATACAATTAGAATGCAGTAAAGTTAAAGGACCACAAAACACTTAATAATGAAACACACAGACACTTTATGTTGTAGATATAATTAAACCATAATAATGTTCAAAAGAAAATAGTGTTATATGTTTTAATATTTAATTTTTGGAGTCTTTGCATTTATTGATAGTGAAGACAATTTGCATCACCGGTATGACATATCATTGCAACTGTTGATGAAAAATTTATATCACTGTTATACTATATTAAAAATTATTGTTGTATTAATTTATGCAGGAATCAGTAAGTAATTGGTATTATATTTCAAAGGCTAATCAATGTAATACTTATCTAGAAGCAAATAATATTCCTATTGGCAGGGTCGGCTCCAAGGGAGGGCATTGGGGGTCAATGCGCACCCAAATGAAATGCTGTGCCCCTCCCCCACCCCACTGCTGACATAGCAACAATTCATTAATTTTTTTATTTATTTTTTAAGCCCGGGCCCAGTTGAGCATCACTGACTCCTACTCTACTACTCCGAGTCCTCCTAGTTGGAGTTTTTGATTGGTTAGGAGGTGGGGAATCGGGGAGAAGGGGTGGGACGATAGCATGCACCACTGTGCGGGACTACTGGCCAGGCACACAGCACACTGTCACATGTGATGTGATGCAGTCAGAGTCAGACGCAGTGGCACACACTTGACAAGTTGTCTGTTAACTCAGAGCCGCTGAGCAGCCGCTGAGCCCTTACACAGCCCCTGGAGACTCATCCCGACGAGCAAAGCAACTCGAGTCTCAAGGTCTCAAGGAAGTGGTCAGGTCATCATCACACCAGCCATCAGGTATTAAGTAAGCATGGGAGAGTGTCCCTCAGTGTGCCAGGCACATTCCTCAGGGCTTTAATGAGACAAGCACTGAGCTGCTGTTAGTCTATATAGTCATTCTTATGCCCTTTGATAAGAATTAAACTTTTGTGTGTGACAAAAGCACCAGTTAAAAATAAATTAAAAGAAACTAAAGCTAAAAAGATTGGTTCTCATGTTAAAAATTGCTTGTGGTGTATTTCCATTATTTTGTTTTTACCCATTTTATCTGTTCCTTACCTCTAAAAACTGTTTGTTTGTTTTTTTACACTGAACTAAAGCAGTTATAGGATAAAAGACTGAGACCCTGTAACATTCTATATGCACTGACTGTTTGATACTAATGGTCCTGAACATCTGTGGGAGGAGCACTAGATGACTTTGCTCTATATATGAGCCACCATTTTTAATGAGCCACCATTTTTAAAAAGTGCATCTAGCAACTATTTGTTTCACATATTGCCGTTGATAATATTTTGTTAAGTAGCTTTAATTATTTTTTTTGCCCTCCTCTAGAAAAACATTATTTTACCTATTCCCAATTAGCTTTTAAAGGGGTATGTTTGGACTGCAAGAATATGCAAGTCTGCTCTTATTTTGACTCTGATACATGCTTTGTAAATGTGTGCCCCCTCGTGAAAAAAAAATGCCCCCCAATTTAATTGGTTCTGGAGCCGACCCTGCCTATTGGATGTACCATTACACAGCTACCCTCTTTTTGCAGTATGCCTCAGAATGTCACCACATGAATATTAAAGGAACATGAAACCCAAAATTTGTCTTTCATGATTCAGACAAAGCATGCAAAAAGCTTGAAAATGTACTTTTATTAAGAAATTTGCTTTATTCTCTTGATATCCTTTGTTGAGAGCCAAAGACAAGCGACATATATGTGCAGAACCAAGTCAGCAGATAGCTCTTAAAAATGCATTGCTGCTTCTGAGACAACCTAGGTATGCTTTTAAGAAAGGACACCAAGAGAATGACGAAAATGAGCAGTTATGTTGTAGAGGAAGTACATTCCCTTAATATAAATTGGAAGAGATTCATAACATACAGTTGATTGGTATTTATTTATAAATATTTGTATTTATTCTTATAAGACAATAGACTAATTTATTTTTCAATTCAATACAAAAACTAAACAATTCTTAAAATTATCAATATGGGTTCCTGTTAGTTGCCGTAAGAATTGCTGCATACATATTATGTATTGTGGTACCTAAGTAACATGAATATTCATGAATATAGGTAAAAAAAATTCCAAATCCAGAATTCACAAATTCAAACGTATTCTAAAATCCAATCTTTTAATTATTTTTTTTTTTATAAAATTGTAAAAAGTTACTTTTCCCCCCCATCTGTTAGTCACAATCTTTTCTGCCTGTGTCTTTGGTTTATTTTGTGTGTTCTAAAATGAAAATAATAATCTATCAGCCAGATTACGAGTTTGCGTTATGAGCTGTGCGGTGCTAATGTGCAGTTTTTTTCTCACAGCTCACTTACTTGCAGTGTTGGTATTACGGGTTTTTACAAACCCGGCGTTAAAAGGCAAGTAGTGAGCGTAGAGCAAAATTGTGCTCTATACCGCACTTCAATACCAGCGCTGCTTAAGTCAGCGGTGAGCTGGTCGTACGTGCTCATGCACGACTTCCCCATAGACATCAATGGGGAGAGCCGGCTGAGAAAAAGTCTAACACCTGCAAAAAAGCAGCGTAAATCTCAGTAACGCAGCCCCATTGATTCCTACACAGCCACTATTCTAAATTTATTAACCCCTAAAACTAAGTCTAACCCTAACCTTAACACCCCCTAACCTAAATATAATTAAAATAAATCTAAATAAAATTATCATTACCTAAATAATTCCTATTTAAAATGTAATACTTACTTATAAAATAAACCCTAAGCTAGCTACAATATAACTAATAGTTACATTGTATATAGCTTCGGGTTTATTTTTTTATTTTACAGGCAAGTTTGTATTTATTTTAGCTGGGTAGAATAGTTATTAAATAGTTATTAACTATTTAATAACTGCCTAGCTAAAATAAATAAAAATGTACCTGTAAAATATAACCTAACCTAAGTTACACTAACACCTAACACTACACTATAATTAAATAAATTACCTACATTAAATAGAATTAAATAAATTAAATTAAATTAGCTAAATCACAAAAAAACAAAACACTAATTACAGAAAATAAAAAACAAATTACAAGACTGTACTGTGAAATCAGGATCAGACATATTTGCTTCAGGAAAGTTCTTCTCTGTGAAATGCACATGTTGAGCAAGAAAAGGCTGCTTCTTGGGTGGTAACTAGCCATAGAACAAGCTATTATGCTATTGTTCGTTCTCAGGTTGAGCGCTTCTCTCTTTTTATTTATGCAAATTATGATACTTAGGGAAGTCTCCCTATGTGTGATGCGAGAATCCAGACGTGGACCAGTTGCTCAGTGTGCTTAGAGGGATATGGCTGAATCTGAGGAAACAGCCTGTGGTGGCTGAGAAACATGTCGCTGTTTTTAAAATAAAAGTTTTTAAATATACACTTGCTTTATCATAATTATTCTGCTCCTGTTTGGGGGCAGAGTGTGTGTGCTAGTCCTATCTTCCAAAGTGGTGATTTTCTGCATCCTGCAAATTGGATTCCACAGTCCACTGGGCGGCTGAGAGGTCCCAGTACTGCTGATATTGCACCTGGTGGTGCTTTGTTTCCTGTAAGTACAACCTTGAATCCTTTTTTATCTGGTGTACGAACGTTACTGGGCTATTAGAAGTGAAAGAGAGAGCGCCTATTAGGCGCTCTCTCTTTCACTTCTAATATTACAGATTATCCGACTTACCACCGGCTTGGAGTGAAGCTGCCTGCCACATTTGCTGAATGTAACAGCGACCCTACTCTACGTTCATTCATTTATTTGTTTGGTCTGGACTTTTTTGTATAGCTTGATACTAATAACAACACGAATATAGATTTGTATTTTCCAAGTGGTGTATGAAAATATCACCTTTTGAGTTCACATTTTGTCACGACACTAAAAACACTTTTTAAACTAAGGATATGACTTCTATCTAACACCTACCTTTCTCCTTATACAACACTCATACCATACCATGAACACTATTTGAACACCCATTTATTTCAGCACTCACAATCACCACACAGAGTGAATAAACCCCTCCCTCCCCCTTTTTTTGTGCACCCAATATTATATCTGCGCACCCTATTGTATGTTTGTTATAGCATATTTTTTTCTCTCTCTTTGTTACTGGGCTATGTGTGTGCCTTTTTTGCCCTTATAGGCATCATAGGAAAAAGCACGGTCAGCGCTTAGAAACGCGTAGCATTTTATCACAGGTTTATTGTCAGATCTGTGTATTATTTTTTTACTATTTTTAATTAAATATTATACTACTTCTATACACACTGGAGTCTTCTTCTTTTTTTGACATTCATCATTATTTCACCTGGAGCCCATCCACAGTTGCAGCAGCATAACCTGGGTTTATATGTGCACTAGGTCACCATAATACAGTATACCTAGTACGTTACATTTGCACTACAGTGTGCAATTGAATTTGTAAGTATTCCCTTGTCATCATAAGCCGATATCCATATTATCTCCCCAATTGATTTGTACTAGGGGTCGCCCTCTTCTTTTTCACATTTTTCCAGACTACAGATTTCCATTCTGATTTTGGGAGGAACAGCCACAGTACGGTGCACAGTTCGCTGGGACACTGTGAAGTTCCCAGACTGCTTTCCTAGGCATTATCTCTGCCTCTATACATTGTGAGTATGTATGTATCTTGAATATACCACTTGTGATCTATTGGCTACACTAGGAGGTGCCCTTTTTCTCTGCTTTGTATACCTAATCTAATAGCCCTATCAAAATAAAAAAAAAACCTAGCCTAAACTAAACTATCAATAGCTCTTAAAAGGGCCTTTTGCGGGGCATTGCTCCAAAGAAATCAGCTCTTTTACCTGTAAAAAAAAATACAAGCAACCCCCCAACAGTAAAACCCACCACCCACACAACTAACCCTCCAAATAAAAGCCTAACTAAAAAAACCTAAGCTCTCCATTGCCATGAAAAGGGCATTTGGATGGGCATTGCTCTTAAAAGGGAATTTAGCTCTATTGCAGGCCCAAAGCCCTAACCTAAAAAATAAACCCACCCAATACACCCTTAAAAAATCCTAACACTATCCCCCAAAGATCATTTACTGGGAGAAGTCTTCATCCAAGAGGCAAGATGTCCTCAACAAAGCCGGCAGAAGTGGTCTTCCGGATGGGCAGAAGTGGTCCTCCAGATGGGCAGAAGTATTCATCCAGATGGCATCTTCTATCTTCATCCTTCCGGCACGAAGCAGGTCCATCTTTAAGACATCCAACAGCGGTCCCACCCCTTGCTCTCTCCTTCTCCCCTTCTCTTTTCCTCTCCCACTCTCTTTTGCGCTCTCTCTCACCCATCTTTTTGTGCTCTCTCTCACCCCTCTCTTTTGCTCTCTCTCTCCCCCCTCTCTTTTGCTCTCTCTCTCCCCCTCTCTTTTGCTCTCTCTCCCCCTCTCTTTTGCTTAATATCTCCACCTCTCTCTCTCCCTCTCTTTTGCTCCCCCCCCTCTCTCCCCCCCCTCTCTCTCTCTCTTTCTCTCTCTCTCTCCCTCACTCTCTCTCTCCCCCCACTCTCTCTCTTTCCTCCCTCTCTTTTGCTCTCTATCCCCCTCTTTTGCTCTTTCTCTCTCCCCCTCTCTTTTGCTTTTTCTCTCTCCCATCTCTTTTGCTCTCTCTCCTCCTCTCTCCCCCCTCTCTCTCTCTTCCCCTCTCTTTTGTTCTCTCCCCCCCCCCCCCCCTTCTTTTGTGCTCTCTCCCCTTCTCTTTTGCTCTCTCTCTTTCCCCCACTATTTTTCTCTCTCAGTCTATGTTTTGCTCTCTGTCTCCACCTCTCTTTTGCGCTCTCTCCCCCATTTCTTTTGCGCTCTTTCTCTCGCCCCTCTCTTTTGCACTCTCTCTCCCCCCTCTTTTACGCTCTCTCTCCCCCTCTCTTTTGCACTCTCTCTCTCCCCCTCTCTTTTGCACTCTCTCTCTCCCCCTCTCTTTTGTGCTCTCTCTCCCTCCTCTTTTTTGTGCTCTCTCTCCCCATCTCTTTTGCTCTCTCTCTCCCCCTCTCTTTTGCTCTCTCTCTCCCCCTCTTTTGCTCTCCCCCTCTCTCTTACTCTCTCTCCCCCTCTCTTTTGCTTACTATCTCCCCCTCTCTCTCCCCCCTCTCTTTTGCTCTTTCCCCCCTCTCTCCCCCCTCTCTCTCTCTCTCTCTCTCTCTCTCTCCCTCACTCTCTCTCTCCCCCCTCTCACTTTCCCTACTCTCTTTTGCTTAATCTTCCTCTATTTTGCTCTCTCTCTCCCCTGTCTTTTGCTTTTTCTCTCTCCCTCTCTATTTTGCTCTCTCTCCCCATCTCCCCCTCTCTCTCTCTTCCCCTCTCTTTTGCTCTCTCCCCCTTTCTTTTGCTCTCTCTCCCCACTCTCTTATTCTCCCTCCCCCCTCTCTTTTGCTCTCTCTCTCTCCCCTCTCTTTTGCTCTCTCTCCCCTCTCTCTCTCTCTCTCTCCCCCCTCTCTTTTGCTCTCTCTCTACTCCCCCTCTATTTTTTATCTCCCCCTCTCTTTTGCTCTCTCTCTCCCCCTCTCTTTTGCTCTTGTCCCCTCTATTTTGCTCTCCCTCACCTCTCTTTTGCTCTCTCTCTCCTCTCTTTTGCTCTTTCCCCTCTCTTTTGCTCTTCCCCCTCTCTTTTGCTCTCTCCTCCCTCTCTTTTGCTCTACCCCATCTCTTTTGCTCTCTCACCTCTCTTTTGCTCTCTCTCGCCTCTCTTTTGCTCTTTCCCCTCTCTTTTGCTTTCTCACCCTCTCTTTTGATCTCTCTCTCCCCCTCTCTTTTGCTCTCTCTCTCCCTCTCTCTTTTGCTTTCTCTTCCCCCTTTCTTTTGTGCTCTCTCTTCCCCTCTTTTCTGCTCTCTCTCACCCTCTCTTTAGCTCTCTCTCCCCCTCTCTTTTGTGCTCTCTCTCTTCCCCTCTTTTGCTCTCTCTCTCCCCCCTCTCTTTTGCTCTCTCACTCTCCCCCTCTCTTTTGCTCTCTCTCTCCCTCTCTTTTTCTTCTCCCCTCTCTTTTTCTCTCTATCTCTCCCCCTCTCATTTGCTCTCTCTCTCCCCCTCTCTTTTGCTCTCTCTCTTTTCCTCCTCTATTTTCTCTCTCACCCTCTCTTTTGCTCTCTCTCTGCCCCTTTCTTTTGCTCTCTCTCACCCCTCTATTTTGCTCTCTCTTACCTCTCTTTTGCTCTCTCTCTCCTCTCTTTTGCTCTTTACCGTCTCTTTTGCTCTCTCTCCCCTCTCTTTTGCTCTTTTGCATCTCTTTTGCTCTCACCCCTCTCTTTCTCTCTCTCCCCCCTCTCTTTTGATCTGTCTCTCTCACACGTGTGCAACCACGCCTGGCGACATCCACTCCCGTCCACCATTGTCACGCCGCAGACAGCAGATCAGGTAGACTCTAAGGTCAGGTGTGTTTGTCTTTGCGCTGTCTCTACTGAGCATGACAGCTTCGGACAAACACACTTGGCCTTTTATATTATAGGATATATGTATAGGAATATCTATTTATAAATACTTAGAACATATTTCTCTATGTGAAGAACATTAGGATGTGAAATATTTACAGTAAATACATAGTTAAACATTTTATTAAATTTGAAAATGGTATACATATGATATTTTCCATGCACTTATATATATGTCCATATATGTATACATATGTATTTATGTGTTTATATGAGCATATATTTGAACAATGTGAATGTATCAGCACACACAGAGACCTGTCCGTTATTCAAATATGAAACAGTTCAAAATATTAGAAATACCTGAGACTGCTGGTTCGTGTCACGCAGGGGAGCAAATGAGTGTAGATTAGCGGAGATCTGCAGCTGTGGCGTCAGAGTCGGTCTGTAATCCGCTCCCAAAAGTGTGTGTGTGTGAGGGTACATATGTATTTCTGTATTTGTATGTGTATTAATGTACTTACATACATATATGCTCATATATATTCCACAAGTTGAACACCAAAATAGCGCAAAGAACTCCTCGTTATGATAAAACTTCCTTTATTGAAAAAAAAAAAAATTAAAAACATATCAGCAGTGATCAAGTGCGCAACCACATGAAACATGTCTGCGTGTGGTCTCGATCGCTGACATTGTGTCTTTACATTTTTAGTGCTTTATCTCAGCTGCGTTTTTGGCTGTTATGTTTTTACTTTTGTTTCAATAAAGGAAGTTTTATCATAACGAGGAGTTCTTTGCGCTATTTTGGTGTTCAACTTGTGGAATATATATGAGCATATATGTATGTAAGTACATTAATACACATACAAATACAGAAATACATATGTACCCTCACACACACACACACACATATATATATATATATATATATATATATATATATATATATATATATAGACACATACATTTATACATACATATACTTATTTAGACATGTGTATGTACCTGTATGTATCTCTATGTTAAAGCCCTTTGCAACACCGGAGACCTCATATCTTTGAGCCTTTATAACTTTTTTATGCAATTTTATTTTAATAATTTTTATTAGTGTTATTATGAGTGTAAATGTACTTTTTAATGTATTTTTGATGTGTTTTGTGCAACTTTATTGTCTCGCATAAGCTTTAACCAGAGCTCTGAAGTTGCATTATCCAAACACGCGTTAAATTTGATTGCGCTCAAGCAATCTCGTTTACTTTTAACCTTTAATACGTGCACTACTTCTGATGCGAGCAAACAGCTGCGCTAAACCCAACATTGCTTGCGCGCAACAGTTAGTGTGTGACTCTTAATCTAGCCTTATGTATACTGCTGACTGATTGTAAGCCACAGCAGAGAAGGTTTTAGTCAGCAGGCTGCACATAGCTAACTCTATAGTGCAGCAACAAAGAAATAAGTTTGCTGTCAGCACCTGTAGAGCCATCTAGCCTGTTCAGTATACCATTTATAACTGGAACACATTTTTACTAATGAAGCTGCTTAAAGATATAGAAAATACAGAAAAAGCATAAAATCATATACTTTTTTATTATATGGAGGTCAAGGTTTTTTTTGTCTAACTGTTGGCTAAGGTGAGGGGAGCACGTAGGTAGATAGACTTGAGGGAGCATACAATGTAAATGCATCACAAAACCGATGCTGTGTAGACTTTATACTGAAGATAATTGTTCAAGAATATAATGGACTTCAAGGATAGAAAAAAGAATTCCAAACAAATAATATACCCAAAAATAAATGTATTCCAGCAGCATATATTGAAAAAATCAATAACATTTTGAAACAGAGAAACACCAATGCTAAAAAATATCATAATAGCAAAGTGCATAGTTATTGCTGAATATAAGTAGAGGGGATATTATCTTTTATTGATTGTATATATTATTTGTTGAAAGTATTTTTTTTAGAAATTCATTTTACTTGTGTACCTGACTTAAATTCAAAATGTCCTCACACATAAGGGTAGATTTATTATGCTGTGAATGCAGCTGTTTCCATGCAAGCCTTCAATGTTATTTTTATTATTAAATATATATTTCCATATATATATATATATATATATATATATAAAATATATATATATATATATATATATATATATGAAGGCCAAAGAGAGCACTCGCCGTAATCTTCGTGTCAAAGAAATGTTTTATTCTATGTGAACGTTTTCGGGGAGTGACCCCATCCTCAGACAAATTCAAACAATACAATTTGGATTGGATTGTTTGAATGTGTCTGAGGACGGGGCCACTCCCCGAAAACGTTCACATGGAATAAAACATTTCTTTGACACAAAGATTACGGCGAGTGCTCTCTTTGGCCTTCTTATACATACTTAGTGGGATGCACCCCGGAGGAATGTGGGTATAGAGAGTGCTGGACTTTTGCGCTTATATATATATATATATATATATATATATATATATATATATATATCAAGGAGGTATATATCTCACCACCATCCTGCAACTGCCAGGGTGCTGTAGCAAGGAATGTAACAAAACAGTAGAAAAGCACTCACTGGACTTTCAGTGCTAATCCTTAATTGTATTGTGACGTCCACAAACGTCCCTTCTTCTGTGGTCCCGAAACGTCACAATACGATAATGGATTAACACTGATGTCAAAAGTCCAGTGAGTGCTTTTCTACTGTTTTGTTATCTATCTATCTATCTATCTATCTATATCTATATATATATATATATATATATATATATATATATATATATATATATATATATATAAAATACTGTGCATGTAAAATAAATATCTATACCGATATATATGTATAGGAATAGATATATAGGTATAGGTATACACATACACACACACACACACACACACACACACACATATATATATATATATATATATATATACACAGTGGGTAATTAATCACCCCCTTAAAAATATTCACATTTTGTTGCTTTGCAGCCTGAAATAAAGACAAACACAGTTTTTGTTTATCAAGTTGTAATTACTCGGTGCAACTTATAACATCCAAGTAAAGTCAGACAAATATAAGAAAATTTAAAAAAAAAAAAAAAATGTACACTCCATTGATTTCTAGCGGAGAAGTTAACAGGGTCATGATAATGTTAACTTTTTACTTTCAACTTGTAATACAAGTGCAACAAGATGCGATCAAAAAGCAAACAGCTAAAAGCGGGAGCGCTCCACTTGTAATCTAGCCCGTAGTCAGATACACAATTTACCAAACCTTGATCTCTAAAGTCTTGATCTTGTACTGATTAGCTCTACGAAGAATTAAATCTGAAACTTCAAAATGCGTAAGGTTTTAAATGTGGGCATTCACACACCTTTTCTCTTACCTCATATAGATTGAGGTCTTGTGTGAGTGGTTTGACAAATGTGTTGTTTTTTTAATGTTTAATAAATGGTTTCACACTATTAGCAAATCTTTGATCTATATTTTGCCATAATACATTCTGTATACCAGAACTTGAGGAGACATTATATGCAAACTATCATCTCCAAGAGGCACAAAGCACAACAAGAAAACCAAGGGGAGTGAAACGTATCCCTTTCAATGACAGAGCATAGAAATGAGGCAGGGTCCTGTAAGTACACAATCTCACTACTCCTCAGAAAATCTACATTTACATATAAGTTTTATGGTGGAACTGGATAGTTTTTGTTCCCCATTTTCAATTCATAACTTAAACATTCTCCATTGCACTAGAAGACCTTTCCTTGCTTTGTTTCTACAGTTTAATACTATGGGAATTGTCTTATGAGACACACTAATCCACAGCTCAATTGAGCAGCACAGATTTAGATTTAGACATTTGTACTAAAATGAGTTAGTTACTTCCTTTTTTATTTTACTTCACTCACACTCATGAGTTGCAGATTAGTGAGACATACTACCTTAAAATGTCTACATGATCTCTTTTATCCGTTTTAAAGGGTAATCATTGTGATAAAATTACATACTGTAATTCTAGTTCACTAGGTATGCTGCAACAATATTTGTTTAACCTCTGCAAATTGGAATGCGCAATTAGCACTGCTGATTGAATCAGTCAGTTCCACTCAGGACCAGCAAGGTTCTTTAGTTCCCGTGCAGTACTTAAACGATGTGTTTAATCCCTTGGGGCGGGGGGGGGGGGAGGGTTAAACATATAGCATTATAGTTTGGCTAGTGATATAATTACATGGTCTAACAAATTACAGCATACATGGCCCTTTAAGAGAACATTCCAGTGCAATAATCAGTTAAAAGTTTTTATTGGTAAATGGAGTAACTTATTTTACTATCTGGTTAACCACTGTAAAGTTGCACTCCTAAACACAATCCATTGCCAATTCTGAGGAGTTAATTGCCTGTGATCCAATAAGAAGTGGTTCATAAAAGTGTCTGCCAACACCAGAGGGCAATTGTTTTTGAGAACCAAAACATAACTCAGTAGTAAACAATAGCAATAATATTCATGCTATAATGAAGATGGATCAATAGATATATAGATTCTGCACTAATAAAATGCCAACCAGTTGATTTTTCCTGCTTTAGGATCAGCACTTTGTATGACTTTAACTACATATGTAGCCCCTTTACAGAAGTTAAACACATAGAGCTTGAAAATGTATGCAAAATCATAATTTTTTATCATTGTATTGTAATGTCTCTCCTTCACATCCAGAACCCTGCATAGCAAGATAAACATCTTACATGCTAAAATGTGCCTGGGACCTCACACTGCTGACCATACTTAATCTCGCCAGACCGAAGAACCTTAGATCATTGGGCTCATAGTCACAAACAACTATTCATTTATGATGAGTAAAGTACTCTAAATATTAGAACATTTTATTAAGAAACTAGAATGCCCATGTCACAGTGATGATTCCTTGTTATACATAATAATATTATTCATCATAACCATTTACGGAAAAAAAATCTACTGCAATAATAAATATCAACCATGGACTTGCCTGTCATACAAATAACCATTTTTATTAAATTATATTATTATAAAAAAATCACAACATAATATCAAATGTATTCTGATTTAGTGCATGTATTTAGCATACAGATTTAAATATTAAGGTAAGAATAAGAATAAGATAAAACTAATAAGTGGAAGCAACAACTTAATTAGATTTGAAGTACTGGATTACTAAATCAGCTAGGTTATTAAAAACACTTCAAGATGCATTCTTCATTAAGGCCCCTTGAGTTTAAATTATCTAAATTGCTAATGTATGTAAGGGAACAACATTCTTTCAGTTCTGCCATTGTAAATCTCCAATATTAGGTTTAAATTCAGAAAAAAATGTTTCACTAATGAGATATTGAGTCAAATGTAATCAATGGTTTTTAATTGTTGACTTGTGTTCTGTCAATCTGGTTCTGATAGTCCTTGTTTGTCCTGGAAACTGTTTCCCAAAAAGAAAGGAAATTAAGTACACCACAGCCTGTGAATAACTAATTAAATTGTACACACACACACATATATACACAGTCACATACACAATGTGTGTATATGTAAAATTACAGTCAAGACAGCATTTAATTTTGTTATTAAGTGTCTGCAAGACGCTCACTTCTATCAATGAACCCTTAATCACCCATTCTCTGAAATGTCTGACTTTCCTAGATACCTGTTTCTCTCCCTCAAACTGACTGTTGTATAGTCACATGGGGTTTAAGCTTAAACCACACCTTTAGGGCTGGAAATGAACAAGGAGGTGGTATAGATATTTTATTTTCCTCTCGTTGCACAACATTTCAACAAATACAACCCATTTCTTCCCTCACAATTTCTTCCTTTGAAAAAAAAACACACAATTAGCTACTTCTCTCCATTCTCTCTGATGCCTAACTATTTTATTTCCTCCCCTCAGACACCCCTTTCCTCATTCTTGGGGATTTCAACCTCTTTGTTGACAATCCCACTGCCCCGAAGCAAAAAACTTCTCCAGTGCACTTCATCTAATGGTATGTCACAGTTTACCTATTCTCCTACTCACAAAGGTTTACACTCCCTTGATCTGATTTTGAGCTATCAATGCACTCTCTCACACTTCACAGATTCAACTTTTTTTTTTTTTTTTCAAAGGAACTTTATTGAAAAAAAAAATTAAACAAACAATATACAGATAAGTCGGTGATATGATACGCAAAAATACAAGTCAAACAAATATTTGAGTACATAATATTGGACAAATCCACAGGAATCATTTTGCTCCATTTTTACATTTTTCACAAATTTTTCCAATACATATATGATATCTTTTAAAGATAGACCCAATACTTGGGCCTAACAGTCACACAAAAGCCTAATAGGTCTAGATGGAGAGTATGAATATTACATCAGTCCATTTCAGCATGTTGCTACCCATTAGGAGACCTCTCCGTTATGTATAGAAAAATAAATAGTTAGGGGGGAGAGGAGGAGATGATAAGGCCTAGATAAGGGGAAGGGGGGAGAAAAGGGGGGAAAAAAAAAAAAGAAAAAAAAAAAAGGGGGGGTTTGTCTCACTTTCTACAGCTGATCAACAAACTCCAGGGGGCTCCTGGCCTACCATTTAGTTCACTAGGCAGGCACTGTCCCACATTTGCAGTAGTGTCTCATAGACATCCAATTTCAGAGTTTTGGCATAATGATATTTTTCCAGCAGCAGGATGTCCTGCACACTTCGTTTCCATTCCCCAATCGTGGGGATCTGTGCAGACTTCCACCTCTGAGGAATAAGATTTTTGGCTCCTGTCAACATCAGTTTTAGAAGAGTCTTTTTCAGATTATTCTTTATATTACCGGGAAAATGGAATAGCAAGATTTCTGGGGTTTTTGGTATATCAATCTCCAGTATCACCTGAATCTCCCGCCAAACGGAAGTCCAGAAGGGCTCTAAAAGGGAACAATCCCACCAGATATGTAAGATTGTTCCTGTTTCACCGCATCCCCTCCAGCACTGATCTGACACTCTAGGGTAGATCGCCCGGAGCCTGGATGGAGTTAAATACCATCGGCTCAAGAACTTATAATGGGATTCCTGTATGCAGGCAGAGACCGATACTGTCCTGACAGCCTGGAAAATCTGCTGCCATGTGTCATCGGGTAAGTCTGTACCTAACTCTCTGTGCCACATTTTAGTGTAGTTTGGTAGAGGGCTGTCCCTAGGGTGTAGGAGAAGAGTGTAGATGATAGATATCAAAACAGATTCACCTTTTTACTCATTCTGACAACACTTCTTACTACTCTCCCTCCATCTAATCGTCACATTTAACTCCAAAGAAGCATTAAATCAATAGATATGCAACATATCTCAAATTCTCACAAACCTTTGCTTTCTTCCATCTCCTCCTTTTCCTGCCCTAACCAATCTATCTGCACTCTACCACATGCACTCAACCACAGTCCCTTTGACACGCTACCTATGCAGATATTCCTACATTGCTGAGCAACACTGGACAACGTTTTGTTCTGGATCTGATATTCTTCAAACCCAAAACAACTGTTCATCACTTTCAATACCCTTTTTCGCCAACCTCTTACTCCTATTACCACTTCTTTCTCAGCTCAAGATTTTGCCAGCCACTTTAACAACAGAATGTATTTAATCAGAACCAACCATTTGCAAATGTTCAAATCCCATAAATTAAAGGGACACTGAACCCAAATTATTTATTTTGTGATTCAGATAGAGCATGCAAGTTTAAGCAACTTTCTAATTTACTTATATTATCAAATTTCCTTCATTCTCTTGGTATCTTTATTTAAAAAGCAAGAATGTAAGTTTAGATGCTGGCCCATTTTTGGTGAACAACCTGGGTTGTTCTTGCTGATTGGTGGATTAATTTAACCAGCCAATAAACAAGTGCTGTCCAGGGTTCTGAATTAAAACATAGCTTAGATGCCTTCTTTTTCAAATAAAGATAGCAAGAGAATGACTAAAAGTTGATAATAGGATTAAATTAGAAAGTTGCTTAAAATTGCATGCTCTATCTGAATCATGAAAGAAAAAATTTGGGTTCAGTGTCCCTTTAAGTTTTTTTGCCCCTGTTGAGGGGAATGAAGTTTCTGCCCTTATATATTCCTCTCACTTCCATTTCCTTACAAATACTGCCATCCATCTCTCTTGGATGTCCTCTCGCTACCTTAAGCTAAATCTCTTTAAAACTAAGCTCTTTATTTTTCCTCCTTTTTCCAAAATGTCAACTTTCTGCTTTCTATAACTGTTGAAAACAACATCATTAACCACAGCCCACATGTCTGATGTCTTGGGGTTACACTTGACTCAGATCTTTTTATTACTCCTTTAAAACAAAATGCACCACTTCCTTACACAAGACACAACTACAATTTTAATCCACTCTCTCATCCATTCCCACCTTGACAATTGCAACTCCATCCTCTCAGGTATCCCTAACTACAATCTATCTCCTTTACACTCCATAATGAATACATCTGCCAAGCTGATCTTTATTACAAGTCACTTAAAGGGACAGGCAAGTCCAAAAAAAACTTTCATTTTTCAAATAGGGCACTTAATTTTAAACAACTTTCCAATTTACTTTTATCAACAATTTTGCTTTGTTCTCTTGGTATTCTAGTTGAAAGCAAACCTAGGGAAGCACATATGATAATTTCTAAGCCCTTGAAGACTGCCTCTATTTTATTTACTTTTCACAGCAGGGGAGAGCAAGCTCATGTAGGCCATATAGATAGCATTGTGATCACGCCTGTGGCTAGTGGCAGACACTGCACTAATTGGCTAAAATGCAAGTCAATAAATAATAACTAAAAGTCATGTGATTAGGGGCGGTCAGAAGATGCTTAGATACAAGTTAGTCACAGAAGTAAAAAGTGTATTAATATAATAGTGTTGGTTTTGCAAAACTGGGGAATGGGTAATAAAGAGATTATCTATCTTTTTAAACAACAAAAATTCTGGTGTTGACTGTCCTTTTAACGTCTGCTGCTCTCTCTGCCGATCCCTTAACTGGCTTTCTCTATCCTCCTTAATAAAGTACTAAGGGCCGGATTACAAGTTGAGAGCTAATTAATGCTCCTGCTTGATCGTTAATTGTGCTAGAAGTAAGCTTTTTGAGATCGTTGGGTTGCGCTCATATTATGAGTTGAAAGTAAACTGTTTTTGCTTGTGTGCTAATACGATGAGCGTCAAAAGCCAGTTAGAATATCGTGTACACGTTCATGTTTTCCTCCATTGAAGTTAATGGAGCAAAAAAAGTGGAAAAAACCTCTTGCGCAAACCCGATCGCATATTCTCATGTGTGCTAACCCGACATGAAAATGTGAATATTTCCCATTCCAATGTTCTTCCCATAGCAGAATATGTTCTATTTATTAATAAATAAATATTTCTACATATTTCTGATGGTACAGTATATATCATCTGCCTTTTCTTTCCTTACACCTGAGGTCTCATATCATTGAGTCTTTATAACTTTTGTGTTCAATATTTTTCTCAATACTTTTTATTATATAGTGTTATTATGAGTGTAACTATGCTTAGTAATGTATTTTTTATGTGTTTTATACAACTTTTTTGTTTTGTGAAACAGTTAACCAGAACTTTGAAGTTGCGATAATCATTTTAGAGTAAATCGCGATTGCGCTCAAGTAATATTGTTTATTCTCAATCTCAAATCACACGACATAAACCCCTTATCACTCGCACACAAACATTTTCACTCGTAATATGGCCCTTAATCCTGAATCTGACAATTCAAGTCCCTCAATAACCTGTTCCCCCTATATCTCAGACCCCACCTAAACATACCATCCCACCCATACCAGTCACTTTTCTCATTACTTCCAGGTGAGAAAAGTTTGACAAGTAAAACACAAATGCAGTAAACACAATGTTAATTATTCAGCTTTCACATTTGACCAATATACAGTGGGACCTCGGTTTACAAACGACTCGGTATACGAAATTTCGGTTTACGAATTCAAAATCTTGAAAAAAATTGTCTCGGTTTAAGAATTTTTTTCGCAATACGAAACAAATGTTCCGGTTTGCCCCTCGGTTTACGAATTTTTTTCGCAATACGAAGCAAGTGTTCCCTGCATACTGAAGTGTGGGTAGCAGTTGGAGAGGTTTTGGAGCCATTTGCAGCAAGTTGTTGAGCCTTTTGGAGCCATTTGCAGCAAGTTGTTGAGCCTTTTGGAGCCATTTGCAGCAAGTTGTGGAGCCTTTTGGAGCCATTGGAGCCATTTGCAGCAAATTTTGGAGCCTTTTGGAGCCATTGGAGCCTTTTGCAGCAGGTTTTGTAGACTTTATTTGACTTTTTCTCTCACCTCCGGAACGCATTAATTGGTTTTCAATGCATTCCTATGGGAAACCGTGTTTCGGTTTACGAATTTTTCGCAATAAGAAACATCCCGGAGAACGAATTAAATTCTTAAACCGAGGTCCCACTGTATTAATGTATTGCAAGACAAGAAAGAAGTGTGTAATTACAAATTATTTTACATCTCTTTAATATATCAATGTGTGCTATATTGTGCTTTGGAAAGACACATTGTTTAAGAAAAGTACATTTTGCCACTGGAAGCAAACATACTGTGCCAAATTACATTACTGTAAAAAGCAGGATAAGGATAAATAAATCATAGCACAAATCTCAGTTTAGAAATTGATATCTGTTCCTAGATAAGCACTGAGCTATCATATTACAGAGGCACTCAAATGAACATTTTTCTCATTGATAACAGAGTCACATTTCTGATCACTGCTAGCACATGAATGGCTTTAAACCTCTATCTGCTTCCAACTGTTCATCGTGACACTGACAGCTGCACTGCCCTTGCTAATATGATGGATATCTGATTGGCAAGCTTGCAGCTTGTTATGATAAGTTGGATATTGAAAAACAAGTATTGGATGTTACAGGAGCTATATGGCATTATGTTTATAAAATCTCGTTAGATGGGGATGTTATTTTTCAGTCAGATATTCTGTTGCAATATCATAGCTCTTTTATATAAATCTAACGTCTTGGTTGAATTTATCATCCACCCAGGCTGAATTTATTATTGTGTTTACGTATTAAATTGATAACAGTTCTTAATTTAATTACACTTGTTATTGAAAAAAACAAAAGCAAAATATAATTCATTTTTTGGAACATTATTATTAAAGTGTATTAAAAGATACAATAATAAAATTGAAGTTATGACAACTATCTGCTTAGAAAGATGTTTATTGTGACACTAAAGGCAGATTTTCATTTTGAAACAAAAGAATTTCTCTATCGCTGGGCTAGATTACAAATGGTAAAACAAGAAGTATCTAACACCCAAAGAGGCTAAAAATGTTGTAAACTACCCAAACCCCTTCTGTGCCAAAAGGGGTAGAAAAAAAGAGTAGCCGTTAAAAAACAAACCATTCCGTGTCACATAAAAATATTTTATTATACATAAATATAAACACAAAAAAACACAAATAAAGATACAGCCTATTCAGGTACCTAAGAAACTATCGGCTAGATTACGATTTTTTGTCTGTAAGGCTTGCAGGGCTAACGCTCCTTTTTTTCTTACCGCTCCCTTTTAACAATGCTGGTATTACAAGTTTTCTTTAAGCCGGCGTCAGCTTCAGAAAAGTGAGCGTTGAGCAAAATTTAGCTCCACATCTCACCTCGATACCAGCGTTGCTTACGGTAGCGGTAAGCTGGCAAAACGTGCTCGTGCACGATTTCCCTATAGGAAACAATGGGGCTGAGCTGGCTGAAAAAAAACAACTAACACTTGCAAAAAAGCAGCGTTCAGCTCCTAACGCAGCCCCATTGCTTCCTATGGGAAAATTAAATTTATGTCTGCATCTAACACCCTAACATGAACCCCGAGTCTAAACACCCCTAATCTTACACTTATTAACCCCTAATCTGCCGCCCCCGCTATCCCTGACATCTGCATTATATTATTAACCCCTAATCTGCCGCTCCGGACACTGCCACCACCTACATTATACTTATAAACCCCTAATCTGCTGCTCCCCACATTGCCGACACCTACATAATAGTTATTAACTCCTAATCTGCCCCCCAACGTCGCCGTAACTATATTAAATTTATTAACCCCTAATCTGCCGCAGCGAACGTCGCTGCCACTATAATAAAGTTATTAACCCCTAAACATAAATCTAACCCTAACCCCCCTAACTTAAATATAATTTAAATTAAACAAAATGAATTTAACATAATTAAATAAATTAATCCTATATAAAACTAAATACTTACCGAAAAAAAAAAACCTAAGCTAGCTACAATATAACTAATAGTTACATTTGTAGCTAGCTTAGGGTTTATATTTATTTTACAGGCAAGTTTGTATTTATTTTAACCAGGTACATTAACTATTTAATAACTACCTAGCTAAAATAAGTACAAAATTACCTGTGAAATAAATCCTAACCTAAGTTACAATTACACCTAACACTACACTATCATTAAACTAATTACCTAAACTACCTACAATTAATTACAATTAAATGAAATAAACTATATTACGAAAAAAACAAACAATAAATTACAGAAAAAAAAGAATTACAAGAATTTTAAACTAATTACACCTAATCTAATCCCCCTAATAAAATAAAAAAGCCCCCCAAAATAATAAAATTTCCCTACCCTATACTAAATTACAAATAGCCCTTAAAAGGGCCTTTTGCGGGGCATTGCCCCAAAGTAATCAGCTCTTTTACCTGTAAAAAAAAAAATACAATACCCCCCAACATTACAACCCACTACCCACACACCCAACCCTACTCTAAAACCCACCCAATCCCTCCTTAATAAAACCTAACACTAACCCCTTGAAGATCACCCTACCTTGAGCCGTCTTCACCCAGCCGGCACAAGTGGTCCTCCAGAGGGTCCGAAGTCTTCATCCGATCGGGGCAGAAGAGGTCCTCCAGACGGCAGAAGGCTTCATCCAGGCGGCATCTTCTATCTTCATCCTTCCGGAGCGGAACGGGTCCATCTTCAATCCAGCCGATGCGGAGCCATCCTCTTCAAATGAAGACTTCGGACCCTCTGGAGGACCACTTGTGCCCGGCTGGGTGAAGATGGCTCAAGGTAGGGTGATCTTCAGGGGGTTAGTGTTAGGTTTTTTAAGGGGGGATTGGGTGGGTTTTAGAGTAGGGGTGTGTGGGTGGTGGGTTGTAATGTTGGGGGGGTATTGTATTTTTTTTTTACAGGTAAAAGAGCTGATTACTTTGGGGCAATGCCCCGCAAAAGGCCCTTTTAAGTATATTTTAAAATATTTAGTATAGGGTAGGGAAATTTTATTATTTTGGGGGGCTTTTTTATTTTATTAGGGGGATTATATTAGGTGTAATTAGTTTAAAATTCTTGAAATTCTTTTTTTATTTTCTGTAATTTAGTGTTTTTTTTCGTAATTTAGTTTATTTAATTTAATTGTAATTAATTATAGGTAGTTTAGGTAATTAGTTTAATGATAGTGTAGTGTTAGGTGTAATTGTAACTTAGGTTAGGATTTATTTTACAGGTAATTTTGTACTTATTTTAGCTAGGTAGTTATTAAATAGTTAATAACTATTTAATAACTATTCTACCTAGTTAAAATAAATACAAACTTACCTGTAAAATAAATATAAACCCTAAGCTAGCTACAATGTAACTATTAGTTATATTGTAGCTAGCTTAGGGTTTATTTTATAGGTAAGTATTTAGTTTTAAATAGGATTAATTTATTTATTTATGTTAAATTAATTTTGTATAATTTAAATTATATTTAAGTTAGGGGGGGTTAGGGTTAGACTTAGGTTTAGGGGTTAATAAATTTATTATAGTAGCGGCGACATTGGGGTCGGAAGGTTAGGGGTTAATTAATGTAGGTAGGTGTCGGCGACGTGGGGGGGGGCAGATTGGGGGTTAATAAAATTTAACTAGTGTTTGCGAGGCAGGAGTGAGGCGGTTTAGGGGTTAATACATTTATTAAAGTGGCGGCGATGTCCGGTCTGCAGATTAGGGGTTAATAATTGTAGGTAGGTGGTGGCGACGTTGGGGGCGGCAGATTAGGGGTTAATAAATATAATATAGGTGTCGGCGATGTTAGGGGCAGCAGATTAGGGGTTCATAGGTATAATGTAGGTGGCGGCGATGTCCGGTCGGCAGAATAGGAGTTAAAAAAAATTATTTTAGTGTTTGCGATGTGGGGGGGGGCTCGGTTTAGGGGTTAATAGGTAGTTTATGGGTGTTAGTATACTTTGTAGCACTTAAGGTAAGAGCTTTATGTTCTGGATTTAGCCCATAAAATTCTTATCTACTGACTTTTAAATGCGGTAGGAGTCTTGACAGGAGAGGGTGTACCGCTCACTTCTTCCAAGACTCGTAATACTGGCGTTAGGCAAATCCCATTAAAAAGATAGGATATGCAATTGATGTAAGGGGATTTGCGGTAGTCTCGAGTCGCGGAAGAAAAGTGAGCGGTACACCTGTACCTGCCAGACTCATAATACCAGCGGGCATTAAAAAGCAGCGTTGGGACCTCTCAACGCTGCTTTTTAAGGCTGGCGCAAACTGGTAATCTAGGCGTAAGTGCCAGCACTAATAGCTGAGTCCAGTGTTCAAATAAAGCTCCTTAAGCTCTTGCTTAGAGGGGGGCAAAATCCTATCCTCGAAATCCAGAGACGATTAAATTCATTGGATGTCAAGGAAATAGGTATCCTCACATTGGTACCTGCAAAACTAGCCTGTAGAATAAAATTGCAAACAAAAACTAGTGCAACACTGATAAATAGTCCAATAGACAGCCTACGAGTTTTGACCTGATAGGGTCTTTCTCAAGGCTCTCAAGAAAAGGGATCCTTTGCAGTCTGCATCTATATTTTGTTTTTTGTATTTATATTTATGTATAATTCAATATTTGTATGTGACATAGTATGATTATTAACCTTTTTTAAGTGCTACTCATTATATATTCTTAGATTACAAATGTTGCACTAACTGTTGCGAGTGAGCAATATCTGCTTTTTGCGGCTAATAGAAATAGCGCTCGTATTAAAAGTTGAAAGCAAACATGATGGCGAAAGCGCAATTGCATTTTATGCTCATCAGGTTATTGTGACTAAAAAACCCATGTAAAGGGTAGTGCGTTAAAAAAAACACAGTAAAAATACATAGAAAATTACAGCTACACTCATAAAAACACTATCTAATAAAAATTATTCATATAAAAATAAAAAATAAATGTTATAAGAGCTCAAAGGTATATGGTGTATGACAAGGCGTTTGACTGCAAAGGGCTATACTGTACATATATATATATATATATATATATATATATATATATATATATATATATATTTATATATATATATTTATATATATATATATATAAATATATATGTTTAAATATGTGTATTTGTGCATATATATATATATATATATATATATATATACATATGTAATTATGTGTTTATTTATGTGTTATTACTTTCAACTTGTAATTTGTGTGCTACCCAATGCATGCAGAAATGTTACTTTGTTAAGTTTACCCTTGAGCAGGAGTGCTAAAAACCACTCCACTTCTAATCTAGACCTCTTTGTTATTTGGCTGGTCAAATTTGCAGTGTCTGAAATAATGGATAGACAGCTCTAAGCAAGAAACTTTTTCCCCCCCAACATATAATTCTCTATGGCAATCATAAACAAATTGTATATAAATATATAGTGCTCATTATATAATGACAATATTTTGTCAGCGAACAATTGAGGCCTTAGATCAGATACATTCTCCTGCATTCTCCCTTGTATCTTTTTTAACAAAGCAGATATAAACCATTTAATCCATGTATTCTAGTTCTACAACCAGCACCTCATATGAGAAGCAAGGAGCCTACAGCAAACTTTGAGTCCTAAAAAGATCAGATCAAGTGTATGACCCTTACAACCTTTTAAATGCTGGGTATATGCTTAGATTATACTTCTGATCAACTAGGCACCAAATACATGTCCTGATTAGAGTTGTGACAGTTATGTGCCTAAATTAGGACTCAGACCTGTCATTAAAACCATGCTGATTTCAGGTTATAGCCTAAGCATACCTGCTCTTGCATTTGGCCTATGTGTGGGCTTCTATGTAATGTGGTTTGGTCCTCCTTGTACTGATTGAAATGCCTATTGTTCCAACACTTCAGCTTTGCAATATAGTCCATGCCATCTTACATTGTGTACAATGCAATACGAATGCTCAGTAAATCATTTATAGACTGCTAATTGTATTGTTTACATTTGCTCGTAAGCAAATCTATGCTTATAGACAACTTAAATTAGTAGTATGGTGTATATTATCCCTCAGTTGTTTTTTCAAATTCATATACTTTTACAAGGCCCAGGTGCTATTATCGGAGTGACTATATAACTAAATAACACACATATTAATGTTTATCATTAGCTGTTAGTCTGTGTGTGTGTGTGCGTGTGCGCGCACGGGCGTGTGTTCATCACATATATTTCCATTATTAAAAGTCAATAAACTTGGATAGAGTGAAATAAAAAAGCAGTTGTAGCTTAATGTATGTTTTTTGTTCATCATAGCCAATGTTTTGTTTTGAATTGAATGAAATCCAATCTGATCAATTTTTAATTTATATCTAGTATGCCAATTTAGAAGAAGGCAGTATTTTAATTACCATCTGATATATGAATTCAGTATTAATGATGGTTAACGTTTTGCTTATAGGCTACTGGGGGTTTTTAAGTAAGAAATAAATTACAATAAATTAAATTATTTTACAAAAAAAAAAACATTATTGGTAAATATTTGATAATAAATAAATAAATGTATGTTAAATTATTTAGTCACTAAATATATTAAAATAATAAGTTATATTCATAATCTAAATTTAGATAACGTTTTCATTTTGCTTTTTTCTAAGAGTGTACAGTGATGCAGACAAAGTATGACAACAGAAAGCTAATCATTAATTGTGGGCAGGGTGCCAGCTAACTCTCCCAAAACAATGGCTCTTGAGAAAATGAAATATGTAAAGCAGGAAACTGGTGCATGTAAAGACCTGAAGATTTTTCAAGCAAACATTTAAATGAGAGGCAAATCAATCTTTTGCAGAAAGAAAAAATGCTGCATTGTAATATGAGAAGAAATTAATTATAGAATAAATGATAAATACCTATTGTTTTTTGTCTTGTTACTCCTTCTAGCTAAAACCATTGACTGCATGTGTGTGCATGTGTGTACACACATACACTCATTTACAGAAAACCACACACATATATATATATATATATATATATATATATATATATATATATGTGTACAGCTCTGCCCACTTCCAGAAACTCCACGGCAGCCAGTTGCCACAACTACGCATGATCAAATGGTACTACGGAGGTCCGTGAAAGCCAACTGAAAAAAGTCAAATTAGTAAATACACAACTACAACTATTTCAAAGAGTCACACAATTACTATATCAGCAGTCGCATATCATTAGCCCATAAGCACAAACATAGTTTCAGATGAATTATTGATATATATATATATATGTTGTTTTGTTTATATATAAGATAGAATGTTCAGAATTTGTTAAAAAAAACATTTTTTTTATTTATATTTGCTGCATAAGGGGGGCTCGTTTTCCATTTCAAAACAAATGCAAAGAACACAGACAAATTATCATTCGTCCAAACTCAAATATACAGCTAAAAGACTTGTGCAGCACCTAAAAAATTTGGCTCATGCAAATCTTTCATAATGAATATTCGGATAAATTTGTTTCCCTGAATATTCATTGGCTACACTATTTTGTCATTATTGTTTTTCATTTTCCCAAGATAATGCTTAATCTAGATGTGTATGTGTGTGCAATACAATTTTATTTTTCATTTTGCTATTTATTTTCTGTAATTTACTACTGCAAATAGTGTTTTTATCATTTGAAAGTACATACTAAAAACTTTCAGAAGCGAAGCTGTGTTCCTTTTTTTTGGAGTAATTGTTTGATCATTGTAGGAGCTCATTTATATTTTAACATTATTAACCCATCAGAGGAGATAAGATACACATACTAAAAAGGACTTCAAAAGGATATTTTCCTGGATTACATAACAAAGAAAACTGTGCTGACAAAATTACAATTTAAATGTTTTGAAGACATTTGTTTTGTTTGCACGGCAATGCAATACTGAATTGCTGATATATTTAACACATATATAAAACAATTAGTTTAATTTCTCTTTAATAGAGAGACTGTGATAGGGTAAGTAACAAAGAGAGATGGAGAGAGTAAAAGTAACAGAGACAGATAATCTCTTCTAGCAAGAATGATACACAAAGTGCTCTGTAAGAGTACAGGCATAGAAATATAGATATTGGCAGTAAATAAAAACCATAGACCCAACAAGCCTGTCCAAAATGTCCTAACAGTATAAGTGTATTTAGGGCTAGATTACATGTGGTGCACTATTGTTAGCACAGGTCGCAATAAGCAATATCGCGCCTATGCTTACTTTGCCACATATTACAAGTTAAAAGTAAATGTGTTCGATTGAGCACAAACAAAATGAAGAAGAATCGGGTTTAAGCGAGTGGACACCTAGTGTAAAGTGTAAGGGGTAAAAGATGTGCACTAAACTCAACATAAATACATTTAAAAAGTGTTACACTAATTTATACATTATCTAATGAAAATAATATATTTAATATTAATAAAAAAAATTATACGGGTAAAAGGTATATGGTATATGACAAGGTATTTGCATGGAAAGGCAATATTATATATAACAAAAACACACTTACAACCATATTTGAAGCTCCCCATGTGTACAGCTCTGCCCACTTCCAGAAACTCCACGGCAGCCAGTTGCCACAACTACGCATGATCAAATGGTACTACGGAGGTCCGTGAAAGCCAACTGAAAAAAGTCAAATTAGTAAATACACAACTACAACTATTTCAAAGAGTCACACAATTACTATATCAGCAGTCGCATATCATTAGCCCTTAAAAATATCCATATCTACAACTCACTCCATACTACAAATAGCATTGAAAATCCAGGTGAGTATTTAATCACTTGGGGACCAAAGTTTCCAATTTATAAATCCACTTATTTAGAAGTCTATTATAATGTTCCTTAGGTCTGACACAGCATGTATGGGCATCAAAAAAATGTTTAGCCACCGGTTGCTCCGCACAGCTTATATTAAGGGTAGTACCTATAACAGACCAGTGGTTAGCCATACGAGTAGGAAAATCATCTTGGGTTTTCCATATATAAAATTTACCACAGGACAGTGTAGCATGTAAACAATTTAGTAGTACAGGTTAAACTGTTCCTAATGTTGTATTTACTTGCAAAGCTGTCCCCCCGCCTTCGCTACATACGGGCAGCAGATATGTTGATATGCTTCCTGTATTTATCATTACACACTCATCGCAGTGTGTAATACCTGCCCCTTCATTTGCACGATCAATTGCGCAACTGAAGGTTCTGTCAATCACGGAGAGTAAACAAGCTCTCTGTGATTTTCCCTCGCCACCTCAGTGGTCTAATGACCGCTGCTTCTTACATTGCAGGAAGCAGACTTGCATATGGGAACCTTCTCCGCAAGGGCTCCAGAGCAACTCTTGCTGCTTCGTACATGGAGCCCATAGTCAGCACCTAACAGCATGTCCCTATTCGACCGGCTTCCCCTGTAACCTACTAGAGGGGCTTCTAAGGACTCAAATGCCAATGCTTCTGTAGAATATGTGGAAAGTCCAATTAATTTCTCTGGTGTAAACTCCGTAGAGAAAACCAGTTTGTTCATTTTCTGTTCCTTGATATTCTTTATTAATTCCTGTTCCTGTTTCATACTTATATCCATAAAAGCTTTATATAGATGTTCCTTATACCATTGATCTAAATTTTTCAGTACATTTCTGCCAACTGTTTTTTTTTTTTTTTTTAAATGTGTCCATGTTGGTCCTTACTACTTTATTAAACTGAGAGTATGGGAAGGCTTTTTCAGACTAGGAGGATGGCAGCTAGTGACATCCACAAGAAAGTTACGATCAGTTGTTTTTTTGGTATAGAGTTGTCTGCAACCTATGCCCATCTTTGAAGTCTGTTACTGACTACATGTAAGCATACCTTCACTGCATATGGGCAGTGGATTTGTTTGTGGCCTGTGTGCATCATTACACACTGCAATGAGTGTGTAATGCTCACCCTTCACCAATGTGACCAATAACACAAGAGAAGGGACTGTCAATCACTGAGAGCAATTTATCTTTGCCATCTAAGAGGTGGCAAAGAGTGTAAGAAGCAGAAGTCTAATGACTGCACCTTCTTATATTACGGGAAGCAGAATCACATGTGAAAACCTGCCTCACAAGGGCTCTGGAGCACCTCATGCTGCTTCGTACATGGAGCCCTTAAACTATTGTACCAAATAGACAGATCTTCCTCTGTTCCCCTCCAAACCAAGAACAAATAATCTATGTACGTCTTGAACCATTTGGTTCTCGAATCCTTAAACAATACAGTGTCTTCCTCCTCAAAGCATGCCATACACAAATTGGCATATACAAATTCTTTGTGCATCCATACAACATTAGGTATAGTGTAACCTGTACTACTAAATATATTGTTTACTTGCTACAGTGTCCCTGTGGGAAATTTTATGTAGAGTAAACCCAAGATGATCTTCATACTCGTATGGCAAGCCACTGGTCTGCTATATGTACTGCATTTATTATGGGCTGTGCAGAGCAATAGGTGGCTAGACATTTTTTGATGCAAAAAAATGCTGTATCAGACCTAAGGTACATTATAATAAACCATGTGCCCCCCTAAGTAGAGGTGGTGATACAGGAAAAATTATTCTATGTAAGGAGTCCAAGTGGATTTATCTATTGGACACTTTAGTGCCCAAAGGGTTAAATGCTCACCTGGACTTTCAATGCTTTTCGTAGTATGGAGTTTTAGATATAGATATGCCATAGCCGATATAGTAAATATGTGAATCTTTGAAATAGTTTTACTTTATATGTTTACTAATTAGCTTTTTTTCTGTTGGCCCCCACAGACCTCGGTAGTACCACTTGCACATGTGCAATTGTGCCAACTGTTTACCATTAAGCAACAAGAAGTGGGCAGAGCTGTATACATGGGGAGACCAGGAGAGCACATATATGGTGGTAAGTGTGTTATTGTTATTGTGTTTGAGGATGGGGTACACAAAATTCATGCAGTAAAATATTATGTTTGTTAAAACTAGTGAGTGCCAATGTATGTGAGTGCAACTACTAGATTTCCATCTATTACCATATATCGATACAGTTTTACACTATGTGGCACCTTCTCTAATTTCTTTCCAGAAATGTGACGTAGCATTTTTTTACAGAAAGGTTGGTGGATTCATGCAATCAACTTCCAATAGAGATGGCAAACACAAAGACTGTAAAGGAATTAATATATACTTAAGGCTGTCCTAAGAAAAAAGTAACATGTAATATGGATAGACTTGGGGGTCGATCCGATAAAAATCGTCGCCCGCAAAAGCTGGCGATGCCAATATTTGCGCGGGTTTGGTATCCTATATACGGCGTAACCTAGAAGTTACGTGCGTATATTTCTGCCGTCGCCTGTAGTCTTTTGGGCCATAGGCAGGTATACCAAACCCACGCAGTTTGGTATCCAATATACAGCGTAAGGACTTACGTGGCAAAAATGGAGAAATCTTACTCCATTTTCACCTCTCCACAAAAAGCAGCCGTAAGAAGCCTTACGCTGACTATTGGAGCCCCGTAGCTCCCTAAACTGGCTGCTAAAATAAACCTAACACCTAACGCATGCGCAATGTATATCTCCCTGTCAACCGCGATCCCCCCCGCAATCCCTAATAAAGTATTTAACCCCTAAACCGCCGCCATCTACATAAACTAACTCCCTACTGTAAGCCCCTTAAACCGCCACCATATAACTGATCTATCCCCTAATGTGAACCCCTTACACCGCCGCCATCTGTATTAAAATTATTAACCCCTAATTTAATCTACCTACCCCGCTGCCAGCTATATTATCTATATTAACCCTAAGTATATTATAGTTAATATAGTTATTACATTATATATATTAACTATATTAACCCTAATTATATTAGGGTTAATATAGTTACTATAGTATTTATATAAACTATATTAACTCTATCTAACCCTAACACCCCTAACTAAATTCTTATTAAATAAATCTAATTCATATTATAAACTAAAATATTCCTATTTAAATCTAAATACTTACCTATAAAATAAACTCTAAGATAGCTACAATGTAATTAATAATTACATTGTAGCTATGTTAGGGTTTATATTTATTTTACAGGTAAATTGTTAATTATTTTAACTAGGTATAATAGCTATTAAATAGTTATTAACTATTTAATAGCTACCTAGTTAAAATAATTACCCAATTACCTGTAAAATAAATCCTAACCTAAGTTACAAATACACCTACACTATCAATACATTAAATAAACTACAAATATCTATCTAAAAATACAATTAAATAAACTAAACTAAATTACAAAAAAAACAAACACTAAATTACAAAAAATAAAAAAAAGATTACAAGATTTTTAAGCTAATTACACCTATTCTAAGCCCCCTAATAAAATAATAAAGCCCCCCAAAATAAAAAAATTCCCTACCCTATTCTAAATTAAAAAAAGTTCAAAGCTCTTTTACCTTACCAGCCTTTAAAAGGGCCTTTTCTGGGGGCATGCCTGAAAAAAAAAAAAAACACAATACCACCCCCCAACATTACAACCCACCACCCACATACCCCTAATCTAACCCAAACCCCCCTTAAATAAACCTAACACTACCCCCCTGAAGATCTCCCTACCTTGTATTCACCCAGCTGGGCCAAACTCCTCATCCGATCCGGGCGATGTCTTCCAGCAAGCGGCAGTGAAGTCTTCTTCCATCCGGGCGATGTCTTGAAGCAAGCGGCAGAGAGTCTTCTTCCATCGGCGATGTCTTCAAGCAAATCGGCATCTTCAATCTTCTTTCTTTGCTCCTCCGCCGTGGAGCATCTATCCGGCATGACGACTTCCCGACGAATGAGGTTCCTTTAAATGACGTCATCCAAGATGGCGTCTGTCGAATTCCGATTGGCTGATAGGATTCTATCAGCCAATCGGAATTAAGGTAGAAAAATCTGATTGGCTGATTGAATCAGACAATCAGATTCAAGTTCAATCCGATTGGCTGAACCAATCAGCCAATTGGATTGAACTTGAATCTGATTGGGTGATCAGCCAATCAGATTTTTCTGCCTTAATTCCGATTGGCTGATAGAATCCTATCAGCCAATCGGAATTCGACAGACGCCATCTTGGATGACGTCATTTAAAGGAACCTCATTCGTCGGGAAGTCGTCATGCCGGATGGATGCTCCACGGCGGAGGAGCGAAGAAAGAAGATTGAAGATGCCGATTTGCTTGAAGACATCGCCGATGGAAGAAGACTCTCTGCCGCTTGCTTTAAGACATCGCCCGGATGGAAGAAGACTTAACTGCCGCTTGCTGGAAGACATCGCCCGGATCGGATGAGGAGTTCGGCCCGGCTGGGTGAATACAAGGTAGGGAGATCTTCAGGGGGGTAGTGTTAGGTTTATTTAAGGGGGGTTTGGGTTAGATTAGGGGTATGTGGGTGGTGGGTTGTAATGTTGGGGGGTGGTATTGTGTTTTTTTTTCAGGCAAAAGAGCAGTTTTCTTTGGGGCATGCCCCCACAAAAGGCCCTTTTAAGGGATGGTAAGGTAAAAGAGCTTTGAACTTTTTTTAATTTAGAATAGGGTAGGGAATTTTTTTTATTTTGGGGGGCTTTATTATTTTATTAGGGGGCTTAGAATAGGTGTAATTAGCTTAAAAATCTTGTAATCTTTTTTTTATTTTTTGTAATTTAGTGTTTGTTTTTTTGTAATTTAGTTTAGTTTATTTAATTGTATTTTTAGATAGATATTTGTAGTTTATTTAATTTATTGATAGTGTAGGTGTATTTGTAACTTAGGTTAGGATTTATTTTACAGGTAATTGGGTAATTGTTTTAACTAGGTAGCTATTAAATAGTTAATAACTATTTAATAGCTATTATACCTAGTTAAAATAATTAACAATTTACCTGTAAAATAAATATAAACCCTAACATAGCTATAATGTAATTATTAATTATATTGTAGCTATCTTAGGGTTTATTTTATAGGTAAGTATTTAGATTTAAATAGGAATATTTTAATTAATAATATTAATATTAGATTTATTTTAATAAGAGTTTAGTTAGGGATGTTAGAGTTAGATAGGGTTGTTATACTTAATATATATATATATATATATATATATATATATATATATATTATAATAACGATATTAACTATATTAACCCTAATATAATTAGGGTTAATATAGTTAATATAGCTGGCGGCGGTGTAGGGGGATTAGATTATGGGTTAATAATTTTAAAATAGATAGCGGCGGGGTAGGGGCTCACTTTAGGGGGTTATAGATTTAATATAGCTGGCGGCGGTTTAGGGGTTAATAACTTTATTAGGTTGCGGCAGGGTTTGGGAGCGGTGGTTTAGGGGTTAATACATATTTTATTGTTAGGATAGTGAGGGGGGATAGCGGATAGAGGGTTAGACGTGTCGGGCTATGTTAGGGAGGCGTGTTAGACAGTGCGGGTGATTTAGACTTTAGTCAGGTTTTGTAGGCGCCGGCAGTTTCTAACGTGCCGTAAGTCACTGCCGACGCCAGAAATTTGTACTTGCGCAGATTTCTGGACATCGCTGGTTTGTCAGACTTACGGCACTTTAGCATCTGACGGCGCCGTATATGGGATAGCTCGAGTTGCAAGCTGAAACTGCGGGCGACGCGGGTTCCCTTGCTTGCGCCGCAAACTACGATCTATATCAGATTGCGCCCTTGATGTGCCTTTTTGGTTATTATCTACTGTCAAATTTTATTTTTCTATGTTTCAAAATGTTTATGGTATATGACAAGGTGTTTGGCTGAAAAGGGCTTAATGTATATTTAATAAAATATTTTTTTGTCAGATTTACGTTGGGATAGTTTATGATACAGATTTAGTTTCATCATTTTAAGAACTGCATCATTTTCACTGTTTTAACCAAAACTTACCATTATTAACCCACATTAATCTAAACTTGTATCTGTTACACATCCATAATTGTCTTTCACTCTACCTACCTAACACATAAGGGAAGCCATTTTGTCTTTGTACCTCGGCTGAGCAACTATACTGTAAAAGAGGAGGGACAACACCCTGCTGTAACCAAAAGATTAAAGGCTATATATGCCCAATTAGCAAGCCACCCGAGTCAAATGGGGGAAGCCAAACACTTTTTGTTTTTATGCTTGTTTAGTCACCTTTCATCAGCATAGTTATTTGAGATTTTAAGCCAATGAGCTTCAGTTCCACAGACTGGCATCCCACAAACATGCAGATTCTGTCCATTTAGAAAAAAAATAATAACTTTAATTGAAACTTCTCTCATGCAAAGAAAAAAAAAATCTAACATGCTTACATGGTGCTCTTTCATACATATATACAGTATATATTTCATACATATATACAGTATAATATATAGTTTAATGTCCTTTTAAAATACAATTTTCATTTTAAATTAATGTGCATCTATACACATATATACAACCCTCCCCACACACAGGGCTAGTACTCTTAGGTAAATGAGCTGTCAGACAAGGGAATTTGTTTAGATATACACTCTTGGCTGTCCTTGTACATACTTCAGAGTGCACATAACAGCACCTCAATCAATGCCTCCTTTCCTTCAGCAATAATTTAGTGTGGTCCCTTCTACATGAACTCCTGTCCTGGAGCAGTAAATCAGTTCAACCACTCTGTGATTACCTTCCCTCTCCTGGATCAATTATGGCTTTTCTTCGTGAGTTTGAGGTTTGCATGTTATTGCCGCAGCTTCTGTGTGAAATGCATATAAAATCCGTTGCAAAAAGGTCATTGTTGTGAAGTCCCACTATAAACAGAGCAACACACTATTTGAATTGTTCTGGATCAGTAAAGTCATACTAAATGAAAAATCAAATTGTGCAGATAAGCAAAAAAACAGAAAGAACAATATTTTTTTTATCTTTTTAGCTTCAATATACTTAAATAATTACATAGTCAAAACACATAGATTTATAATAATGTATATATAGACAAGGCTTTATTTACTCATTCTCAAAAATATGAGTACTTTTAAAAAAAAAAAATATGAAAATTATCTTCAATTAAGATTCAAATGTAAATAAAAATATGTAGGAAGCAGTGTGCATATCATAGTACATTTTGCTCAGTAACAACTCTTTTGGTCACAAAGGACTCAATCACAATCTATTGGGAGCAACATTATTGGCTCTTTTTGGGGTCGATAAGGCTACTTTTCTATTTGGCAGGATAACAATAGCACTATTTCAGCTGATTCTCGCACTCGTAAACAGCTTTTTGGAGTTCGATGCCCCTAGGCACTTCTCACAAGGGCATTTTGAACATCTATTTCATGAATGTTTCCAAACAGTCTATTTGCTGGGACATATGTGAAACACTCTGAAATTTTCATTGGAGACTTTCTAAAGGTTTATTAACACATGTGGTTTCAATTAATCAATGCCCCATTCATCCCTATTGCAGAAGTTGTATACAGTCAACAAGGCAGACATTTAAATAAGCATAGGGACATATCATTATATAAATGTGATGACTATGTGATATTCTGTACAGTTAAGGGTGTCTGCAGAAAAAGTCACCCCAACATCTGTAAATAAAGTGATTTTATATTTAATTTTCAACATTTGATTTTAAAACACATTCACACTTTAGTGATTGTTACTTACAGCAATGGTGTTATTAAAATAGTTTTTAAAGGAAATTGCATAGGGCAAATCTGCAGGGGGCGGCATTGCACCAGCAGTTCACAAGAACTGCTGGTTCAATGAAAAATGCCGACAGCGGACATGTGCAGAGGACATGATCCACTATGATCCACTATGATCATGTCTGCTCGTACAATAGTAAATAGGCCCCTTAGTCTCAGTCTTAGAGGTCTCCCAAAACTTACACATACAATAGCCCATTCATTCCCTTTGCAGCGATCACTTACATGGGATCCCCCCATGTACAGGATCAACCCAGAAGGCAGCACACGAAACATGGCAGTAATGCTAAGAGGAGCCGTGGCGTAAGGGAGACAGGTACATGATAATTGATCAATAGTGTTGGGGGACGCTTCAGCAGTCAAACCTGTTGATACGTAATAACTGGGCTCCTCTGTTCTATGCCAGTGTGCTTTACATTAGCCTTTACTGTGTGGTTGATTCATGTTTACCCTGACTTAGCTGCACCTTGGCATCCATTACGCTCACATGATCTTCATATTTGTTTAGATTCTAAACTCCCAGTATCTATATGAATGCCATAAGTATATTGGCATGCTAGACATACTTCTATAGTCACTTCAAGCCAACAATATCTATACATGGTGTAATTTTATTTGTAATATTTGACAGCAAGTCTCACTTTCACTGTTGTGATTGTCACTAACAGTACTGCCGTTATTTAAATCATGTTGTTAAAAGAGATTACTTAGTTGTGACTTTTTAGCCCTTACATTGCGGGGGCGTTTAGGGGCCATTCTGTTTTAGATGAGATTACATTGATTGGAGCATATGCATGTATAACTATTCCTAATTGGCTCACCAGCTGTAGCCTTATCTAGAGTGAAACATGAGCACATCTTTGACTATGTTTTTAACCCTTTTAAAAGGATTAAATTCATAAGGGAGATTTCTTCAAAATAAAGAGCTCTAATAGTAAAATATAATTTTATTACTTTAGTGAAATGTCCATTCTAATATTAAGGGGTTGTTTTTTAATATTATATTATATTTATAGTTTAAAAATAACAGTAAAATCTGTAAAAATTTAATCTAGCGCTCCCAATCCTACACAGCATTGCTTAGAGCTTTTAGTTATATACCCAGTCTAGGTAGGTTGGTAGCATGAAATAGAGGTAGATAAAATAAAGTTTTAAAAATAATAATACAAGATTCACTTTTTGTAATGAATGCAAGTGTTAAAAAAAGCATTTACTATGTTACTCACATTTTTTAAATCAAAAACAAAATGTCCAGCAGCTCTGCCCTTTTTGACAAAGGAGAAGGGCACCCACCCAGTGCCCCACACTTTGGGAGTGGCCTTGCATTGGCAGGGGTGTGGTTATGAGAAGGTGCAGTGCACATCCTGTATTTTGTTCATGAAGAAATGTTGAAGGAACTCCCAAATTTGTCTTGCCAAGGCCTTGTAAATGGTAAAGGTGGCTCTAATGGGCAAGGATAAAGACAAACAAATAACTATTACTGAGATTTAGTGATTTAATTGTAGGTTGAAGAATTTATTTCTTGATTGATCCCTTTTAATAGTGTGTAGCATTGATAATAGGCGGCATGGGTGCAATTAATCTGGTGTGTTCCAAAACCATAGAGATATATGTGAATATCTATTTAACATATTTGAACAGGGGGATTGATTTGGCTAATTTTTGTATTATAATTTGAATTGATTGTAATGGTAAACACTACCATTACAATCAATAAATTATAATACAAAAATTAGCCAAATTGTATCTGTTTATGACGTTGTATGTCATCCCATATGGCAGGGGTAATGTCAGTGTGTTTTGCTCATGCACAAAAGCATTCTTCCATTCTAAAACGTTTTGTGTTGCCCTGATTTATCAAGTCCTTTTAGCTGTTCTATAAATGAAAACTGAATTCATAAATCTGTTGTTAAGTATCAAAAATTTAAATAATTATTATGTAAACAGGACTTGTACATATTAAGGGTCAGTCTATTCCAAAATTGTTTTTGTTTAAAAAGATAGAAAATACCTTTATTACCCGATTCCCCAGTTTTGCATTTTAGCCAATTAATGCTGACTCACAAAAAAACTCCACGGAAGTAAGCGCAATGTTATCTATATGGCACACATGAACTAGTAGTGCCTTGCTGTGAAAAGCTCTAAAAATGCACTGAGATAAGAAGTGATCTGTAGTGGCTTAAAGACAGGCAGACACTTATAGGTTTAAAGTTTATAAAGTATATTACTTTAACAATGTTGGTTGTGTAAAGCTGTGGTATAGGTTGTAAAGGAATTATCTATCTTTTTAAAAAAATTGCAAATTTTGAAGTAGACTGTCCATTTTACTAAAGGACGATTTTGCCAAATGATTGTGTAAAAATTGCTGCTGATAAATAGTGATGTCACGAATAGTTCGCCAGTGAACAGTTCCCGGCGAACATAGCATGTTAGCGTTTGCCGCGGACGGCGAACATATGCGATGTTCGGTCCGCCCCCTATTCCTCATCATTGAGTAAACTTTTACCCTGTACCTCACAGTCAGAAGACACATTCCAGCCAATCAGCAGCAGACCCTCCCTCCCAGACCTTCCCACCTCCTGGACTCATCTGATCTCTGCTGTAAGGACAGCACCCCAAAAAGCCCTTTTTAGGGCTAGAACATCAGTCTGCTTTTTTTTTTTTTTCCTGTGTAATCTAATTGCAGTTGCCTGCCTGCCTGCCAGCTTGTGTGTCAGGCTCACAGCGTATACTGTGCCCACTTGCCCAGTGCCACCACTCATATCTGGTGTAACAGTAGTAAAACAACACTTTTTTGACTGTGAAATAATAGCAGACAGCTGCCAGTACCCAAGATGGCCGCCAATAAGGCAGATGGGGAGGGTTAGAGAGCTGTTTTGGGGGGGATCAGGGAGGTTGGGGGCTAAGGGGGGATGCTACACATCAGCATATGTAAATATGCTACAAAAAATTAAAAAAAATTAAAAACCTTTTATTTTAATACTGGCAGGCTGTTTGGGAGAGATCAGGGGGTTTGATGTGTCAGGTGGGAGGCTGATCTCTACACTAAAGCTAAAATTAACCCTGCAAGCTCCCTACAAACTACCTAATTAACTCCTTAACTGCTAGCCATAATACACGTGTGATGCTCATCAGCATTTAGTGGCCTTCTAATTACCAGAAAGCAACGCCAAAGTCATATATGTCTGCTATTTCTGAACAAAGGGGATCCCAGAGAAGCATTTACAACCATTTGTGCCATAATTGCACAAGCTGTTTGTAAATAATTTCATTGAGAAAACTAAAATTGCGAAAAAATTTAAGTTTTTTTTAAATTTGATCGCATTTGGCGGTGAAATGGTGGAATGAAATATACCAAAATAGGCCTAGATCAATACTTTGGGTTGTCTACTCCACTACACTTAGGGCTCCATGTACTAAGCCGTCAATTCATCCGTCATTTTAGACGCGGATAAACTCGCCGTTACTCGCCACGGGCGAAATGGTGTCCGCTGTCACTATGTACTAATAATCCCCCAATAAATAGACAAGTCTAGCCCGCCGCGAGCAGTGGCAGATTATTGATAAATTTGACGTCTCGCTCGCCGCGACTAAGCTGATGTACTTTTAACTTTCAGTTGAATTGTCTGGCCAATTATTAACACGTGACATGCAAGGTGTCACGAACATCATAGTAGTCGCGGGAATAGAATTTTGCTCCTATAAAAGTTCAACTTATCTAAACAACTTTATTATTGTTCTAAATTTTTTGAAGAGTGATAACAGCGTTATTTTTGTAATATTTATTTACAATTTGGATATGGCTTCATCTGGATCTGATAATATATAAATATTAATATAAAAATAATTATAAAGATTGACAACTATACAATACATATTTAAAATATAGATTACTCTTTAATTACAGTCGACAAATTTGGCGCAATTTATGTACATGGAAATGAGAGACAAATTAGACGCCAGTTATGCTGTACAATGCTGATATTACTGCCTTTTATATATGTCTAGACTGGCGTCTAGATTGACTTTCCTATTGTTTTGTACCTTGCCCGCCACCTAAAAGGTGGCGAGGCAAAAATAACGAGGTGGGAGCGGAAATTGTAGCGAGCGGACAAATAGATTTTTTAGTACATTCGTTTTTGGCGAGTTGGTGGTCAAATGTGTCTAATTACAGTGAAAAATGGAGCGGTAGCGAGGTTTGGCGGATAAGTACGCTCGCAATTTTAAAGATGCGAGTTTTAACATAATTGACGGCTTTGTACATATCAGTTTGCGAATTTTGACGCGAGATTTGTTGCGGGTAGCTCGCTGACTGCTTAGTACATGGAGCCCTTAAGCTAAAATTAACTCTACAAGCTCCCTACATGCTCCCTAATTAACCTCTTCACTGCTGGGCATAAAACACGTGTGGTGCGCAGTGGCATTTAGAAGCCTTCTAATTACCAAAAAGCAACACCAAAGCCATATAAGTCTGCTTTTTATGAACAAAGGGGATCCCAGAGAAGCATTTACAATAATTTATGCCATAATTGCATAAGTTGTTTGTAAATAATTTCTGTGAGACACCTAAAGTTTGTGAAAAAGTGAACAATTTTTTTTTATTTGATTGCATTTGGCGGTGAAATGTTGGCATTAAATATACCAAAATGGGCCTAGATCAATACTGTGGGTTGTCTACTACACTACACTTAAGCTAAAATTAACTCTACAAGCTGCCTACATGCTCCCTAATTAACCCCTTCACTGCTGGGCATAAAACACGTGTGGTGTGCAGTGGCATTTAGCAGCCTTCTAATTACCAAAAAGCAACGCCAAAGCCATATAAGTTTGCTATAATGGCATGTCTGGCACACAGTGTTGGGGCAAGGGTCCATCTGACCACTAATACCTGGTCTGCAAAGCATGGTCAGGGCAGGTATATCACCTACACTGCGCACTGTGAAGCGGGCGTAACCCTTACACTACCTGATCAATACAACATCATACCTGATGTTTTAAAGCACGTTATTGCAAACAATTTAGGAATGTTAGTTGATTTATGCCCTTTATGGATTAAAACCAGACTCTGCATCAACTATGTAATTTTCCATGGGAGTTTTGCCATGGATCCCCCTCCGGCTTGCCACAGTCCAGGTGTTAGTCCCCTTGAAACAACTTTTCCATGACTATTGTGGCCAGAAAGAGTCCATTTGGGTTTTAAAATTCGCATGTCTATTGAAGTCTATGGTGGTTCGCCCGGTTCGCCAGTTCGCAAACTTTTGCGGAAGTTCGCGTTCACCGTTCGCGAACCCAAATTTTTATGTTCGCGACATCACTACTGATAAGCACTGTGATTGCTTTGACATTGATTATGACTCATAAACAGATATTAACATGCAGATAATTATCAAATGATAGACTGTGATCAATGCCTTATTTAGCTGTTCTAAGCATTCAAAATGTTTATTTGAACAGCGTTTTTTTGCTTTTTTGCAATATAAATGGTTCATTGAAATTAAAAGGATATAAAACTCAAAACTGAATTCCCCTTAATATATATTTTTAGTTATAATAGTTGTAATGTACTCATTACTTATTTTGCTGCCTTTTTCTTCTATTTTTTACTGTGAAAACTGAGATTTTTTTTCCCGTTACCCCGTGACAAACTGGACACATACTATCGCATCTATTTATCAAGCCGTCAACTTACATGCATTCAACGGCACCAATACGCTCGCCTAAGATCGCCTAACATCGCTGCCGCAGACCTGAATACGTTCTCCAAAATTATCAAAAAAGCTGTCAAAAAGCTGCGCACCAAGTACGGTGCAATGAGCAGCGGACTGTTGTTAATTAACAGTCATCAATCTCGCTTGCCACCTACATTATATTTATTAACCCCAAATCTTCCGCCCCCTACACCACTGCCACCTACATTATATTTATTAACCCCTAATCTGCCCCCCTACACCGCCGCCACCTACCTACATTTATCAACCCCTAATCTGCCGCCTCCAACGTCGCCGTCACTATATTAAATGTATTAACCCCTAAACCGAAGTCTAACCCTAACACCCCCTAACTTAAATATAATTTAAATAAATCTAAATATATATTACTATCATTAAATAAATATATTAACTATTTAATAACTTCCTAGTTAAAATAAATGCAAATATACCTGTAAAATAAAACCTAACCTAAGTTACAATTACACCTAACACTAAACTATAATTAAATAAATTCCCTAAACTAAATGCAATGAAATACAATTAAATAAAATTATTAAAAGTACAAAAAAACCCCACTAAATTACAGAGAATATTAAACAAATTACAAGATTTTTAAACTAATTACACCTAATCTAATCCCCCTAACAAAATAAAAAAGCCCCCCAAAAGAAAAAAACCCTAACCTACACTAAATTAAAGCTACACTAAGCTGATTACTTGTGGCAATGCCCGGCAAAAGGCCCTTTTTGTACTTTAGATAATTTTATTTAATTGTATTTAATTGTATTTAGTTTATAAAATTTATTGAATTATTGTGTAGTGTTAGGTGTAATTGTAACTTAGGTTAGGTTTTATTTAACAGGTATATTTGTATTTATTTTAACTAGGAAGTTATTAAATAGTTAATAACTATTTAATAACTATTCTACCTAGTTAAAATAAATACAAAGTTTCCTGTAAAATAAAAATAAACCCTAAGCTAGCTACAATGTAACTATTAGTTATTTTGTAGCTATCTTAGGGTTTATTTTACAGGTAAGTATTTAGTTTTAAATAGGAATCATTTATTTAATGATAGTAATATTTATTTTAGATTTATTTAAATTATATTTAAGTTAGGGGGTGTTAGGGTTAAACTTAGGTTTAGGGGTTAATAAATTTAATATAGTGGTGGCGACGTTGGGGGCAGCAGATTAGGGGTTAATAAATGTAGGTAGGTGGTGGTGGTGAAGGGGGGGGAAGATTAGGAGTTAATAAGTATAATGTAGGTGGCGGTGGGCTCCAGGAGCGGCGGTTTAGGGTTTAATAAGTTTATTCAGTTGCGGCGAGGTCAGGAGCGGTTGAATAGGGGTTAATAACTTTTATTTAGGTGGCGGCAGTGTAGGGGTGGCAGATTAGGGGTTAATAAGTATAATGTAGGTGGCAGCGGTGTAGGGGTGCATTTTAGGGATGTTTAGACTCGGGGTACATGTTAGGGTGTTTGGTGTAAACGTTCCCATAGGAATCAATGGGATATTGGGCAGCAGCGAACAGAAGCTTTCGCTGTTTCAGACTCCCATTAATTCCTGTGGCATCCGCCTCCAGGGCGGCGGATTGAAAACCAGGTATGCTGGGCTGGAATAGTGCAGAGCGTACCTGGTAGTTATTTGATAACTAGCAAAAGTAGTCAGATTGTGCCAAACTTGCATTCGGAACATCTGTAATGACGTAAGCATCGATCTGTGTTGGATTGAGTCCGGCGGATCGTATGTTACGTCACAGATTTCTACTTTTGCCGGTTTGTAGGGTTTGATAACTAAGGGGAATCAGGCTCGCCACAAATATGCTGCGGAATTCCAGCGTATTTGCGGTTGACGGCATGATAAATAGATGCCTATGTATGTATATAGTATATATATATATATATATATATACTTTTTATTTTTTTAAGTCACTCATCATTTCCAAGTCCTTTAAAGGTGCATAGATATGATTCACAGATTCAGCCAACTCTTGGTCAGACATATTTTTGTTCAATTTTTATTTTTGAAAACAAAATACCAACATAGTTAATTAGAATGTAGTTCTGAATTCCTTAGCAATTTAGGCTAGAAAATTCCTCAGCAGGATGTCTGTTTTGCATAGCAAATTGCCGTGTGCGAGCTACCTAATCTTATCCATTAGGCACTAAATTGTCATTAGTAAGAGAGAGACCGATCTCTTTAATTTCCAATTTTATAAACAGCAGCAATGTTTAAGAAATATGTGTGCAATAATTTTGTTTGCAATTTTACTGTGTGCCAGTTTGTTCCATTTTTATTGCCCACATGGAAGGTTAAACTTATCAATTTAAAAGTTACTTTACATCTTGTACGCTGCATTTACCGCCTGACAAATTACTTGTGTAAAAGATGTCCTCAAAAAACTTTATACTGATGCAAAACCTTTACTGGCAAATTTTAAAGCACTATCACAGGCACAACTGTAAATTGATTTTTAACATAATTTAAAAAATGGACATTCAGTGGAGCAGACTTGCTCTTTTTTCAAGCTCCAGGGTGCTGCTGATACTAAGTTACTTACGGTTTGTCCATGCTGGTAGTTAAAAGAGAAAGTGCTTTAATGTTTTAAGAATGCCCTGCTGATTTTATATATGAAAAAAATCACTATGTTATTTCTCTGTTATTTTGCCATGATTTATGCATACAAATTATATAATTTTTCATGATGGAAAAATGTTTAAAGAAATGATTGAACATTTTTCCATGTTATATCTTCTATATATCACACAAGTTTCTTTCTTTTTTTTTTTTTTTTTTTTAAGGAAGTAGAGTTTTAAATATTTAGAATCAGAGTACCACAAATATTTTCAACATGTTAGGATCATCCTATAAAAGTAAATTGTTCAGCTAACTTTTCAGATGGAAAAAGTTGGCTTACATTGGTCATATTTTGCTTGAACTTTGCTTTAAGTAGAGTTAATCTAAAAAAAGGTAAACTTTTTTAAGTATTAATTCAATTTTATAGAAGTTTTGAATGAAATTAATTGAATTTCTAAGAGAGTCATTTAAACTGGACTTCATTAATTGTCTTTTTCAAACTAATGTTGCACAAAGTTTAAAAGTTAATTTCTGGGGGGCGGAGCCAGCAGCCGAGGCAAGCAGTCGCATCTACCCGGAACTCCAGCAATAATCAAGATGTAAAGTGACTAAAATGCCATATTATCTCTTTTAAAAGACACCTACAATGAGCATGGTTATTAGAGGAGTCAGTGGTACCTTCAACTTTCCTTTTATGGCTTAAATCTTCCTAGAGATCACCACATAATAACACCGCTTGCTGAGACCCGCATGGCACTCCTAGATTGGAATCTACGCAGCACACACGGAAAATCAGTAATCTCTATATTCTATAGACTGAATGTTTATATCCATAAAGGGAGTATCTTTCAACCAACCAGCATAACCCAAAACAAACCCATAATGGAGATTACAGATCTCTTACTATAGTTGGCAAGCAAGATGGATGTACATTTTAACTCTCTGACAAATATACTAAAGGAGGAGAGTAGCAGCGTTTATGAAGAGGAAGCAGCCGGTACCCTAGCTCAAAGTTTTCCTAGCTCACATGGTAGGAGGGAACAAGTTGGACTCCCTACTGCTCCTTCTGAGAGGCACGCTGAGCTGAGCAGACAACAGGGTAGTAGGATGACCCCAGGCATGGCGACGGCATGTACCAAAAACTCTGTGATGGTGGGAGCACATCCTGATCGCACAATGGACTCAGAAGATGTGACTTTTGACTCCCTAACGATGCGACCGATTGCTGGAGGACAACAGGTTCAGGCTGGTTCTGAGTTGCACCCTTTAGCCATCGCACCATAAAATAAAGCTTCCAATACATATCTTTCGTATTCAGACCTCCAGAGCCATAGAAAATTCTATAGAGATGCCCGCCTGTTTTTTCACCATGAGAGCACCATGAGAGCACCACACCGCTACTAGAAACCAACTACGACCCCACTTTGAAAACTAATTGCAGCGCCCTAACATATCAGCTTTCTGCATGGGGGTACGGAACCCAGCCAGATATTCCTGTCCTGGGGTATAACTTAAACTGCTCTTCGTGCCCACTAGAAATCATCCGGTTATGGCCTCCAGAACTCTCCTGAACTTAAATTAGATGTGTTGCAGTCTGACCAGCGTTATTCTTATTTATGGAATATATAATTCACTTTATTTCCCCTCATGTGTAAAAAAAAACTTGCAGCTATTACCTTTTCTACGTTTACCGGTAAATGTTTCATGTACATGGTCCTATTACTAATACCAAGCTAAGCTATGGGGTATATAATTACACCCCAATATGCTCCTGATAAGCGTTACCTAACCCTTTGAAATGTGACATTTTTCATGCTCTTCTCTTCTGGGCATCACTTATATAATGGTCATATTCCATAACATTTATAGTTATTACCAAGTCACTATAAGTACTGTTAAGCATATAATTCTTTGATAAATTGGATATGAACATTTACCACTTGTTTTCTCATTTTTAGGTCAGTTGCATGTCTGGGTCATTCTGCATACATACTTGAGTTAATATTTATGTAAGATTTATTTTTACTTATTGAACTTGATTCTCATTGGCTGATTCCATCAGCCAATCAGAATATTCCTACCTTAATTCCGATTGGCTGATAGAATCCTATCAGCCAATCGGAATTCGAGGGACGCCATCTTGGATGACGTCATTTAAAGGAACCGTCATTCGTCGTTCAGTCGTCGGCCAGGATGGATGTTCCGCGTCGGAGGTCTTCAGGATGCTGCCGCTCCGCTCCGGATGGATGACGATAGAAGATCCCGCTTGGATGAAGACTTCAATCGGATGGAAGACCTCTTCTGCCCCGCTTGGATGAAGACTTCTACCGGATGGAGGACCTCTTCTTGCTCCGCTTGGATGAAGAATTTGGCTCGGCTGGGTGAAGACGACTCAAGGTAGGGAGATCTTCAGGGGCTTAGTGTTAGGTTTATTTAAGGGGGGTTTGGGTTAGATTAGGGGTATGTGGGTGGTGGGTTGTAATGTTGGGGGGGGTATTGTATGTTTTTTTTTACAGGCAAAAGAGCTGAACTTCTTGGGGCATGCCCCGCAAAGGGCCCTGTTCAGGGCTGGTAAGGTAAAAGAGCTTTGAACTTTAGTAATTTAGAATAGGGTAGGGCATTTTTTTTATTTTGGGGGGCTTTGTTATTTTATTAGGGGGCTTAGAGTAGGTGTAATTAGTTTAAAATTGTAATATATTTCTAATGTTTGTAAAAAAAAAATATTTTTTGTAACTTAGTTCTTTTTTATTTTTTGTACTTTAGTTAATTTATTTCATTGTAGTTATTTGTAGGTATTGTATTTAATTAATGTATTTATAGTGTAGTGTTAGGTTTAATTGTAGGTATTTTATTTAATTAATTTAATGATAGTATAGTGTTAGGTTTAATTGTAACTTAGGTTAGGATTTATTTTACAGGTAATTTTTAACTTATTTTAACTAGGTAAATATTAAATAGTTCTTAACTATTTAATAGCTATTGTACCTGGTTAAAATAATTACAAAGTTGCCTGTAAAATAAATATTAATCCTAAAATAGCTACAATGTAATTATAATTTATATTGTAGCTATATTAGGATTTATTTTACAGGTAAGTATTTAGCTTTAAATAGGAATAAGTTATTTAATAAGAGTTAATTTATTTCGTTAGCATAAAATTATATCTAATTTAGGGGAGTGTTAGGGTTAGGGTTAGAATTAGCTTTAGGGGTTAAAAAATGTATTAGAATAGCGGTGAGCTCCGGTCGGCAGATTAGGGGTTAATTATTGTAGGTAGCTGGCTGCGACATTGTGGGGGGGCAGGTTAGGGGTTAATAAATATAATATAGGGGTCGGAAGAGTTAGGGGCAGCAGATTAGGGGTACATAAGGATAACGTAGGTGGCGGCGCTTTGCGGTCGGCAGATTAGGGGTTAATAAGTGTAGGTAGGTAGCGGCGATGTTGTGGGGGGCAGATTAGGGGTTAATAAATATAATATAGGGGTCGACGGTGTTAGGGGCAGCAGATTAGGGGTACATAGCTATAATGTAGGTGGCGGCTCTTTGCGGTCGGCAGATTAGGGGTTAATTATTGTAGGTAGCTGGCTGCGACGTTGTGGGGGCAGGTTAGGGGTTAATAAATATAATATGGGGGTCGGCGGTGTTAGGGGCAGCAGATTAGGGGTACATAAGTATAACGTAGGTGGCGGTCGGCAGATTAGGGGTTAAAAAAATTTAATTGAGTGGCGGCGGTGTGGGGGGACCTCGGTTTAGGGGTACATAGGTAGTTTATGGGTGTTAGTGTACTTTAGGGCACAGTAGTTAAGAGCTTTATGAACCGGCGTTAGCCCAGAAAGCTCTTAACTACTGACTTTTTTCTGCGGCTGGAGTTTTGTCGTTAGATTTCTAACGCTCACTTCAGACACGACTCTAAATACCGGAGTTAGAAAGATCCCATTGAAAAGATAGGATACGCAATTGACGTAAGGGGATCTGCGGTATGGAAAAGTCACGGCTGAAAAGTGAGCGTTAGACCCTTTTTGTAATGACTCCAAATACCGGCGGTAGCCTAAAACCAGCGTTAGGAGCCTCTAACGCTGGTTTTGACGGCTACTGCCAAACTCCAAATCTATGCCTTAGATTGTTGTAGCAATTATGTTATTATTAAGGGGACTTCATATATATCGCTAGCTATTCCTATCCTTAGTCGAGAAAGTTTAGGACAAGTACTATGATTTATGAAGAAAGTGGATCCGGCGGCTCCAACACGCTAGTGTCCTCCGTCCGGAAAGACCGGAAATGAAGTATCATCCGTGTGTGCCCAGAGCCTGGAGTGCCGTAGCCCAAGGTAGTGCAGCCCAACTACCACAATATAATATGAACAGAAAAAAATGGCAGGCACTTCACACTTGTATGGTATGCATATAAAAATCGTCCACTTTATTAGTGTTGTACAAGGTAAATACCAATCCAAAAAGTACAAAACAGTTCGGTACAGTTCATCAAATGAAGCATACAGACAGGTGGTGTGGACAGAGGCAATGGACTGACGCGTTTCGCGCCCCCTACAGGCGCTTACTTATAGACCATTGCCTCTGTCCACACCACCTGTATGCTTCATTTGATGAACTGTACCGCACTGTTTTGTACTTTTTGGATTGGTATTTACCTTGTACAACAATAATAAAGTGGACGATTTTTATATGCATACCATACAAGTTTTTACTATGATTTATGAATTAGAGACTACCAACTGCGGGATGACGAATTTTAGCATTACTGTACTTAGGTTGGAATAACTTGGCATCCTCCCGCACTGCCAGTGGCCGAGGTAGTGTGGCATGCTGAGAATTTTTTTTTTTATTCGAATGAGTGGTGCATTAGTTTCAGGTAAATATTAATAAGGTACCTTAGTGGTTTTATGTTTAGTTCACTAAGTATATAGCCTACACCTATTTTTACAGATTTAGCATAGTATGAGCCTGCATAAGCATTTTTCTTAGTTTCAACCCCATACTATTGACAGCTTTGACACTTGCCTTATACCAGCTTTGAATGGCCCCTATAAACATATATATCTAGTTTAATCCTGCTGTGAGGAAGATACAGGATTAATAGGGTCTCCTCGTGGTTTTATGTTTGGATCACTGAGTATGTAGCTTGCTGCTGTTATTACAGATCTAGTATGGTAAGCGACTGCATCTTGGGAAATATAACTAGCTACCACAATTCCTTTCTTACTATAGAAATTCCTGTAACCTAACCATGTTTAAGCATTTTTCTTAGTTTCAACCCCATACTATTAACAAGTTTAGCACTTGCACTATACCAGCTTTGAATAGCCCCTATAAACCTATAAACCAGTAAACCTAATTTATACCTGCTATGAGGAAGATACAGAGGCCAGATATCACAGACTCCTGAGCACTTTGTTCCCTATATTCTCCATAAGCTGTTTAGCCTGCTATACTTTTTTCTTCTATACGGCTCTGCCCCCCCCCACCCTTTCCCTCATTTAAATAGCGGCGCTTGCCCGCCATACTATATATTTATCTATTTTTCTGAAGCTCATAAAGGGCTACCCATCTGACTATCAGTTATCTCTTGCATTCACAGACCATTGGCCTAAAAGCGGGCCCCCAACTAGTCAGTCTCTCATGCTATTTTATTGCAAAATTGAGGTTTCATCAGCCTACCTATTGTTTATGTTATAATTGTCGAGATATTTCACTCAATTCTATTTGTATTTTTTTTATTCTTTTTTTGTTGTTAAAAGGCGATCAATGTTTTATGTTTGTTGCGCAAAACCTTAATAAAGCTGTGGTAGGTGTGTGGAGCTTGCTTTGTGAGGTGGTTGTGGACTTATTGTTTTGTTCCTTGATTGGAGCTAAGGATACTGCTTTGTTATGTTTTGTTTTTTAGCCATGATAATAGCACTTTTTTATTTAACAGGAACTGTGGAATCGGCAACAAATGGAACATTAGACTTTAGTCACTAGGCATGTCTGGTACAATTGGCAGTTCAGAGCCACTGCAGGAACACAGGACACCTGCACCACAGGAAGAATGATTAGGATACTGGTTAGGCTGAGTGTAGGTATTGCTGAAAAAAAAAAAAACAGGACTGGTCTCTGGCACCTCAGATGCCCCATCCAGGATGTAGACACACCATCACTGGAAAACTGAGCAAGATGCTGGTACCACAGAAACACAGAGCAGGATACTGGCACCTCAACAACACCAAGCAGGATACTGGCACCAGAGGAACACCAAACAAGATACTGGAACCACAAGAACACCTAGCATTGAGCAGAATACTGGCACCACAGGAAAACCAAGCAGAAAACTAGCACCACAGGAACACTGAGCATAATACTGGCAATACAGTTCAGGGTATTCAGGCATACTTAACAAAGTTTTAAAACCGGCTTTTATAGCCGCCACTACCAGACTGCAAACGACACACCTCTAAGAGGGGTGTGTGAACATTAACCAATGTGGATACAGGACTCCAGGGGAGTGTGCAAACCCAGAATGCAGCGGATGAAATATCTAAATGACATTAAGGGTTTATATACTGCAAAATTTACTAGTATTTGGTGCTTATTTTCTTATTTATTTAGCCAAACCCGGCATTCGCTATATGGGTATGCGTTTAAATAAGGTGTTCCTTTCATTCCTATTGGCTGGTTTGATACTTCAAATTCAAATCAGCCAATAGGATGAGAGCTACTGAAATCCTACTGGCTGTTTTAATCATTTGGGGGTTAGACTTAGGCTTTTTGGGGGTTTGTTTATTTTTTAGATTAGGTATTTATTGTGCACTCTTTAAAGAGCTGAATGCCCTTTTAAGGGGCAATAGGTAGTTTAGAATTTTTTAGCGTTACATTTTTTTATTTTGGTGGGACTTAGTATTTTTTAAGGTAAAAGAACTGTTTAATTTAGGGGATTGCCCTACAAAAGGCCCTTTTAAGGGCTATTGGTAGTTTAGTATTAGATTAGGGGGTGTTTTTATTTTGGGGGGCTTTTTTATTTTCATAGGGATTTGCTTTATTTTTTTTTTATTTTTGATAATTTGGTTTATTAATTTATGTAATGTTAGATATCTGAGCGCAAGTTACAGCTTTTGCAATATTCAGATTGTGCTAGAAGGATGTCGGTCGCGCTAACCCTTCTCTTGTAATATGGACTAATATTAGCACGATCCAGCAATATTGCGTTTATGTACCAGTTTTTATTTAGTTCACTATATTTAATTTACAAAAATATTAAATTTAAAATATAAATACAAATAATTTAAATGTTAATATGCAATGTATAATTTAATATCATTACATGTAAATATAATCTATTTTTTTCAGAGGGAGATGCATGAAATGCATTTAGTGATGAATTTCCCTTTAAAGGCATATGAAACCCAAACATCATCTTCTGTGATTCAGACCAAACATACTATTTTAAGAAAGGTTTGAATTTACTTCTATTATCAATTTTTGTTTTCATGATATTCTGTGTTGAAGAGATACCTAGGTAGGCATCTGGAACACTACATGGCAGAAAAAAAGTGCTGCCATCTACTGCTCTTGCAAATAGATAACATTCTTGCAAAACTGTTTCCATATAGTGCTCAAAAAAAGAGCCAGCTTCTAAGTATACACCCCTGCTTTTCAACAAAATATACCATGAGAACAAAGAGAAATTGCTAATAGAAATAAATTAGAAAGTTGTTTAAAATTGCATGCTCTATCTGAATCATGAAAAAAAAATTGGTTTTCATATCCCTTTACATTTTGTCCTAGTCGCTGCCTGGGAATTTTTTCCTTCTACACTTTCTTAAATGTGGTCCATAGTATGAGCTGACTATGAACCAAGTTATCCCCTTAAGGACACAGTTTTAGTTTGGTCATTGGTTCCATGACGGAATAATTTAGTCTATAACTCAGGTAAAATATACAACAAGGAAAATAAGTTTTGCAAGTCAGCTATTCATGGTAAGTCATACATAGAAGTCAGCTATTCATACATAACTAAATTGTCAAATTCAGCTGACTTTGAAGCTATTCATACATTACTAAATTGTCAAATTCAGCTGACTTTGAAGCTAAAATTGTTGCTTTCAAGTCATGTGCACTGTGTCTGTTAACTCAGTAAAATGTAGGACTTTAAAACCTAACTATAGCCAGTGCAAGTGTAAAATGGCTAGAATCAGATATGTATATCATTTTGGAATGCATCTCCTATAGCAGTTATTTACAGAGATACATTTTAATTTTTTTTAAAATATTTATGACCAGTACCCTTATCAGCTAATGAATTCATTTTATGATAAATTCCAGTTTACCAGTAGTGGGTGTTACACCTGTGTCCAGGATTGCTCCCAGGTCTCTGTATTCCTAGTCCTCTAGCTTCTCTCTAACCCACTGTAGGGCTCAGGCTAATTTCTGGAAACCTACTGTCTGTACTTGCTGGCTCCCTGGCTCCATCTGACTTCCAGCTGTTACTTGGTTTCCTAATTTTAATTCCCTGCCCTGACATTGAGCCCCTCTTTGCCTGAATCTATATAAGTGTGTTCTGTGTCTACTGATTTATTCTCCTGTGTTTGACCTGGTCTGTTCTTAAGTTTATTCTTTTGGACTGCTAAAACATGGATGAGAAGAGGCGCACAAATGTGTGTATCAGAAAGCACAGTGTGAGGACGAACTACAGATGGTCTATACACAGGGTACTCACTATAGTTCAAAGCACACCAGTGTGCTTGTGGATACGAGCAGGTAATCAGAGCTGACCAGCTGTCTCTCTCCGGTATGCAGCTATCCTGGAAAGGATCCGGCGTCTGGTAGTGAGGCTGCTTGTTATGTATAAATCAAAGGCACCAATTGTGATAAAAACAACTTTTTATTGCAAGCTCTGCAAATTGAGCCTTAGCAAGGATTAAAAATAACAAGCAAATAGTTCAGCATATGACAATTGCAACGCGTTTCTCGGCTCTCCTGGCCGTTTCTTCAGGCATACTTAACAAAGTTTTAAAACCGGCTTTTATAGCCGCCACTACCAGACTGCAAACGACACACCTCTAAGAGGGGTGTGTGAACATTAACCAATGTGGATACAGGACTCCAGGGGAGTGTGCAAACCCAGAAGGCAGCGGATGAAATATCTAAATGACATGGTTCTTTTAATGAATAAACACTATGTGTAATATGTGTCATTGAGATAGATCAACACACATCGGCCTATCAATTTATACCTCTTTTTTTCACACCACACCTTAGTATCCAATTGTTAACACAAATCATAACACTATTTAACATTTAGGTATAGGCTATGATTAACACATATCCCAATTTATTTATATCCTACACGTTCACGAGTCACTTATTTATTACAGTCACTATGAATTTTTCAGATCAATCCATCACGTAGTCCACATATCAGATCGCTAGTCAAGTTTTTTAGTCACATATATAGAAAGTGTCTAGAGTTACACTCCATTCATTATAGTCACTTGTTTATCACCATAGTAATACACCTGCTCATTTCATTAATGATACATTCATATATTTAGATATCAGTATAGGATATCTGTATTAATGATATTATCCCCGTTACTTACAAAGGGTTACAATAACGGGCACATTCCAAGTCTATTCAGCATCCCCATATTGGGTCATATCCAATAATCAGGGATTAAGTTTAGATATCAAACAGTATATGTCTATAGTAGGATGTCCTAATATCATAACAATTATGTTCTTAAAGTATAGCAAATTTTATTGATTATAGCACAGTTTATAATAATATTGTTAGTGCATATGTGTTATCTGTTTTAACATCACTTATCCAAAAAGGAATGATATAGAGTTTTCATGACTCCTTAGAGCAGCGTGCATGCCCATATAGCGAATGCCGGGTTTGGCTAAATAAATAAGAAAATAAGCACCAAATACTAGTAAATTTTGCAGTATATAAACCCTTAACGTCATTTAGATATTTGCATCCGCTGCATTCTGGGTTTGCACACTCCCCTGGAGTCCTGTATCCACATTGGTTAATGGTCACACACCCCTCTTAGAGGTGTGTCGTTTGCAGTCTGGTAGTGGCGGCTATAAAAGCCGGTTTTAAAACTTTGTTAAGTATGCCTGAAGAAACGGCCGGGAGAGCAGAGAAGCGCGTTGCAATTGTCATATGCTGAACTATTTGCTTGTTATTTTTAATCCTTGCTAAGGCTCAATTTGCAGAGCTTGCAATAAAAAGTTGTTTTTATCACAATTGGTGCCTTTGATTTATACATAACAAGCAGCCTCACTACCAGACGCCGGATCCTTTCCAGGATAGCTGCATACCGGAGAGAGACAGCTGGTCAGCTCTGATTACCAGCTCGTATCCACAAGCACACTGGTGTGCTTTGAACTATAGTGAGTACCCTGTGTATAGACCATCTGTAGTTCGTCCTCACACTGTGTTTTCTGATACACACATTTGTGCGCCTCTTCTCATCCATGTTTTAGCAGTCCAAAAGAATAAACTTAAGAACAGACCAGGTCAAACACAGGAGAATAAATCAGTAGACACAGAACACACTTATATAGATTCAGGCAAAGACGGGCTCAATGTCAGGGCAGGGAATTAAAATTAGGAAACCAAGTAACAGCTGGAAGTCAGATGGAGCCAGGGAGCCAGCAAGTACAGACAGTAGGTTTCCAGAAATTAGCCTGAGCCCTACAGTGGGTTAGAGAGAAGCTAGAGGACTAGGAATACAGAGACCTGGGAGCAATCCTGGACACAGGTGTAACACCCACTACTGGTAAACTGGAATTTATCATAAAATGAATTCATTAGCTGATAAGGGTACTGGTCATAAATATTTAAAAAAAATGTATCTCTGTAAATAACTGCTATAGGAGATGCATTCCAAAATGATATAACTATCTGATTCTAGCCATTTTACACTTGCACTGGCTATAGTTAGGTTTTAAAGTCCTACATTTTACTGAGTTAACAGACACAGTGCACATGACTTGAAAGCAACAATTTTAGCTTCAAAGTCAGCTGAATTTGACAATTTAGTAATGTATGAATAGCTTCAAAGTCAGCTGAATTTGACAATTTAGTTATGCATGAATAGCTGACTTCTATGTATGACTTACCATGAATAGCTGACTTGCAAAACTTATTTTCCTTGTTGTATATTTTACCTGAGTTATAGACTAAATTATTCCGTCATGGAACCAATGACCAAACTAAAACTGTGTCCTTAAGGGGATAACTTGGTTCATAGTCAGCTCATACTATGGACCACATTTAAGAAAGTGTAGAAGGAAAAAATTCCCAGTCAGCGACTAGGACAAAATGTAAAGGGATATGAAAACCAATTTTTTTTTTTCATGATTCAGATAGAGCATGCAATTTTAAACAACTTTCTAATTTATTTCTATTAGCAATTTCTCTTTGTTCTCATGGTATCTTTTGTTGAAAAGCAGGGGTGTATGCTTAGAAGATGGCTCTTTTTGAGCACTATATGGAAACAGTTTTGCAAGAATGTTATCTATTTGCAAGAGCAGTAGATGGCAGCACTTTTTTTCTGCCATGTAGTGTTCCAGATGCCTACCTAGGTATCTCTTCAACACAGAATATCATGAAAAAAAAAAAATTGATAATAGAAGTAAATTCAAACCTTTCTTAAAATAGTATGTTTGGTCTGAATCACAGAAGATGATGTTTGGGTTTCATATGCCTTTAAAGGGAAATTCATCACTAAATGCATTTCATGCATCTCCCTCTGAAAAAAAATAGATTATATTTACATGTAATGATATTAAATTATACATTGCATATTAACATTTAAATTATTTGTATTTATATTTTAAATTTAATATTTTTGTAAATTAAATATAGTGAACTAAATTAAAACTGGTACGTAAACGCAATATTGCTGGATCGTGCTAATATTAGTCCATATTACAAGAGAAGGGTTAGCGCGACCGACATCCTTCTAGCACAATCTGAATATTGCAAAAGCTGTAACTTGCGCTCAGATATCTAACATTACATAAATTAATAAACCAAATTATCAAAAATAAAAAAAAATAAAGCAAATCCCTATGAAAATAAAAAAGCCCCCCAAAATAAAAACACCCCCTAATCTAATACTAAACTACCAATAGCCCTTAAAAGGGCCTTTTGTAGGGCAATCCCCTAAATTAAACAGTTATTTTACCTTAAAAAATACTAAGTCCCACCAAAATAAAAAAACGTAACGCTTAAAAATCCTAAACTACCTATTGCCCCTTAAAAGGGCATTCAGCTCTTTAAAGAGTGCACAATAAATACCTAATCTAAAAAATAAACAAACCCCCAAAAAGCCTAAGTCTAACCCCCAAATGATTAAAACAGCCAGTAGGATTTCAGTAGCTCTCATCCTATTGGCTGATTTGAATTTGAAGTATCAAACCAGCCAATAGGAATGAAAGGAACACCTTATTTAAATGCATACCTTGAATTCACTATTCAGTGTACGGTGGTGATCGTACGAAGAGGATCCTCCATGCTCCATGGCTCAGTGGTTGCTGGTCCTGCTCTGTGCTCATCTCCGATCCATGCCGGCTTGGTCCTGGAGGAAGAAGGAAGAGGTTCCCGCTTGGAAGAAGATGTTGGCCACTTGGAAGAAGTACCTATTTGGGGGTTAGATTTAGGCTTTTCTTTATTTTTTGGGGGTTTGGTTTTTTTTAGATTAGGGATTTATTGGGCACTCCTAAAAGAGCTGAATGCCCTTTTTAGGGCAGTAAATGAGCTGAATTCCCTTTTAAGGGCAATGCCCATACAAATGCCCCTTTAGGGGCAATGAGTAGTTTTAGATTTTTTAGTGTTAGGTTTTTTTTATTTTGGGGGGTTTGGTGGGTGGGGGGTTTTGTTACTGTTAGAGGGGGTACTTAGTATTTATTTAGGTAAAAGAGCTGTTTAATTTAGGGCAATAGTATTAGATTAGGGGGTGTTGTTATTTGAGGGGGCATTTTTATTTTCATAGGGATTAGGTTTAATTTTTTTATTTTTGATCATTTGGTTTATTATTTTACGTAATGTTAGACTTTTTTAATTTTTTTTGTAATTTTAGATTAATTTAATCTTAGTTTTTTTCTATTTTCTAAGTAATGTTAGCTTTTTTATTTTAATTGTAATTTAGTATTTTTAATTTAGGTAATTGGGGTTAATTTAGGGGGTGTTAGGTTTACGGGGCTTAGTAATTTAATTAGTAATTTGCATTGTGGGGGTTTGGCAGATTAGGGGTTAATAGAATTTTTAGGATTATTACGTGTTGTGGGTTTGGTGGATTAGGGGTTAATAGTTTTATTAGGTTTATTGCGTTGTGGGTGAATGACAGATTTGGTTAATACATTTATTACGTTTATTGCGATGTGGGTTAATGGCGGATTAGGGGGTTAATATATTTATTAGCTAGATTGCAATGTGGGTGAATGGTGGATTAGGGGTTAATACATTTATTCGGTATTTTGCGATGTTGGGGTTGGCAGATTAAGGGGCTAATACAGTTATTATATTTAATATTTCGATATGGGGGTGATGGCGGATATAGGGGTTTTGACATGTCGGATTTATTTTTGGGAGGCGTGTTAGACTTTTACAGGAGATTTTATAAAAAAATTCTTAGGCGCCGGCAGTTTATAACGTGCCGTGAGCCACTGGCGACTCAAGACATTTGTATTTATGCACATTTCTGGACATCGCAAGTTTATCTGACTTACCGCACTTTTTGAACTGCAGCCACTGTCTATGTGATTCCCCAATGTGGGAATCACATAGGGACTCTTTCTGGCCACAATAGTGATGGAAAAGTTGTTTCAAGGGGACTAACACCTGGACTGTGGCAAGCCGGAGGGGGATTCATGGCAAAACTCCCATGGAAAATTACATAGTTGATGCAGAGTCTGGTTTTAATCCATAAAGTGCATAAATCACCATTCCTAAATTGTTTGGAATAACGTGCTTTAAAACATCAGGTATGATGTTGTATCGATCAGGTAGTGTAAGGGTTACACCCGCTTCACAGTGACAGACCAAACTCCCCGTTTATCGCACCGCAAACAACCGCAAACAGTCCATTTGCACAACCACAAACTCCCCATTTGCACAAGGTTGGATACCAAGCTAGCCATGTCCCGTTCCTTGTCCTCACTGATGTCATTGAAGGTTTCTTCCTCCACCCAGCCACGTACAACACCAAGGGTTCCCGAAAGGTGACAGCAAGCCCCCTGGGACGCCTGCTGTGTTTGGTCTTCCACCTCCTCAAAGCCACCTTCCTCCTCTGACTCCTCTTCTTCAGACTCCTCTCTCTGCGTTGCCTCTCTCTGTGTTATTATAAGGTGTGTTAAGTAGTACTATTCCTATCAGTTTAATCCCTGTTACATCCCCTATCAGGGGACATGTATATGGCATAGATGGCAGGCCCTGAAATGCACACGTGTTAAGGAAACTGACTGCTATTATTTCACAGTCAAAAAAGTGTTGTATTTTTTTAAATGTACACTACTGTTACACCAGATATGAGTTGCACTGGGGTGACACTGTGCCCTGGCAGGCCCTGAAACGTACACGCGTGAAGGAAACTGACTGCTATTATTTCACAGTCAAATTTCTAGTTTTTTTTTTTAATATACACTACTGTTACATCAGATATGAGTTGCACTGGTGTGACACTGTGCCCTGGCAGGCCCTGAAATGCACATGTGTGAAGGAAACTGACTGCTATTATTTCACAGTCAAAAAAGTGTTTTTTTTTTTTAAATGTTCACTACTGTTACACCAGATATGAGTTGCACTGGGGTGACACTGTGCCCTGGCAGGCCCTGAAATGCACACGTGTGAAGGAAACTGACTGCTATTATTTAACACAGTCAAAAAAGTGTTTTTTTTTTTTTTAATCTACACTACTGTTACACCAGATATGAGTTGCACTGGTGTGACACTGTGCCCTGGCAGGCCCTGAAACGCACACGTGTGAAGGAAACTGACTGCTATTATTTCACAGTGAAATTTCTAGGTTTTTTTTTAATGTACACTACTGTTACACCAGATATGAGTTGCACTGGTGTAACACTGCCCTGGCAGGCCCTGAAACGCACACGTGTGAAGGAAACTGACTGCTATTATTTCACAGTCAAAAAAGTGTTGTTTTTTTAAATCTACACTACTGTTACACCAGATATGAGTTGCACTGGGGTGACACTGTGCCCTGGCAGGCCCTGAAATGCACACGTGTGAAGGAATCTGAATGCTATTATTTCACAGTCAAAAAAGTGTTGCTTTTTTAAATGTACACTACTGTTACACTAGATATGATTTGCACCGGGGTGACACTGTGCCCTGGCAGGCCCTGAAACGCACACGTGTAAAGGAAACTGACTGCTATTATTTAACACAGTCAAAATACTGTTTTTTTTTTTTTAAATCTACACTACTGTTACACCAGATATGAGTTGCACTGGGGTGACACTGTGCCCTGGCAGGAATGCACTGAAACGCAAGTGTAGGCAAGTTGGCACAGTATACGCTGTGAGCCTGACACACACGCTGGCAGGCAGGCAGGCAACTGCAATTAGATTACACAGTGAAAAGAAAAAGCAGACTGATGTTCTAGCCCTAAAAAGGGCTTTTTTGGGGTGCTGTCCTTACAGCAGAGATCAGATGAGTCCTTCAGGACTGTAGTGGACACTGAATACACTTGCCTAGCTATCGATTTCCCTATTAAATCAGCAGCAGCTACACTGTCCCTCCTCTCACTAAGAATGCAGCTTCCGAATGAATCTAAAATGGATGCTGTCCAGGAGGTGGGAAGGTCTGGGAGGGAGGGTCTGATGCTGATTGGCTGGATTGTGTCTGCTGACTGTGAGGTACAGGGTCAAAGTTTACTCAATGATGATGAATAGGGGGTGGACCGAACATCGCATATATTCGCCCGCCACGGCGAACGTGAACAAGCTATGTTCGCCGGGAACTATTCGCCGGCGAACTATTCGGGACATCACTACTCCTGACAGACCCTTGCATCTTTCATCCAGTGGTGCACTGACGATTCTGGATTCGGAGTCATGGGGAAAGCAAAAGAATTGTCAAAGGATCTGCGGGAAAAGGTAGTTGAACTGTATAAATCAGGAAAGGGATATAAGAGACATCCAAGGAATTGAGAATGCAAATCAGCAGTGTTCAAACTCTAATAAAGAAGTGGAAAATGAGGGGGTCTGTTGAAACCAAACCACAGTCAGGTAGACCAACAAAAATTTCAGCCACAACTGCCAGGAAAATTGTTCGGGATGCAAAGACAAACCCACAAATAACTTCGGGTGAAATACAGGACATGTGGTGTGGCTGTTTCAAGATGCACAATAAGAGGCACTTGAAGAAAGATGGGCTGCATGGTCGAGTCACCAGAAGAAAGCAATTACTACGCAAATACCACAAAGTATCCAGCTTACAATACGCCAAACAGCACAGAGACAAGCCTCAAACCTTCTGGCATAAAGTCATTTGGAGTGATGAGAACAAAATTGAGCTTTTTGGCCACAATCATAAACGCTACATTTGGAGAGTAGTCAACAAGGCCTATCATGAAAGGTACACCATTCCCACTGTGAAACACAGAGATGGATCGCTGATGTTTTGGTGTGAGCTACAAAGGCACAGGAAATTTGGTCAGAATTGATGGCAAGATGAATGCAGTATGTTATCAAACAGAACGCCTCATTTTCCACTTCTTGATTAGAGTTTGAACACTGCTGATTTGCATTCTCAATTCCTTGGATATATTTTTATATCCCTTTCCTGTTTTATACAGTTTAACTACCTTTTTCCCACAGATCCTTTGACAATTCTTTTTCTTTCCCCATGACTCAGAATCCAGAAACTTCAGTGCAGCACTGGATGAAAGATGCAAGGGTCTGTCCGGAGTCCAGAAACTCATTGACCTTTTATACACACAAACTAATTACAAGAAATCAGATCACAGGTGAGGATGGTTACCTTTAATAGCCATTCAAACGCCTTTGTGTCAACTTGTGTGTATGTTATCAGGCCAAAATCACCAGGGTATGTAAACTTTTGATCAGGGTCATTTGGGTAGTTTTTGTTGTCATTATGATTTAAAAATAGTAAACACATATCTCTATGTTAAAGCCCTTTGCCTGCCTTTTTTAACACAAGACCTAATATCTTTAAGCCCTTGTACCTTTTTATTGCAATTTTTTAAATAAATTTGGGAGATAGTGTTATAACGAGTGTAATTGTACTTTTAGCTCAAGCGGATGCAATTATTCTCAACTTGTAATATGCACACTACTTCCGACGCGTGCAAAGAGCTGTGATAAAACCCTTTCCCCATGACTCAGAATCCAGAAACTTCAGTGCAGCACTGGATGAAAGATGCAAGGGTCTGTCCGGAGTCCAGAAACTCATTGACCTTTTATACACACAAACTAATTACAAGAAATCAGATCACAGGTGAGGATGGTTACCTTTAATAGCCATTCAAACGCCTTTGTGTCAACTTGTGTGTATGTTATCAGGCCAAAATCACCAGGGTATGTAAACTTTTGATCAGGGTCATTTGGGTAGTTTTTGTTGTCATTATGATTTAAAAATAGTAAACACATATCTCTATGTTAAAGCCCTTTGCCTGCCTTTTTTAACACAAGACCTAATATCTTTAAGCCCTTGTACCTTTTTATTGCAATTTTTTAAATAAATTTGGGAGATAGTGTTATAACGAGTGTAATTGTACTTTTAGCTCAAGCGGATGCAATTATTTTCAACTTGTAATATGCACACTACTTCCGACGCGTGCAAAGAGCTGTGATAAAACCCTTTTCGCACCACTCGTAACCTAGCCCAATGAGAAGGAACAAAGATTTAATCATCTTTTTAACCCTTCCAGTCTCTTTGTTTCTCCATTTGTTAGAGAGTAGAGATTATAAAATAACATGTGAAATGATGAGACAGGAGTTTGTAAGTAAATTTAGATTACAAGTGGCTAACTGATGCACGCAAGTGAAATGTTTTTTTTTTTTGTGGCTGTTAAAAGTTGAAAGCAAAACATGATAGCTTGAGTGCAAAGTTAATTAAAAAGTTAATGTGCATTGGGTTAGCGAGACCTCAGAGCTGTGGTTAACTGTTAATCAAAACAATAAAGTGTCACAAAACGCATCAAAAATACATTACAAATTATAGTTCCACTCATAATAATACCATCTCATAAATATTATTTAAAACTAGTGGTAAAAAAAACTATTGCACAAAAATGTAAGTGCAGTGAAGAACATTGGAATGTGAAACATTAATATTTTCATGCCAGGTTAGCACACTTGAGTATAAGTGATCGTGTTTGCGTGCGAGTAGGGTGTTTTTTTTTCACTTTTTTTGCTCCATTGACTTCTATGGGGGGAATTGGTTATCGAACATCAAAGGTTAGCACGCTAGCCAAAACAGTTTACTTTCAACTTGTAATACTAGTGCAACCCAAGGTGCAAAAAGCTTACCTATTGTGCAGTTAACACTCGAGCGGGAGCATTAAATAGCTCTCTACTTGCAATCTGACCCATAGTTTTTTGTAATCTTTTAAATCAGGGTATTCTACTTGTTTATATAATATCAGAGCTGTATTCACCAACCAAATGCTGTTTAATCAGCCCAGTATAATTTATGCACTGCCATGTGACCCTTATAAAACATAATTATGAATAATTATGTTTTAGTACATTCAGTTGCCTTCTTTAATGTTCATGTTTTATTTTTTTAAGTTAAGTTTAATTCTCCTGACATGGAAATTAATTTTACTTTGATAACAGTGGTGTACCTTACTTTAGGGTTTGGTTAACCCTTTCGCTGCTAAGCATTTTTATACCCCAGTGCTAAGCCAATTTGAAGCGTTTTTTGCTACCTATATTTAGAACCTTTTGGGCAAGATTACAAGTCACACGTTATGAGTTTTCCATGCGTGATGTGGTCTTTTTTTCGCAATCAATATCCATTGTGCAGCTATTACAAGTTTTGAAAAATCGTGATTGCGGTTGCACATTCACCTTTTACACAACAATCCTTTTCACACTCGAAGAACTGTAGTTAAGTTTTGCGTAACATAAAAGTTTCACAAACCGCTTCAAAAATTCATTCAAAGTACAGTTACACTCATATGAAGACTGTCTAATAAAAATTATTGCACACAAAAATTATCAGGGCTCAAATATATGAGATCTTGGGTGTTAGAAAAAATAAAAAGCAGAAAAGGGATTCACATATATAGATAAATATTTATTTATCAATAAATAGAACATGCTCCATTCACAAAACATTTTCGCAATGTGAAATATTCACATTTCTATGTACACTTTTCGAGGAGAACACATCATGGGCTTGTTTTTGTGAGTTTTTTTCTACTTGTCTTCTCTGATGAATTCTATGGAGAATAAGTGAACACGCACGCGATTTGGCTGTTTGCATTACGTGAATAAAAAAAGCAGGTTTTTAATGTATTCACCTGTTTATCCACTAGGCGGCGTAATTACTCTTAAATAAGATTAGAATTTGATATGTTAAGGGTTAAACCCAGGTACATACCTATTTAAGCAGGTGGAATTGATTGCATATGTATCACATGATTAAGGGGCACTGACCCCAAAACATTGTGATATCTGTTCCTATCCTGGTGTAATGCTACTGGCCCTTTAACTAAGGGCTTGGTCATATTCTACCTACTCCGTTATAAAACACGCCTTTTGCTACTGTTCAGTGCTTGGTAATTCATTAGTGTTACTAACAGTGTAACACAAGCTTCTAAGCTCCTTGAAATACTTTTGAATCACCTCTCAAAGTACTCAGACATATAGCATCTAGTGTTTCTCAGCAACCGCTGGGTTAATCCACCTCTTGTGCACTCTCGGCTGTCACTAGCCTATTCAGCACCTGATTTCACTCAGAGCAACAGCTCTCCTCCGCCTCTCACTGTGAGCGTCTGGCTGCCACACCTCCAAGCTGAACCGCCACTGCAGACAACAATCCCGGATCATCGGCGGTACCGCTCCAACACCGGAACAAACTGTGAGTCCTCCTCAGGTTCCAACCGTCTTCAGAATGATCCCCAAGATATCAACCAGTTCTACAGTGAACGTGAGTCCGGTGTTCATATTGATTAACCACTTACCTGCCTTCTGTAATATTATATCTCCCATTCCTAACTTCTCAATTACTCTGTACCAGGTATTCTGCTCCTCCGCTTACAATCAAGACAAATTAGCATTCCACATTGTATCATTCCCTATGTTTTCCAGTAACTATTGTTATACATTCCTAACACTTAGTGGCGCTGGGGTTTTGTGTAGCCATCACTTCATCCCTGTTACAGTGTTGTGAATATAAATGCTACATACAGATACACAACAATTATATAATATTATTTTGCTATCTGTTGCAAGTGCTGAATTCCTTTACACTGTAAAAACAGATCCTAAATAAAACAGAGCATTACACCTGGATATATCAATAAAGTATTGATTTTGCATCATTAGATACCCTCCTCTGTGTTTCATATTGTATCCAAAGTTTGTAGACACAAATATGAAATGTGTGAAAATATGCACTTTATTTTAATATAATCTGTAAATGTAAGACTTTTTTGTTTTGTTTAAAAGTGTTACATTTACTATAAGTGTTATATTATAGTAGCACTTGAAATATTAATTAAACACAGAATTTAATGTTGTTAATTAACCAGGAGAGTTGTATAATAAATAAGTACATCAATAAATAAAATAATAAATAAATACATAAATCTTAATACAAATAAGTGCTAAAAAGTTATTTTTTCTTTATGATATAAAAATAAATTCTGATGTCCAATAAAGATTTGTATTCTCTTTAATATTAGTCATAATAATAAATTATACACTAGTAATATAATAAATACGTGGGGGCCGATTTATGTAGGTGCGAATGCAGCTGTTTCCGCACAAGCCTTCAGGCTCGCCGGAAACTTAAGTTAAGAACAAGCAGTCTTAAGACCACTGCTTCTTAACTCATCTGCCACCTCTGAGACGGTGGACAGCAATTATCCCGATCAGATACGATCAGGATGATTGACACCCCCTGCTAGCAGCTGATTGGCTGTGAATGTGCAGGGGGCGGCATTGCACAAGCGTATGCTGTTGGCATTTATTGATGTGGGGCGGACATGATCCGCTACAGCCCCATAGACGTATGCAAAAAATAGATAAAATACAGTATAACTGATAATATAAATTTCATTTAGGCTAGACTAAAGGCTTACCCACATGAGAGGGTCACTGACTGAACATAAACCCAGCACTAGGAGAAATTATACCAAATCCCCAGTATCTATTCACATTTTACAAGCTGGTCATAAAGTTAGCCAATTTAGGGCCAGATTCTGAGTGGAACGCAAATGTTTAGGCGCGAGTAATAAGGGGTTTATCACAAATGATTGGGCTCATCAGGCTTATCGCTTATATTACAAGTTGAAAGTAAACACGATTTACACTAGAATGATTATTGCGAATTCAGAGCTCTAGTTAACTGTTTTGTGAAACAGAAAAGTTGCACAAAACAAAGCAAAATACAATTTATAGTTTTATAAATTTTGCAAATTATAGTTACACTCACAATAACACTATCTATTAAAAAATATTTAAGAAAAAAATTGCAAACAAAAGTTATAAGGCTCAAAGATGTGAGATTTAAAGTGTCAGAAAAAAAAAGGCAGGCAAATGACTTTACCATAGACATACAGTACATACATGTCTGAAGATGTATTTATATATTTGTCTATATATGTATTTATATGTGTATATATGTATTTACAGATATATGTACACTTACAAACACATAAATACATATCTGCACACATATAGACATATATAGAAGTGCATTGGAGCCCTTTGCAGTTAAGTAGATGAAAACATGAAAAATAATTTTTATGAAATATTTACGTATATATAATAAAGGGTTAGATTACAAGTGCCGTGGTAAATATAATTATTTTGCTAGTGAAAACATCACCAGCTTCATATTTTTGTACTTCTTGGATTCCAATGGTATTACAAGTTGAAAAAAACATTATTTTGCAATAGCGGTAGCGTGAAAAGCACAAAAAACCTTCACAGAATTTTGGCAATTGCGTGTTACCCCATAAAAAATCAATGGAGAAAAAAAAAGTGAAAAAACCTACCATAAGCCCCTAGCCTAATAACCCCTAATATACCATCCCCCATATTGCAATAAATAAATAATACTATTAACCCCTAAAGCACCATCCACCCATAGAGCAAAGTATCTAAATAAACTATTAGCCCCTAAACCGTTATCTAACAAAACGTAAAGTATCTAAATATTACTATTATGCCTAAACCGGCATTCCACCACATTGCAAAGTATATAAATAAACTATTTATCCCTAAACAGCCAACCCCTCACAACAAAAAATATCTAAATAAACTACTAACCTCTAAACCACCACACTCCCTCAACACAAAGTATTGAAATAAACTATTAACCCCTAAACCGCCATCCCACCACAACACAAACCTATAAACAAACATCTAAACCCCCTAATCTAACACCCCCTAACTTAATTTAAAAAAATCCAAACTACCTTAAAATTAAAAAAAAAAAAATGACTGTAAAATTAAATATAAACCTAATCGTAACTTTAAAAAAAAAACACCATTACTGAACAAAAATCCTAACAAACATTGCAAAAAATAAAAAAAAACTACCATTACAAAAAATAAAAACAAATTGCCAAAAAAAAAAAAAAAAATGAATCCTAACACCCCATAAAAAAAAAGCCCAAAATAACTAAAAAAAAATCCTAAACTACACATTGCCCTGAAAAGGGCATTTTTATAGGCATTGCATTCTGCTCTTTTGCTGCCCGAAAACCTAATCTAACCCCCCCAAAAAAAAACTTACTCTAACCCCAAAATTATTATGTACCAATGATGTTGACGGGAGGCGCCCCATCTTCATTCATCTTTATCGCTGTTCCATCTTCATCCTGGCAGCGGTTCATCTTCTATCTTCATCCCTGTGGAGGCGTCAAGGTCAGCAGCGATGGAGGTGGAGACATCGGTGGTCCTCTTCAAACATCCAACATCTTCCAACTTGAAGATCCTCTTTATGCGGTCTTCAGCCGCACACTGAATAATGAATGCAAGGTACCCTTTAATGTAGGGGTATCCTTGCATTCCTATTGGCTGATTCAAATCAGCCAGTAGGATGAAAGAAAAAAGCTTTTGTGCCGCACTTGTAATCTAGCCCAAAGAGTTTAACTATGTATTAACTAAATATTTCACATTCAAATCTGAAATATTCATATTTTCATGTTGTATAAGTGCACATGAGAATATGCGATTGGTTTAGAGCGAGAGTGTGGTCTTAGATTTTTTTCCACTTTTACTCCATTTACTTCTATGGGGAAATATGTGAACATGAACATAATATTCTAACTTTACCTTTTTGTGCTTTTAATATGAGGACAACCTGACGAGTGCAAAAAGTGTATTTCTAGCGCAATTAAAGCTCAATTGGGAACGTTAAGCATGCCGCTTGTAATCTGGCTATTAGATTTCAGATTATTAAACATATGTCTCCTTTTCAGAGAGGGGGCAAGAGAGAGCAATTTCTTAAACAAAGGGAAGCTTTTTTAGATATTCCAGCTTAAAAGATTAATAGCATACAGCAGAGCATTTATTAGCATAAAAGCCGTTTCATCAGGCTGATTAATCGGCTTTTATGCTGAGAAACATGTTGTATGCTATTAATTTTTTAATAAAGCTTTTAATTATCTTCCCTCCTGTGACACTTTCACCTAGATTTAGAGGCTCCTAACGCTGGTTTTTACCGCCCGCTGGTATTTGGTCAGTCAGGAAAGGGTCTAACGCTCACTTTCCAGCAGCAACTTTTCCATACCGCAGATCCCCCTACGCCAATTGCATATCCTATCTTTTCAATGGGATCTTTCTAACGCCGGTATTTAGAGTCTTGGCTGGAGTGAGAGTTAGAACTCTAACGACAAAACTCCAGCCGCAGAAAAAAGTCAGGAGTTAAGAGCTTTTTGGGCTAACGCCGGTTCATAAAGCTCTAAAGTACACTAACACCCATAAACTACCTATGTACCCCTAAACCGAGGTCCCCCCACATCGCCGCAACTCGATTCAATTTTTTTAACCCCTAATCTGCCGACCGCACACCGCCAATCGGAATTAAGGTAGGAAAATTCTGATTGGCTGATGGAATCAGGCAATCAGATTCAAGTTCAATCCGATTGGCTGATCCAATCAATTTCTGGGGGAAAGCAAGCGGGGATACTTGCTTAGATGTACTAATTTCCTATGCAAATATTTACATTGATTTAATTTTGAGACATGGAGGATTTTAATTTCAGTTTTTTATCTCCCCCCCCCATAATTTTAATGAATTTTTATATATACATATATATATATATATATATATATATATATTGTAAAATACCATAGGATCAAAAAGATCCCAAAGGGTTAAGAATGAGCGTTTTTTCAACGTTGATGTTAGACAATGCTGAATATTGTCGTAAGTTTGAACTAATTCTAAACAAAAGCTCATTCGCTATTATTGTGCTTACCATTGAGAGTTTGAAAAAAGAATTTCAGAAACAGCACAATAAGATTGCGTGGATGGAGGCAGAAATAAATGCTGCTCTTGCTATTGAAGAAGTGGACACGTCTGTCTGATGTTGTAAGTCTAATGGCTATGCTATTGAAAGAACTGGAGGAACGTAAGTTTACCTGTGATGAGGATGATAATTCGTCCGATCGGGTATATCGATGAAAGTTTGACCTGAACGGAAATGACAAAATAAGTACTTCCAGGTCAAGATGGCAGCGGTCACAGAGAACATGCAAAGAAGGCTATTCTTCTGGGTCCTTCACATAATTGACGACAGGGGACTCAGATTACAATGCCACCCACAACATTGGGAGGGAGGAAGCACAACAGCAAGCAGCAAAGCAAACCCAGTCATAGACAAGCTGCTGCTGCCAAAACAAATGAAATCATGGAGTGGCAACAAGAACAAGGACAAATAATGATAAGCACAAATAATATTGTGCCAACTGATTATGCGGTGATTAACATGTCTGACAGTCTTTGAATAAAGCAGAGACTTGAGTATAAAGTAAATGACTTTTTATTTAGCTTAGATGTTCAAGCTTGTTAACTTCCATAGGACATGATGGTGGAATTGGTGATGTTGATAAAGTAATGGCTAATTTATCTAGCTTCTCCAATGAAGAAAGAGATTTTTTCATTAGGTTACTTGATATTGTGCTTAGATGCAACTACTTCCTGTTTCAAGATCAGCTCTATTTACAAATACAAGGGACTGCAATGGGCTCCCATGACGCCCCACAAACGCCAAAATTTTTATGAATATATATGAGTAACAGAAAGTTGCAAGTACCTAAAATGGTGGAAACTAGTTAGAGGAGGGGAGGGTTAGAGATCTGTTTGGGAGGGATCAGTGAGACTGGAGGATCCTACACTGCAGATTTTTTTTATAATAATAATATAAAAATAGTGGCAGACTGTCTGACAGTACCTAAGATGGTGGTGGCCAGTGGGGGTGAGGGAGGAAATATGGCTGTTTGGGAGAGATCAGGTAGAGATAAGGGAATGGGAGAGATCAGGTGGGAGGGTTATTTATACAATACAGCTAAAATTAACTTTACAAGCCATCTGATTAACCCCTTCTCTACCAGAATTTCAGAAGTGTTGTGCGCTGCTGCAATTTGCGGCCTTCTTATTACCATTAAGCAATAGCAAAGTCATGCATGTCTGCTATTTCTGAACAAAGGGGATCCCAGAGAAGCTTTTACAACCATTTGTGTTATTACTGCATATGCAGTATGAAAATAATTTCAGTGAGAACCCTAAAGTTTGTGTAAAAGTTCAGAATTATTTTAATATGCATTATGCGGCAAAGCAGTGCCACAAAATATAGCAAAAACGCCTAGATCAATACCTTGGGTTGTCTACTAAAAAAAAAATATAGTTTTTATAGGTAAATAAAAAAGCAAAGTTTGATTTCTGTTTAAATGAAGTGATAGCAAAGAATGCTAAAAATGCTCTGGTCTTTTGTGCAAGTTTGTCTCTAAAATTCCAGTCCTTAAAGGGTTAATATATTTTTGGTTTCTGGTGTGGATGCAATGTAAAGTAAAAAACAATGTTTTGTTTTTATTTCAAATGAATTACACCTCTGGAGAAAGTGGCAAACCACAGTCAAAATAAATTATTTTGTGTGTGATATGCCCCAGTGATATCGTACATTTAGCTGTTTCTATGTTTATATCCAGAGAGAGTAATTATTTTTATATATGATTATCTTTTGTAGGTAGTAATGTAATGAATCCTTGCATCTGTTCCAATGTCGGAAATTCTGATTCAGTGACAGATGTCTTGTGAGTAGTCTATGTTTTTGTTTTCAGAAAAGAAAAACATTTTTAGCTTTCTTTTAGTGAGATTTTTTTTTATCAATAAATCTACTCTTTGAAGTGGCTATCTTTTAACTAAAGCTTAAAGGGACACTGAACCCAATTTTTTTCTTTTGTGATTCAGATAAAGCATGCAATTTTAAGCAACTTTATAATTTACTCCTTTTATCAAATGTTCTTCATTCTCTTGGTATTTTTATTTGAAAAGTAAGAATGTAAGTTTAGACGTCAGCCCATTTTTGATTAACAGCCAGGGTTGTTCTTGCTGATTGGTGGATAAATTCATCCACCAACAAACAAGTGCTGTCCAGGTTTCTGGACTTTCTTTTACAAATAAAGATAGCAAGATAATGAAGAAAAATTGATAATAGGAGTAAATTAGAAAGTATCTTAAAATTGCATGCTCTATCTAAATCCCAAAAGAAAAAAAAAATGGGTTCAGTATCCCTTTAATGATTACAATCTTATGTATTGTCTGTTGCTTTTTCTCTTTTCCGTGCCACATAACAAATTTTTATTCTATGATATATTAGCATGTAATAAATGATGTACAAAACTAATTAAATATAATCAAACTCTGCTCATTACAAATGTTATATTGGACACACTTGCTTTGTAAAATATCAATAATATTCAATAACATATACAAATATTTTTTAGGTGATTCATGTATATTTTAAATATGTATTCAACATTACTTGTCCAAATCACTGATATATTTATAAAACAATAAAAAGTAAAGCTTTGTTTTAATTACATGAGATAACAGAGGATACTATATACCATAGATTGGAGATAATAGTCTTTTAAAAATATAATTTAGATTATAGCCCAATAATAGCATGTTTTTATGACACTATTTTCTGTTTAAGTCTTCTTCAATAAACATATAGGGCAAGATTACAAGTTAAGTGCAAATTTGCGCTTCTTCAAAAGCGATATTTGTGCTCAACTTAGTAATAATAGGGCATGCAAATGTGCACTCGTATTTCAAGTGAGGTGCAATGTGAATGTGATGTTGTGTTTGCATTGCACAGAAGCATTGCGCTCACAATAGTGTGCTTCCATAGGCTCCAATGGGGGCCTCGTTCTCATTCCATTAGACACTGCATGAGAACTAACGCAGCGAAGGGGGTAAGTTGTGCAGCGATAGGCAGCAATTTTAAATATATATGTATATGAATTTATACATGAATATTTATGTGTTAATATGTGTGTATACAAATAGTAACACATAAATATATGTGTATATAAACATATACATATATATATTTATTGAGAATATACAGTACATTCTACATAGACAGCAATGTAAAAGCACTTTTCGGTGTAGTTGTTATTACTGACATCTCTAACCCGCTCATTTTAACCCATAAATACTGCTTTGTGCAGTTTAGGGGGCAATTGGGGCACATTTTTTTTAAATTAACCAGAGGTCTGACCTCTGTTTAGTTTTTGGAGCGTTAAGCTCACTTGTAATGGCGGGTAATTTATCGCGTGCCTGCAAACAGTCAAATTTGCCCGTTTGTGGTCGCTTTTTAAATTACCGCTCCACTTGTAATCTTCAGTAGCTCATATTGTATTTGGATTTATATACTGTATATTTAGTATAATATCACTTATTTTTTTGTAAGCAGGGTCCTTTTCATCCTTTGCCTCCTCTACCTAAAGGGTTAGATTACCTGATGTGCTATTGTTAGCATGGGATGCAATAAGTAATATTGCAACCTTGCTAACTAACGCACATATAACAAGTTGAAAGTAAACAGTTGCGCTTAAGTGCAAACAAAATTTGAGCTAATCCAGTTAGAGCGAGTGAAGATTTAGTGTAGAATGTAAGGGTTAAAAAACTTTGCACCAAACAGAACATAAATACATTAAAGTAAAGTATTACACTCATATATACACTTTCATATATTCATATATATATATATATATATATATATATATATATATATATATATATATATGGAAAGATAAGCAAGAGAGTCAGAGTGAAATGAACAGAGTGAACAGAACACTCAGGGACTGCGTTTGGGATTAGCCTGAAATAGGAGATTTGTAATGGGTCCTAGTCCAATGACAAAATCAGAGGCTACAAATGTCTGTATTAACAGACAAATAATATACACATGGAAAAATGGCAAATAGATGGCGCTGGTTTGTACAGTGATGTTTCTCTATATGGTGAAGAGAAAAAGGGCTTGAGGTGTGTGTAGGATCCAATTAATATAAGTGCAGTATACTCACTCCATAAGTAGTGGGAGTTCAGCTGCGATGTAATGTGTCTCCAGAGTGATGTAGTTCCCCGGAATAGTTTCAGAAACTCTCAAGAACCTGTTAATAGGTCTGCAAGCAAATGAAGACTCAAAATGACCAAAGGTGTCCAGTAAATCAAGAAAAAACAAAATAGTAACTTACTCCATAAATAGGAGAATCCGGCTTGTCTCAGCAAAGAAGAATATCAAGCTAGCTACTTGCTTTTATTGATTTTATATTGCTCTTGAGAAAGACTTGCTAAAAGTTGAAACGCGTTGAGCTTAAATAAATATCTTTTTATCAAAGTTGGAAGACTGTTGATATTCTGCTTTGCTGAGACAAGCCGGATTCTCCTATTTATGGAGTAAGGTACTATTTAGTTTTTTCTTGATTTACTGGACACCTTTGGTCATTTTGAGTCTTCATTTGCTTGCAGACCTATTAACAGGTTCTTGAGAGTTTCTGAAACTATTCTGGGGAACTACATCGCTCTGGAGACACATTACATCGCAGCTGAACTCCCACTACTTATGGAGTGAGTATACTGCACTTATATTAAAAGGATCCTACACACACCTCAAGCCCTTTTTCTCTTCACCATATAGAGAAACATCACTGTACAAACCAGCGCCATCTATTTGCCATTTTTCCACTTGTATAAAACAGTCACAGAGGAGAGACTGTAAGAAGGCTGCGGTCTTATCTAAAAGGAGAGTATTAGTTCTTGTTGTTACATTTAAGTGTTATTTTCCATCTAGCACTGTATATTGTATCTTTTTGTATCTAAATAATATACACAGTAGCTATAGAAAAGGTCAGAGCTGCTGTATCACAAAGGAGGAAGTAATATCCCTATTAAACTTCCAAATCACAGTAAAATAGAAGGCAAGGCATTATGATTCAAGCGCATCTGAACAATTCCTTGTGATCACCTAAAAATGCCAGGTGACGCTACACCACAGCAGCAAATCTTAATCCTGTGGATAATATTAGTCTAAAAGTGCAATAATATATAAATATGCGATGACATTAATATTGTAATAAAAAGATAATAAATGCTTATAAAACACAAAATGTAAACTAAAATAAGGCGCATATGACCAGCAATATGTGGGACTCGTAACATTAAGTAATACAAAATAAGGGTAATAGAAGGTGATGAAAATAAAAAATATTGATAGTGATAAGTGGAATTCAAAATAAGCTAAGAGAACAACCACATGTAAAAATAAACAAAGCAAAAAATGTACTGTATAGTTATTAGATAAGAGAGCCAAATTGAAGTTTGTGGTCCGCAAAATTAATATCACTATTGTATTGCCACGGGAGTTCACGCAGTCTATCAGTTCAAATGTGCAGATTTTGGTGCAACTTTTTCTTTATCCGTATCTGCTTAAAAATGGGTACTCATCAGATTTCACCTCAATCTAATGAGTAAGTATCTCGCCCACAGGTGTACTCATCCGGATTGTCTGTACGGTCTTAATTAGGAATTGTTTATCTTTTCCTCCCTTCTCCGTTCTCCCCAGATGGTGAATAGGTTCTGTGTAATGATCCAGTATCAATTAAGCATGGAACAAAAAGGAACACTAATAGTGTAATACAGCTTTTTTATTTGAATAACATACACACATATAGGAATCCTTTGTATTTATGCTTACTAGACAAAACCTCAACAGATGAGGTATGTGACAGACGAGAGGATGCAGATATACATACAGGATAAATCAAGCTTCCGTAAAATTTCAAGTTTAAAACTACCAGGACCGGGTAGCCCGTAAAAAGCCGCCTTACGCATTTCGAAGTGTGTCTCAGAGGGAGTACTTCTTCATCAGAGATTACGCCTCTCATGAAGAAGTACTCCCTCTGAGACACACTTCGAAATGCGTAAAGCGGCTTTTTACGGGCTTCCCGGTCCTGGTAGTTTTAAACTTGAAATTTTACGGAAGCTTTATTAATCTGCACATTTGAACTGATAGACTGTGTGAACTCCCATGGCAATACAATAGTGATATTAATTTTGCGGACCACAAACTTCAATTTGGCTCTCTTATCTAATAACTATACAGTATTTTTTATAGATACAGACTGTCATTTTTTGTGGTTGTTCTCTTAGCTTATTTTGAATTCCACTTATCACTATCAATATTTTTTATTTTCATCACCTTCTATTACCCTTATTTTGTATTACTTAATATTACAAGTCCAACATATTGCTGGTCATATGCGCCATATTTTAGTTTACATTTTGCGTTTTATAAGCATTTATTATCTTTTTATTACAATACTAATGTCCTCGCATATTTATATATTATTGCACTTTTAGACTAATATCATCCACAGGATTAAGATTTGCTGCTGTGGTGTAGCGTCACCTGGCATTTTTAGGTGATCACAAGGAATTGTTCAGATGCGCTTGAATCATAATACCTTGCCTTCTATATATGTATATATATATATTTATATATATATATATATATATATATATATATATATATTTACAATACTAATTACGGTGAAGAAATTTGGAAAGTCCAATATTAACAACTTTTGTCAGATCTAGGCTTTCCATTGACGTTTATGGGGAGAATACATTAACTTGGTCGCAATATCGCAAACTCCTATGGTTAGCACGCTAACTTTTTACTTTCAACTTTTAATATTCACACAAAATTATTACTTGTAGCAAAGTTATTGCTCGAGCGGGAGTGCTAAATAGTGCGCCACTTGTAATTTGGGTCGAAATATATATCATGTATGACAAAGGGCACTATTTAAACTTCTTTGAAATATTTATTTGCATGAAAAAGTTTTATTTTGATTTTAAAGCTACCAGGATGTGCAACTAGGCCTTAAAGGACTGCTTATTAATCTCACACTGCTTGATTTGTCTGTATTAACAGACAAATAATATACACATGGAAAAATGGCAAATAGATGGCGCTGGTTTGTACAGTGATGTTTCTCTATATGGTGAAGAGAAAAAGGGCTTGAGGTGTGTGTAGGATCCTTTTAATATAAGTGCAGTATACTCACTCCATAAGTAGTGGGAGTTTAGCTGCGATGTAATGTGTCTCCAGAGTGATGTAGTTCCCCAGAATAGTTTCAGAAACTCTCAAGAACCTGTTAATAGGTCTGCAAGCAAATGAAGACTCAAAATGACCAAAGGTGTCCAGTAAATCAAGAAAAAACAAAATAGTAACTTACTCCATAAATAGGAGAATCCGGCTTGTCTCAGCAAAGAAGAATATCAAGCTAGCTACTTGCTTTTATTGATTTTATATTGCTCTTGAGAAAGACTTGCTAAAAGTTGAAACGCGTTGAGCTTAAATAAATATCGCAAACTCCTATGGTTAGCACGCTAACTTTTTACTTTCAACTTTTAATATTCACACAAAATTATTACTTGTAGCAAAGTTATTGCTCGAGCGGGAGTGCTAAATAGTGCGCCACTTGTAATTTGGGTCGAAATATATATCATGTATGACAAAGGGCACTATTTAAACTTCTTTGAAATATTTATTTGCATGAAAAAGTTTTATTTTGATTTTAAAGCTACCAGGATGTGCAACTAGGCCTTAAAGGACTGCTTATTAATCTCACACTGCTTGATTTGGTAGATAGTGATACTCAAAAGCAAAAATAAGTGAATAATAAAAGGGAATATATATATATATATATATATATATATAATACATTCTTAAATGCCTTCTTAAAAAAGGGCCTTTTTAAAACATTAATAAATTATAAATTAACAAAACATATAAGAAAAATCTTGGAAATGTTTTGATAGTTACAGATAAATAACTAAATAAATATATAAATACATAAAATATTGTAAACAAATCTCAAAAGTGTTTAAAACATTTAAAATGGATAGGTTCGATGTTGAATAGAATATTACCTATAATAGATAAAAAATATTCTAAAAGAAAAAAAATAAAGATATCATATTTGAAGAATTGCACAGTACACCACCACTAGATTTATTTATATTCAGTAGAGAGTGGAGAAGCATTGTAAAATGTTGTAAACCCCACTTGCATAGTTATATAGCTTAAAATTACTATCCATTTTTCATTTCCTATAGTTTAAATTTTATTAAATTTGTAGCACACATGCGATGTACCAGTTTGTATAAGATACAGTATATTACATTTCTATTTTTTATGGATTTTGAACATCTGTGCTGTATTTTGTGCTGAAATCCCACCAACAGTTCTGGCACATATTAATTGCATCATTTAATCACACTATAAGGTTCCAGAAACACTAAGTAGCTTTTAAAGTACCTCGGTTGCTCTTTTAAAATTGCCACTTGGCATTCCAAGTAACAGTATGTGCATCAGAAGGACTCCAAATTACAGTGCAACTCTCACTGCAATCCATTCATGATGAGTGAACTGAATTATGGTTTAGTTTTAATTTTAAATTTAGAAAATCCCCATTTTAACATTAGGTAGTGTTGCAACCACAACTATATATAGGAATGTAAGCATCTAAAACATCTCAAGACTGCTAATCTCCTTGCAGCAATCTGTTCTTTGTAAAGTAACTAAATCATAATGACAGAGCAATGAACTGTATCACATTAAATTCACAGATGATCCAACATCACTTCATCGGCTTGGAGAGAACCAGAAGTTGTTCAAACATCCCTTGGTTATGAAATGAAACCAAGCAGATAAGTGTTTAACTGTTCTTCCATCTGCTTACCCAGAAGTGAAAACTATAGCAGAGTCTGACTTGACCATCTTGTTTATTTTTAAAAATGCTCATACTTATTTTAAGAATGTCAGACTTTACTGTCTGTCTGTCTGTCTGTCTATTTATCTATCTCTCACTCTGTACATCTATTTATGTCTCAGCCTGTCTGCAAGCACACCTTTCTTTGTCCATCTCTCTGCTTTATTCCTTATCAACTCAGATATATTTATATCACTACAAGTCATATATTCATGGCTTGGATTCATTTAGAAAGAAAAACTCTTGTGCAAGAAAAAATAAATAAACAAACTGATTCTATGTAGGATATTTACAAAGAAGTAAAAAGATGCTCAGCATTTTAGAAATTCTGCACATTAAAAACAAACAAACATTTACTGTCATTCTGAACAGTGTTTTAAGATATCTGTGGTTCATAAGACTTTATATATATGTAGTTGTTTAAAGTGATATGTAATCCAACATTTCTTCTTTCATGATTCAGATAGAGCATGCAATTTTAAGCAACTTTCTAATTTGCTTCTATTATTTTCTCCGCTCTCTTCATATTTTTATTTGAAAAACAGGAATGTAAGAGCTTAGGATCTTGCCCATTTTTGGTTCAACACTATGGTAGCGCTTACTAATTGGTGGCTATATGTAGTGAATTGCTGCTCCTGACCCTATCCAGTAAATAGACATTAAATACAAAATATAAAAAAGAATTAACATACATTTATTCTCAATTTTTTACCCTTTTCCTGCAATTTGAAGCTGAAATTTTAGTTTCTGCTCTGTGCAGACAGAATGCAACACATTTGAGGACTTCATAACTCTTACTCTGCTACATTCTACACAGTGATTTCTTGATCAGTATACGGCCTTGTATATTACTGTTCCTAACTAGCTACATTGAGAAAGATAAACAAGACCAAGAATATGTCATTCCGGGCTAACCATGCCAGGATACTGGACTTTTTAGTCAAATAGTTCAGTACAAGCTAAACATCTCTTCTGTAGCAGAATCTGATTACACTGTTCTCTGCTGGATTCATGGGGCTAGCCCCCCCAAATGCCTTAAAGCAAATATCAAAGTAAACTGCTGATTTCCAACATGCGTTTCACCATCAGAGAAAAGGCCATATTCTGGCAAAACATGTGTTAAAACTTGGCTGTTTAATTTGCTTATACACTATATGTCATTAGTGGGGGAAAAACCAATAAAGAACATTCAGGTAGATTACGAGTTGAGCGTTCATCTTTTAACAATGAAAAAAATGGTAATTTCAGTGTTAAAACAGCAACTCAGCCATTACAAGTCTTGTCGGTATAGCTGTATAGCTTGCCTTTTAGCCTGTAAAGCAACGTCAGTCCTGCACTCGTAAAAATTAAGTTTTTTTGTGGGACTTATATAGTGCTGCCATTACAAGTTTTGTAGTGAGGCTAAAAAGCTTGCATTACACCCTATAACGGCAAGATCCATACATCCATCTGAGAGCAGTAGTTATGAGTTTTATGCAACAAAACTGTTACATAAACCTCATAACTAAACTGTTACAAAGTACATTATCACCCATAAACTTCATGTTAACCACTAAACCGAGGCCCTCCCGCATCGCAAATACTATATTAAAAATATTAACCCCTAATCTGTCACTCCCGACATCGTCGCCACTAATAACATTTATTAACCCCTAAACTGCCGCCCTCCCACATCACAAACACTATTTAAATATTATTAACCCCTAATCTGCCGTCCGCTCACATCGCCCCCACTTTACTAAAGTTATTAACCCCTATTTCCCTGCTCCCTGCCACCGCCACCACTTTAATAAACCTATTAACCCCTAAACCGCAAGCCCTACCACAACAAAATATACTAAATTAAACTATTAACCCCTAAACCGAATGCCCCCCACATCACAATAAACTAATTTAAACTAGTAACCCCTAAATCTAACGCCCCCCTAACTTTATATTAAAATTACAATTTCCCTATCTTAAAGGGCCATAATACCCAAATGTTTAAACACTTGAAAGTGATGCAGCATAGCTGTAAAAAGCTAATTAGAAAATATCACCTGAACATCTCTATGTAAAAAAGAAAGATATTTTACCTCAAAAGTTCCTCAGTAGCCACCTCCCATTGTAAGCAGCATTTTAGTGTGTTTGTCCTGGGACATCTGAAGGGACTAGCATCGTGCACTCTCATATTATTTCACCAATCAGGTAAAGGAAGCTTACTATGAAATCTCATGAGAGTTAAGTCAAATCTCATGAGATCACAGTAAGAGTTCATGACCTCAGCACTGCTGATGCTGATTGGCTGCTGTTCATTTCTTCATTTTTTTTAATTTTTTTACCTGCAGCTGGGAGCAGCTGAGTATAACTTTTTACACAGAACTTACTCTGCTGAGCTGAGGAAATTGTGAGGTAAAATATCTTCCTTTTTTACATAGAGATGCTCAGGTGATATTTTCCTGTCAGCTTTTTACAGTTATACTGCATCAGTTTCAAGTGATTTAGCATATGAGTATTATGTCCCTTTAAATTAAACCTGTTAAATAAAAAAAAACTAAGTTTAAACTAACAATTTAATTAATATAACTATTAAACTACAAATTAAAGAAAACTAAAATACACGTTAAAAATCCTAACACTACTTTAAAAATTACAAAGTATCTAATTTCAAAAATAAAAAATACTAAATTACAAAAAATAACAAACACTAAATAACAAAAAATAACAAACGAAATTATAAAAAAAAAAGTATTACACCTAATCTAATAGCCCTATAAAAATAAAAAAGCCCACCCAAAATAAAAAAACCTAGCCTACAGTTAACTACCAATAGCCCTTAAAAGGGCCTTTTGTGGGGCATTGCCCCAAAGAAATCAGCTCTTTTATCTGTAAAACCCACCACACAACCAACCCCCCAAAATAATAAACCTAACTCTAACAAAAACCTAAGCTACCCATTTCCCTGAAAAGGGCATTTGTATGGGCATTGCCCTTAAAAGGACATTCAGTTTTTTTAAGAGAAGCCCAAACCCTAAACTAAAAAAAAACCCATCCAAAAAATTTAAAAAATTCTAACACTAACCCCTGAAGATCCACTTACAGTTCCTGAAGTCTGGACATCCAGGCGGTGAGAGATCTTTATCCAGACGGCGAGGTCTTCATCCATCCAGGTGGTGTCTTCTATCTTCATCCAGGCGGCATCTTCTATCTTCATCCTGGTGGTGTCTTCTATCTTCATCCCGGCGGCGCAGAGCAGGTCCATCCTGAAGACATCCGGTGCAAAGCATCCTCTTAATACAGTCACCACCGTATACTGAATCTTCAATGCAAGGTAGCCTTTTCAAAATAGTGTCCCTTGCATTCCTATTGCCTGATTTGATTTTTGAAATTCAAATCAGCCATTGGCTATTCAAAACAGCCAATAGAATTTCAGTAGCTCTCATCCTATTGGCTGATTTGAATTTCAAAAATCAAATCAGCCAATATGAATGCAAGGGATGTCATTTTGAAAAGGCTCCCTTGCATTGAAGATTCAGTATACGGCGGCGACCGTATTAAGAGGATGCTCCCCGCCGGATGTCTTCAAGATGGACCCGCTCTGTGCCGCTGGGATGAAGATAGAAGATGCTGCTGGGGTGAAGATAGAAAATTATGCCTGGATGAAGATAGAAGGCACTGCCTGGATGGATGAAGACCTTGCCACCTGGATGACCAGACTTCAGGAACTGTAAGTAGATCTTTGGGGTTTTGTGTTAGGATTTTTTAAACTTTTTTGGGTAGAGTTTGGGCTTTTCTTCAAAAAGTGAATGCCCTTTTAAGGGCAATGCCCATACAAATGCCCTTTTCAGGGCAATGGGTAGCTTAGATTTTTGTTAGGGTTAGGTTTATTATTTTGGGGGGTTGGTTGGGTGGTGGGTTTTACTGTTGGGGGGTCTTTGTGGTTTTTTTTTTTACAGGTAAAAGAGATGATTTCTTTGGGGCAATGCCCCACAAAAGGCCCCTTTAAGGGCTATTGGTAGTTTATTGCAGGATAGGGTTTTTTTATTTTGGTTGGGCTTTTTTATTTTTATAGGGCTATTAGATTAGGTGTAATTCTTTTTTTTTTTTTTTAATTTTGTTTGTTTTTTTTGTAATTTATTGTTTGTTATTTTTTGTAATTTAGTATTTTTTATTTTTTGTAATTAGATACTTTGTAATTGTTAGGATTTTTTTTAATGTGTATTTTAGTTTTATTTAATTGGTAGTTTAATTTTAGTTTAATAGTTATATTAGTTAAATTGTTAGTTTTAACTTGTTTTTTTTTAATTTGACAGGTAAGTTTTAATTTTATTTAGCATAGGGAAATTGTAATATTAATATAAAGTTAGGGGGTGTTAGGTTTAGGGTTACTAGTTTTAATTAGTTTATTGCGATGTGGGGGGTTTTCAGCATAGGGGTTAATAGTTTAATTTAGTATATTTCATTGTTGGGGGCTTGCCATTTAGGGGTTAATAGATTTATTATAGTGGTGGCAGTGGAGGGGAATAGCGCTATGGAGGGCGGAATAACGTTAAATACCCTCTATTGTGCATAACTTGTTATCTACCTGATTGTAAATGGATGTCATTGCAGTGTTGATGTGCTCATTGCAGTTTTGTGAAAGTGTGAGATGGTAATTTGGAAAGGATTTGCACCTTAATTTATGTAAACATTATTGCACTACAGATTTTTTTTTTTTATTCTGAGATATTAAGGATCTCGGAAATGTCGATTTGACCACATGATATTGTTGTTTGTCATTGCAAATGTACAGCCAAATGCATCCTTCAAAAAGACATACCAGAATTACCCATTATTTTTTTTCTTTCGTGATTCAGATAGAGCATGCACTTTTCAGCAACTTTCTAATTTACTCCTATTATCTATTTTTCTTTGTTCTCTTTCTATCTGTATTTGAAAAAGTAGGAACTTAAGAACTGGCTAAGAGTGGCTAAATGTAGCAAACCAATCAACAACCCAGGTGCTGAACCAAAAATGGGCTGGCTCTTAAGTTAACATTCCTACTTTTTTAAATAAAGATAGCAAGAGAACGAAGAAAAAATCACAATAGGAGTAAATTAGAAAGTTAAAATGGCATGTTCTATCTGAATCATGAAAGAAATAAATTAGTGTAATAAAGCATTATTTTACTATCCTTTTTTTGTCTTTGTCTTTATTCTGTTTGAGAACTAGATACAAATACACAGTTTGTGGTTTCTGTGAACATTCAAAATTAAAGGGGCAAAAAAAACCAACATTTTCTGTTAAAATTGCATTAGAGCATGTCATTTTAAACAACTTTCACTTTTACTTCTATTATCTAATCTAGGTAGGCTTAGGAGCAGCATTGCACTACTGGGAGATAGCTACTAATTTGTGTGTGCACTAATATCTCTCTTGTGATTGGCTTACCTGATGTGTTCAAATAGCTCGTTTGATTACAGAAGTAAATTGGAAAATTGCTTAAAATCGCTTGATTTATATGAATCATAATAGAAAATGTTAGTTATTTTGTCCCTTTAAGCATTAGTGTTAAAGGGACTTTAATAACCTTGTAAATACAAGGCATTTCTTTTATGTTGTTACATAATAACATATCAGCCCAGTGTACACATTTTAAAACAAATGTCTTGTTTTCTGCAATGTTTTCAATAGTTAAAGTCAACCCACTACTTGCCTAAGTTAGAGATGATATTCTAGGCTTGTTTCTGGATAAGACAAAGCTAGGCATGGTCTGTATTTTAGAATAATATGTCCACTAACCTTCACTAACTATCCTCTTATTGGCTGCACTTCTTTTGTTCAGTTTCAACAAACTTTAAACTATTCAAACACAGTTTTACCAGCTTTAACTCTTCAAAGTCAACAGATAGAGAGAGTGAGGATATTCTCTATCACTGTACTGTTACTATGATACAGGCACCTTGGTTGCTGATATTTTGAAAGGTGTAGATCCTTTATGATAATCATTTAAAACAATTTATATTTGTATATACAAAATCCTTTGTAAAATGTGTCAATACAGAAGCACAGAATCTTTAAAAAAAGTTTCTTTACAAAGTTTCTTTTAAAAATCATTGCTCATCCACAGTTCCATTTAACAATAGCTATGAAAGTAATAATTGATCCTGTTGTGCAATAGAAAGATCAAAACTACTTTAAATTAGCTGTACAATGAATGCACCAATAATACCATCCTTAGGCAAGAGAAAAAAACATTCTTTGAGTGAAAACCTAGGGACAAAATCCTTCCATTTTTAAAAGAACATTGCAGCCAACTTTCTATTTGCTTGTTATATCTTAAAGGACCACTAAACACAGTATAAAAGCATAATCAAGAAATACATAATAAAAAGACAATGTTAGTTTGACTTTTCCTCCCACTGCATGATGTGACAGCTTTCAACCAATCACAAAATGCATATACTTATATTCTGTGACAGAAATCAATGTTTTTTGACACACTTCTCCACCAGTTAAGCAAAAGCATTTGTCCTTACTAACTAGTCAAGATTAATAGGAAGTACAAAACCAATACTGCAGTACTAATTATAAAATTTCTCAATAGTGACAATTATTTTTGAATACACAAGTAATACATATTTAACTTTGTTTTAAAGATTTTAATGTAAACAGCATACTTAAGCATAATTAAACAACTTTGCAATATGTATATGATTTCATTATTTATTTTGCCCTCTTTCATGTCATTTAGCTCTGAAAATTGCGAATTTTCTAATTCTCAGAACTATGAGTGCACACTGCAGACTTCTCGTGGATAACCATGCTGCATATAATTTCCTAATTGGCTTTAACTGAGAGCAATTGCAAAGCAATGCACCTTATATTAACATTACAAGCCCCATTTATTAAAGCCTAGACAGACAAAGGTTGAATCCGGGAAGCTTGTCAGCTTGGCATAGTGGCAAGTGGGCAGCATCCTCTGCCCACATTTAACATTGCTCAAGCAGAATTGCATGTGCAGCCTCGCCCCTGCTCTCACGCAGTCAGTCATCCGAGAGCAGATTTTGTCAATCATCTTGATTGGATATGAGCAGGATGGTTTAACTCTGCAAACTTTGAGGTGGTAGAAAGATTAAGTAGCAGTGGTCTTAAGAAATTAGAGCCCCCTTTGACAGCTAAATGGTAAATTGACACAGTAGCAATCATGGTTTAGCTTAAAATTGTACCAAATGACAGAGAATTAGGGGTGCAATGTTATAATGACAATGAAATAAGGAAAAAATTTGGTAAACCCCCCAAAAATGTGCAACCTGTGTATAAAAATGTTACAATATCTTATTGAACTTTTTTCTTTGCTAAACATGATGCTGTTTTTGACAAATAACTGTCTTGAATTCAGCTACAGATTATCTTGTGCATCTACAGCAGACGCTTTATATACTAAAAAAGATTGGCCTTTAATATTCTTAAGCTTAATAACATGTCGGCATGGGTCATTATTCAAGAAAAAGGCTATTTCAATCAGAGGGTTGGAGAAAGAAGGCAGAATAGGAAAATTTCGCTGTTGGTTCTGCTTGCTAATTTAGCACAAATTAGTCAATATGCTTTTATGCAAATTTAAAATAGAAGAATGAGTTGGGTTTGTGAAAGAATGGACCTAATAAAAAAACACTTAATAGTAACTATGCCTTTGTTTATTATATTATTGTAGTTTAGCTTGTAATTTAAAAAAAAAAAAAACCCTTAAAGGGATACTACATAAAAACATATTGCAGTTATGCTTTTAATTTAAAGTAACAGATTTCCTGCATTTTTTTTTTTCATTTTAATTTAAGTAATATTTGGTATCTGCCAGGGAACATGGACTAACGAGAATCAGATGGAACTTACGACTTCTCTCACATGGTTATATAATAATAGTTTTATTAAGCTGAGTATGAAATAGATAATGGTTGCCGAATACTGTGCAAAAGATTTGTCTAGTTGACTAAAATTAACAACTTAAGCAATCATTGAACATTTGTGTATGTCACTTTAAAAAATAGGATCAAATCAATTGTTCGTTTATTAACATTAAAAATAATTAATAAAAAGTCACAAGTGTTTCTCATTTTAGCTTTGTAGTTCAGAGAGGAGATTCACAGACACTTGTGAGAACTGTCATTGGTCACTTGTCCATATCTGTCAATCAGCATCTTTCCTACTAATCATTGACAATTGATTGACATCTACTACTCCTACTAATCATTGACAATCTGGCCCCTCCAACCATAGCTCAGAAACCACACTCTCATCCTCAGCCCTGGCATACTTCTCTGATACGGTACCTACGCAGATGTTCCCGTACTGCTGAGCGACACTGGAGGAAATCTCGGAGTTCAGCTGAATCTCTTCACTACAAGTTCATCCTGAACTCCTACTATTCTGCCCTTAATCTCTATAAGCAACAATGCTTCTCTAATCTCATCTCTACTCTTTCCTCTAACCCAAAACGTCTGTTCTCCACGTTCAATACTCTTCTCCGCCCACCCCCACCTCCTAATACAACCTCTCTCTCAGCTCAAGATTTTGCCAGCCACTTCAATAACAAAAGTGACTCCATCAGAAGTGAAATCAGCTCTCAACATACTACCAAGCTCTCACCCCCTCAAAAGCTAACAATCATCCAAAACCCAAATATCCAAAAATGCAGCTCTTTTGCCCCTGTTAATGAGGATGAAGTTTCTGCCCTTATACTGTCCTCCCACCTCACTACCTGTCCCCTCAACCCAATCCCCTCACAGCTACTCCCCTCCCTCTCCTCTACCCTCATCCCCATACTCACACACATTTTCAACCTCTCCCTCAGCACTGGTATATTTCCCTCATCTCTAAAACATGCACTGGTTACACCTATTCTCAAAAAACCTTCCCTCGATTCAACCTCCCCATCCAACTACCGCCCTATTTCCCTACTCCCTCTTGCCTCAAAGCTCCTCGAAAAGCTAGTATATGCACGTCTTTCCCATTTCCTTACACTAAACTCTCTTCTTGACCCACTGCAATCTGGATTTCGTCCCCATCACTCTACAGAGACAGCAATTGTCAAGGTTACCAATGACCTACTTACAGCAAAATCCAAAGGCCACTTCTCTCTGCTTATCCTCCTTGACCTGTCTGCAGCCTTTGACACTGTTGACCACCCTCTTCTGCTCCAAACCCTCCAATCCTTCGGCATCTTGTGGTTCTCTTCCTATCTGACTAACCGTACATTTAATGCAGCCTTCTCCGGAGCATCCTCTGCCCCGTTACCACTTTCTGTTGGAGTACCTCAAGGCTCTGTCCTTGGTCCCCTTCTCTTTTCAATCTACACGTCATCATTAGGTTCCTTAATAAAGTCCTATGGGTTTCAATATCATTTGTATGCAGATGACACCCAAATCTACCTCTCTGCACCAGACCTACCTCCTTCCTTACTAACACGTGTCACTAACTGTCTTTCTCATATCACATCTTGGATTTCCTCTCACTACCTTAAGCTAAATCTCTCCAAAACTGAGCTCCTTATTTTTCCCCCTTCTTCCAATGTCTCCACCCCCCAAATTTCTATAACAGTTGATAATTTCATCATTATTCCTACCCCGCATGCCCGACATCTTGGGGTCACACTTGACTCAGATCTTTCCTTCACTCCTCACATTCAGTCCTTGGCTAAAGCCTGCCACTTCCACCTTAAAAACATCTCTAAAATTAGACATTTCCTTACACAAGATACAACTAAGATTTTAATCCACTCTCTCATCCTTTCCTGCCTCAACTACTGCAACTCCGTCCTCTCTGGTCTACCTAGCTGCCGCATAGCTCCTTTACAATCCATTATGAATGCCTCTGCCAGGCTCATCTTCCTTACTCGTCGCTCTTCATCTGCTGCACCTCTCTGCCAATACCTTCACTGGCTTTCTCTTGCTTCTAGGATTAAACACAAAATCCTCACTCTGACATACAAAGCTCTCAACTGCACTGCTCCCCCCTACATCTCAGAACTTGTCTCCAGATACTCTCACTCCCATCCCCTTCGATCAGCTCAGGATCTCCTTCTCTCTTGTTACTTCCTCACATTCCCGTTTACAGGACTTCTCCAAACTGGTCCCCATCTTGTGGAACTCCCTGCTTTGCTCCACAAGACTCTTCCCTAGTTTTAACAGCTTCAAGCGCTCCCTAAAAACTCTACTATTCAGGGATGCTTACAACCAACACTAACCTTTCCTAACTCCACTGCTTTCCCCTTAAACCCCTTAGAATTTAAGCCTACGAGCCCAGCTGTTTGCAGATTGCCTTCATAAGAGCCAACTACAACAGTGAAACTCTCGGCAGGGCCCTCTACCCACTTGATCTCTACAAAAGCTATCCTGTATACCGACTATGTTAACAGTGCTGTCTATTGTAATATTTATATTTATTTATATTTAAATAAAGTTGCATGGTGACGTCATTGCGCGTGATGTCACTGCACAAAACGTGAACCCCCTGGTGATGCTTGTCACTATACAGGCCAGAACGCCGGGAAGGGAGTCAGTGGGAGCCCCCAGATTGCCCTCAAGTTGGGTGAATGCTAGCGACGGCTCTGAGCCGTCGTCAGCACCTGAATGGGACAATTTGACCCGTCGTTAGCACTCAAAGGGTTAATCATAGCACTTTCTTAGAGAGTCTAAGGTCCTTGTACCATCTGGTAATACCTCAATTTGTTTATTGTTGACATGATACAAGCCCCACTGCTGCTCTGAGCTGATTGCAGTGTTTAAATTGCTGGTGCGCTGATAATATCTAGCTATGCTTCACATGCACATGCAGAGAAAAATGTTAACACTAAAACAGTGAAAACTTTTACTAGAAGCATTTTTGCCACTTCATGTGTATTGCAAATATGTTTCAATTTAAAGATGTAATTCATCTTTGTGCATTTAAATTTTGACCGGCATGTCCCTTTTAATATCAGAACAAGCAGCTTGAACAAATGTTTTTCTATGCCAATCATATATTTTATCATTTAATATGAATGATAATTTTTTTACTCTTGATACTCTTTATGAAAAGAAACATAGCCTACCCCTGATAAAATAAAGCTGTGTGTGAGTGCAGAAAGCTCGTTCCCTCAACCTTTACTCAGACAAAGATCTGCTCTGAGAAATTTCTTTTCTACAGTACTAATGTAGTATGCATTGAATCCAAACACCTGTGCTGACCTACTGTTTTAATGTTTAAAGATTCAAACCGAAATAACTGCCGTAGCCTTTGTTTGTTAGAGATAGAAAATGTCAGCAAACTCTATGCCTTAAATTGCTTTTGAATTTGAAAGGAACAGCACACAGAATCTCTTTCTTTTTAAGAGTATAAAACCTGTTCTGTAATGCGTAACAAAACACTAGAGCAGTGGCATAACACGTGAACCTACATGAACCGTGTGCTTTTCAGACTGCTATCAAACAAATGTAATGTAAAGCACCTACTTCTACTGCATACTTCCTCTAAGCAACCAAAGATGTTTTCAAGCAACAGGAAATTGCATGTAAACACTCTGAAAACAATTAGTTTTATTTTTAAAGGGACACTGTACTTAAAAAGAGCGGTATTGAAATGTGATTTTTTTTTTCCTGAATCAGATGTGAGGTAAAAGCTGCTTAACCCCTTAACACAATGCGATGTCTATATATTTATATATGTTGTGTGGTACTTTGTTAATCATACCGTACAACGTATATATACGTCGGAGTTGCAGGAAGCTCCACCAGTCTCGGTTGTTAAGTTTCAGCCGAGAGCTGGAGTTCCTGGGCTCATCGCATCTGCCTGCATATGTAACCGGAGCAAGATTGGCTCTCTGGTTCCATATGAAGGCAGATGCTAGATCATTACAGACGGTGACACTGTGTGTCACCATCTGTAACAATCATCTGCTGGTGCCAGCGGGAAGTATGGGAGGGAATCCAGGCAGGCAGGTACGTGGTCCAGCAGAGAAGGGGGAGGTAGTGGGAGGGCCCTACACTGCAGAAAATAGAAAAATAAAGGGAGAGGGAGGGAGGGAAGAGGATCCATAACTGATGATCGTGGGATGGGGGAGGTGCTGGGACCGCTACACTACAGAAAATAAAAATAAAAAAAATAAAATAAAAAAAATAACAACAGCTGGCCAGTACCTAAGATTGCAGAAATAGTTAGAGGGGGAAGGATTAGAGAGCTGTTTGGGAGGGATCAGGGAGGTAAGGTTGGAGGGTAAGGGGATCCTTCACACAGGATTTTTAATTTTTTTTAAATGCCTTAAAACTTATTATTGGAAGACTATCGGCCAGTTCCTAAGATAGTGGTGACCAGTGGGGTGTGATGGAGGGAAGTAAGCTGTTTGGGAGGGATAAGGTTGGGATCAGGGGGTGGGAGGTGTCAGATGAGAGGGTGTTCCCTACACTAAAGTTGAAATTAACCTTACACGATACCTGATTAATCCCTTCTCTGTCGGGAACAATAGAAGTGTGATGCGTAGCTGAAGTTAGCAGCCTTCTAATTACCAAAAAAACAAATGGCAAAGCCTTACATGTCTGCTATTTCTGAACAAAGGGGATCCCATGGAAGCCTTTGCAATCAGTATGCAAATTATTTCAGGGAGAAACCCAAAGTTTGTAAAAAAGTTAACAATTTTTTTTATATAATTGCATTTGGCGGTGGAATGGTGGCATGAAATATACCAAAATGGACCTAGATTAATACTTTGGGTTGTCTACTTAGAAAAAAAATATAGGCTCTATTTTTGTTTACGTAGAGTGATAGCAAAAATGCTAAAAATTCTATGGTATTTTGGGCAAGTTCTTCTCTGAGAATCCCAGTAGTGAAGGGGTTAAAGTTACAGTCTAGTCAAAATTAAACTTTCATGGTTCAGATAGGGCATGCAATTTTCCAATTTACTGTTATCATCAAATTTGCTTTGTTCTCTTGGTATTATTTTTTAAAAGCTAAACCTAGGTAGGCTCTTATGCTAATTTCTAATCCCTTGAAGGCTAACTATTTTCTCAGTGCATTTTGACTGTTTTCACAGCTAGACAGTGCTAGTTCATGTGTACTGTATATATAACATTGTGCTCACTCCCGTGGAGTTATTTATGAGTCAGCACTGATTAGCTAAAATGCAAGTCTATCAAAAGAACAGAAATAAGGGGTCAGTCTGCAGAGTCTTAGATTCAGGGTAATCAAAAGATAAAAAGTACAATAATATGACAGCGTTGATTATGTAAAATGAGGGAATGGGTAATAAAGGGATCATCTATCTTTTTAAACATTAAACATTCTGGAGTAGACCGCCCCTTTAAATTGAATAGCTGTATTTGCTATGTACTTTTCGGTACAAAAACTCATGTTCATTTACATGAGCCTAAACTAAGCTATCAATGAGCCTTGATGGAGGTGCATAACTGATGCATCTGTATTTGTATTTTCAAGCTACAATTTTACACTATTTACCTAATTTATTTCAGGCAAAATAAATGCTGCTCTTTCATATTAAATGGGCATCAAATTAAAAAAATTGTCACTGTTCTATGTAAAAGAAAAACAAGTTTATATGTAGGAGTTGTCCCAATCAGCCAGTGATCTGCAGATCCCAGGACATTTGTTCACTTCTTATTAGTTACCTTTTTCATGCCCAAAAATTCCAAAACTACATTTGAACTTATCTGTTGCTGTTTCATATATGTGACAGAACATTTATGAGCAGTATGTACCAAAAATGACTGAAAAAAATGAGGACTGTGTCCATTTAATTGTGATACTTAAACAATACTGGTATTACATGGACAGAAAAATGAAATCACTCTAATTCCTTAAAATCTGAATATTTAAATGCACCCAGAAAAAAACATTTAAAAGGAAAATTATTTTTGACCAAAGATATTCAGGATTTAAATATGCATGCACAGGCACACACATGCATACATTTTTTTTATAACCACTAATTCAAAATGAATCTATAAAGACAGAGAACCATATGGAGCAAATATTTAATTATTTGTAATATTGTAATCTAATTTATTTTCTTTTTTGACTTGTAAAATTAAAGTGTATCCTGAAATAAACTGTAGGAAATAATAAGACACAGACACATATACTGTATATATATATATATATATATATATATATATATATATATATATATATATACATACACATTTAGGTCATATTTTAATTAGAAGTGGATTAAATTTTGCTGACATTGATTAAGTAATAGGGTTAGCTGTATTGCTAAGGTAAGCAGGTTTTTGGGTGGGTTTAAAGACAATTATCAAACCAATTAGTCTAAGAAACTAAAATCATGTGTTAACACCAATTTGCAGTAGCATTTGCACGTGTGCTCAGTTTTCTTATAAAAAGCAATCAATTTTAATCATTAACCTTTTGAGTATTTATCGCAATCACCTATACTATAGATGAACATGTAACACCTCATTTGTAAGTGCAACTTCCTCATTTTAAAGAGTAACTTCTCTTTTTTTGCCTGTGATGATTGTTGTGTTGCATTTAAATTGCAAGCGACCTCTGATCCCTGGTCATTTAGCCTCTATACAATGAAAAAACAAATCAGTGAAAATAACAACTCTTACATTTTCTCCAAATCAGGGATTTTACATATGAGAGTTGCAGTAGTTATTATAAGAAGAGTTTGGTAGGACTTTTAGACCTTGAATGCTTTCAAGAATTTAGTGACTACTGACTGAGTAATACTATGTAAAGTATATTTAAAAATCACACTCATCATCAATATTCAGTTCAATTCAAGGTACAGCATATTTATCACTGACTGAACATTTTAAAATAAATGTATAGATTTATAGACACATAAACAGGAATTTCAAATGTATTTTTTTTAAATTAATTACACACTTTTTTATGCTTATCTTTTTTTTTTTTTTTTTTATATTCTTTTTATTACTTCATTTTCCACTTAATAAAAGAAAAGAAAAGAAATCATAACAATAAACATGAAAATTACAAAGAAAAAAACAAACAAAATAATACAAATATACCTTGAGCATTACCATTAATAGGGTCCATAAAAATAAACATACAAATAACAATATTAAAGGATTGGTCATCTTAATCTTCAATTAACCAAGCTAAGAACAACAACATGGACCATAAACTTATATGTCTCATCTATTCTTCGCTAAGGGAGAACTTGAAAAAAACCAAAACTAGCACTACTGAGTCCCGACCAGGACCCAGTTTTACCATCTGGAATGCGCAATACTTCCTTGGAAAAGAGAGAAAAAAAAAATTATAAAAAAAATACCGACCTCTCTCCCCCCCTCCCTATCGAAAATCCCCTTCTCTGCCCTATTCAACCTCCCTGAAATTTGATACCCACAACGGGGGAAATTCTCTGTGTAGCACTAAATCAGCGAAACACTGCGAACTTAAAAACGGCGATAGAATACTTTTCTGTATTTCTAATGAGTAGGATTTAATAACTGGAAGCCAGGTGAGGATAAACTCACCGATCCGTTTTTCTGAGGTGTATTGTGTGTAGAATGATTCAAGTTTAATCTGGGACTGAATCGCTTTAAGAAAGCTAATAAATAATGGGGCCTTGGACAGCCGCCATTTCTTAAAAATAAGAGATCTGACTGTAAGGATAATTATTATAAGCCGAGTTAGTAGTATGGGTTTTATCTGGGTCTCAATTTTAAGAAAAAAAACTACTTCACGAGTCAATTGGATGTCTAAATCCAGTAACTGTTTAGCCCAATACTGAATTTTTAACCATAATTGTCTTATTTTAGGGCACTGCCATAACATATGAGCCACATTGGCATTAGGATATAGACATCGTGAGCATGCAAAGGCTTGTGCAGGATAACATTGTGCCATCCTTAATGGGGAAAAATAATAATTATTTACAAGTTTAAAATGCGACTCTTTCCACCCCACAGCAATTTATGCTTATCTTAAAAAAAAAAAAAGAGTTTCCATGCTCTAGCAATATTTTTCCCCTGTGTGTAAACACAAAAAAATATTTTTGCAAAAATGAGTAAATTGCAAACATGTTTCTAAAGTGGGGAGTGATATGAACTCCTGAGTAATGAAAACCCCATGGGCTGCTGAAACCTGCGTCACCCGTAAATTCACCTCACACATCGGGGAATCACATAAATCGGCATTGTCCAGAAATGTACACATTTTTAGAGTCTCCAGTGACTTACAGCAGTTTAGAAACTGCCAGCACGTTATAATAACACATTGCCTACATTGCCCGTAAAAGACTAACCTGCCTCCCAAGAAAAAAAAAATGACATGTAAAAAACCCTATACCTGCCTTCACCCCACATTGCAAATACTAATAAATGTATTATCCTCTAAACTGCCACCCCCCACAATGCAATATACCTTATTAAACTATTAACCCCTAATCCGCCATCCCCCCACATCGCAACTAATAATAAAAATGATTAACCCCTAAACTGCCACCCCCCATAAGACAATATAGCTTAATAAACTATTAACCCCTAATCAGCCATTCACCCACATCGCAATCTACCTAATAAATGTATTAACCCCTAAACTGCCATCCCCCACAACAAAATATACCTAATTACCCTATTAACCCCTAAACCACAATCCACCACAATGCAAATAATTAATTTAATCACTAAGCCCCCTAACCTAGCACCCCCTAAATTAACCCCAATTAGATAAAATAAAAAAATACTGTTAAAATAAAAATAAAAAACTAACATTAAAATAAATAAATCTAAAATTACAAAAAATAAAAAAGTCTAAAATAACTGAAAAACAAACAAACCAAATTATCAAAAATAAAAAAAATGAAACCTAATCTAATACCGCTATGAAAATAAATAAAAAAAAACTAAATAAAAACACCCCCTAATCTAAACTAAACTACCAATAGTCATTAAAGAGCCTTTTGTAGGGCATTGCCCTAAATTAAACAGCTCTTTTACATAAAAAAAAAATACTAAGTCCCCCCTAACAGAAAAATCCTGCAACCCACCAAACACCCCAAAATAAAAACACCAAACAATAAAAAACCTAAGCTACCCATTGTCCCTAAAGGGGTATTTGTATGGGCATTGCCCTTATAGAAGCAATCAGCTCTTTTGCAGACCATGAAATTAAAAAAATCCCTAATTTAAAAAAAAAGCCACCCCAAAAAATAAAAATAAGCCTAAGTCTAACCCCAAAATAGGCACTCACCGGTCCTGAAGACTGGCGGAGAAGGTCTTCTTTCAGGCGGTGAAGGTCTTCTTGCAGGCGGCAACATCTTCTTCCAGCGTGGGGATCTCTTCTATCTTCATCCAGGTCAAAGGCGGCACAGAGTAGAGGTGATCGCGTAGCAAGAACGCCGGCAGTGGAGCCATCTAGCATGGAGGATCCTCTTCATGCGGTCACCACCACACATTGAAGATTGAATGCAAGGTACCCATTTTATATTTGGGGTACCTTGCATTCCTATCGGCTGAAATGTTCAAATCGGCCAATAGGATGCGAGATACTGAAATCCATGTACACATGGAATTTTATTACTCAGGAGTGCATTTCACAAATGCTAGGATTCACTTTAAAGACATATCTGGAGGTAGGTAAATTTATTTTCATAGTCAATTAACTGCATATTTTATGGTATTTTATGTTTTGGCAAAGCATTGTTTTATTTTGTATTCCTCAGAACTCATTGTTTTCATTTCTAGAGATTATATGTACAATTTGCTTTTGCAAACCATAAATGTGAAAACTAAGACTTTTTTTTAGTAAACCTATTTTCCCTGCTAATTCATGAAGTTCTTTGTTTATATTAAAATTCATCTGATATTCTCATAGCCCAGATTTTGTTTAAATTTTTAAGTATACGTAATTGACATTAATGAGCGAGATTGGACTTTATTTTGATAATTGTACTAAATTATTTTATTTTGCATAGTTTACATGAAATATAACTTAACTATACAGTTTGATATACTATTTATAATACATTTTTTTAAAAAAAAAGCTTTAAACATGTCTAGCTGCAACATCATTTTAGAATTATTATAGAATAATTATTAATTCCATTGGCCTAAGTAAGCTTTTTATGGTTTTGATCTTGCCACCATCAGATAACTGGTTCAATAGGTAACAGAAGAGATAGTGACAAATGACATTGTACATTGTACAGAGGTAAAGTATGATCGATGAAGAATGCTATAGAATCTTTTACTTTGTGTTTTGCACTTTAAAATGTATCCTTTTAGAAAATAAGCTGAATTATACATAGATGTTAAAAACACAAAATTGTTTCTATCTGATATCAAACTTTCACCCTTAAAGGGACAGTCTACACCAGAATTTTTATTGTTTAAAATATAGATAATCCCTTTATTACCCATTTCCCAGTTTTGCACAACTAACACAGTTATAATAATATAATTTTAACCTCTGTGAATATCTTGTATCTAAGCCTCTGCAAACTGCCCCTTTTTTCAGTTTTTTTGACAGACTTGCAGTCTAGCCAATCAGTGCCTGCTCCCAGATAACTTCTTGTGCACGAGCACAGTGTTATCTATATAAAATACGGGAACTAACACCCTCTAGTGGTGAAAAACTGTTAAAATGCAATCTGAAAGAGGTGGGCTTCAAGGTCTAAGAAATTAGCATATGAACCTCCTAGGTTAAGCTTTCAACTAAGAATGCCAAGAGTACAAAGCAAAATTGGTGATAAAAGTAAATTCGAAAATTGTTTAAAATTACATGCTTTATCTGAATCATGAAAGTTTATTTTGGCCTAGACTGTCCCTTTAATGTTACACGAGATTGCACTCACTGGATTTGAAAGATAGATAGACAGATAATAGATAGATAGATAGATAAATAGTTAGATAGTTAGATAGATAGATAAATAGATAGATGGTAGATGATAGATAGATGATAGATATATGATAGATAGATAGATACATGATAGATAGATAGATATATAGATAAATGATAGATAGATAGATGATAGATAGATAGATAGATAGATAGATAGATAGATAGATAGATAGATAGATATAGATAGATAATAGACAGATAGATAGATAGATAGATAGATAGATAGATAGATAGATAGATAGATAGATGATAGATAGATAGATAGATTAATAAAAAGATAGATTGATAGATAGATAGATAGATTGATAGAATAATAGATAGATAAATCGATAGATACTATCTGGAAATCTAATCCATATAGTTATCAAACTTTCACCCTTAATGCTACACGAGATTGCACTCACTGGATTTGAAAGATAGATAGACAGATAATAGATAGATAGATAGATAGATAGATAGATAGATAGATAGATAAATAGTTAGATAGATAGATATATGATAGATAGATAGATTAATAGATAGATAGATTAATAAAAAAGAGAGAATGATAGATAGATAGATAGATAGATAGATAGATAGATAGATAGATAGATAGATAGATAGATAGATAGATAGATAATAGATAGATAGATTGATTGATAGATTAATAAATAGATAAATTGATAGATACTAACTGGAAATCTAATCCATACAGTTAAAATGATGAAACTCACTTAGGTTCCAATAATAAGATGTAGTTTATAAATATTAAAGTGCCTATCTGTTTTCTAAGGAAACACTTTAAACTCATAATTTAATTCCCCCTCAAAAGAAAAAATTCTAACCTTTCTAATCCTGTTTAGTGGCTCATTCAGAGCAATCACAATACAAAGTAAAACACCTTGATCAGATACAGTAGATACAGATAATGAAACATTCACCCATATGATTGATGGACAGCACTGACTTCAGTGATCACAATCCAACTGACCATGAGTTTTGCACTATATGTTGACAACAAAATGGACACATCAAATTCACCAGACAAAGGGTAATGAATAAAGTGCAAAGCTGGCCTTTTGGATTTGCTTGCGAGCATTCTATTAAGTCTCACAATACAGCCTGAAATGGTACTAGATGTGGTTTTAGATGTGTATATAAATATATCATCTAGATTCATATATTGTATATTTAGCACTATTGTATAGTCCCTTAGTAGTGGCAGGATATTCAATGGCATATTTATATGTATTTAATAGGTTTATAAAAGTTATTAAATACAGCAAACAAGAGCTGAAGGATATGGAAGAAAACAGAGATCAATACAACAACTAGAAATTACATTTAGCTATTACATTCTTCAAAAGATTCTTTTTTTATTGCATATTACCATTTGTGTAATACTAAGTTACAGTCATTTCATTTTATTAAAAATGATTTCTTTAAAAAAAAATGTTTATTTGTGATTGGGATTTAACAGTTTTACATGCTGTCTTGTTTATGGAGTACCAAGATCTATTGCACAGGCTTTTACAGAAAACAGAAGTCTGAAAACTGTGCTTTGAAACATTCTGACTTACAATATCTAAGACTTGTGCTTTGGGATCCTTTGTTAGGATACAAATGCGGAAGTAAGTGCTATTCGGCTCTTTTTGGAAACAGATTGATTCTGGTGCAAGATCACCCTGTTAAGATCTGTGCAAATCCAGATCTTAACATGGATATCTTGAAACAGAATCATCCCAGCTCAGAAAAGAGCCAAATATTGCTTGCATCCGTATTCTGATCCTAACTAAGGATCCAAATTCACATTGTGTTGCAATCTTCTTACAGTAACAGAAATTCAGGAATATTTTAAAAATCATCCCTTAGATTTTTTTTTTCAGAAGTGGACCTACTCAAAAGAGGGCACTGGTGCAAAACATTTTTGGGGCCCCCCAAAAGTAACTCAGTAGTAAGCAAAAGTAAAAAGGTGCATGCTGCTCTGGATAGATACATTAATAGATAAATAGATAGATAGACCTGCATTCTGAACTAAAAAAGGCTCCCCTGCATTAGGATTGTACATATTCTCTACATGCTTATGAGTAGACAGGCTGCTATGGGCCCACAAGCACTTGGGCTCTGGTGCCACTGCACCTGCTGCACCAGTGTTAGTTCTGCCCCTGACTTTTTTCATGATTTACAATTCATTTTGAAAACTGTTAAAATCCCATTATAGAAAATTAGATAAGCTGCAAGCACTTTCTTTTTATGGAAATTAATTCCGCACTGCGTTCTTGTTCATTTTAGATTAAAATCTTACCACACTATAATAATATAATAAAAATATACTTTTTAAAACATGTTTAAAAACATCATTGAGCAAATAAGCTCAGTATACCCATCATGCCCATATACAAATGTTTTTTTTTATATTGTTTAACACTTCTATGAAACGCCACTCCAATTGCAAAACACATACAGTACAGTACATAGTACAACCTATTAACCCATCTCGGTTTTCTGTTATTGACACCCATTAATGGTGATTCCGTGTGCCATCATGGTAAAATATTGATTTTGTGGCAGTTATCAATCTCGCCTGTGTTTGACTAAGAAAGACTGCAATTGCTTGGACTAGAAAATAAAAGTCCATTCCAGTTTTTCTAAAACTCAAAGAAAAAATCAGAAAGAATGGAATCTATCTCAAAATGTTTAGTTAAGCATAGAATTTTTTTTTTTATTTAACAGTTGTTTTTGTAATTTACCCCCCCAAAATTATTTATCAATGCTCCCAAAAAAACTCCAACATTTAGAATATTGGCCCCGCCTTCAACGTGTAGCATATTAATTGCTTTATTAGTTCAAGAGCTTACATATATTTGTTCCAAGCTGGCCACAGTAGACAAAATAAGAGAAGTATATATATATATTTCAAGGTGTCTGTTCTTGGGATTCAAACAAAATGGACATGTTTAAATAATTTTAAAATATTTTGTGTTCAGTGCTTAAAGACACAAACCCATATATATAATATATATATATATATATATATATATATATATATATATATATATATATATATATATATATATTCATTATATATATATATGTGTGTGTATGTGTGGGTGTGTGTTTTATTTGCTTTTTAAATACTGCAAGACTGCCTGCTCTTTCTCCTAATATTTGGACTATCTTTAATAAAACTGTTCGTAAAAGAATTGGACCTAGAAATCTGAAGGAGACACACAGATTTATATATCTGCAAGTAACTCTCTATTATAACCAAATTAACGGCATCTATCTCTGAACCGATCACCTCTTGATGCATAAAACAAATTCCTCAAAACTCTTTTAAAATATTATAGAACAAATAAATGGAAACAAATAATACAGCTATGCATCAGTTCATTTAAATAAATGACAAAAAGGTTAACTAGAAAACAGTTAAAGAGAAATGTAAATAAATAAATAAAAAAAAAATCAGATTTGAAATAGAGAGACATGTTAGACTAGGTACTTCACAAGGAGAATAGATGTTTCATAAGTTCTGTGCCTGGGCCTAAGTGTAGGTGAAAATCCTGACCACTTCTCTAGAACCCATGGGAACTCCAACATACAGCACCTTGCTTACATCTGTGAGATTGTGTATCATGTATTGGGCACCTCACACAACTATTGGTGTGAACAGCAGAAACACACACTAATGAAACACTGAAACATTTTGGTGAAGAGATGTTCAATTCATTTTCATAATGATCTCAAATTCACGGTGAGGCCTCTTGGCAAACTCACAAACATCTATGAATCCGTGGCATTCTTGCAAGCATCTATGAATTCTGTGTTTTTCTTTCCTTCATGCGTGTTTAGTTAGAGTGAGAAAATGGGGCATGAGGGATTTGCCAATGCATATACTCTATTAAGTAGTAGATGGCTATAGTGTTTGCACAAAGTATAAGATTAATAAAACGATTTATGCAGAAATGTTGCGATACATTGCTCCAGACCCATCAAAGCCAAGAAAATGAAGTTAATTTGATAACATTTTTTTTTAATGTTGTATCTGAACTAGGAAAGTTTTTTTTCTTTTATAACCCCCTTTAATGTAAAATAAATATGTGTGTCAATATAATAATAATGTCATCTCTTATTTGTACCACTGGGCATTTTTTTAAAATACTCTACATTTCACTTTGAGATTTAGAAGAATTAAATAATGTTTACTTGTAAAGTTTTTCTCTCCACTTACATGCAGCACTTTACCTCATGTGATTGAGGAAAGTTACTGTAACTTATAACAAAGCAGGGAAACTGAGGTTCATAGATGCCAACAAGGTTCTCCACTAAGGTTTTCCTCTTACCTCATCTGATTGATATTTCTAAGAGTAATTAGACATAATGGCCTCTATTTATCAAAGGTCTTGCGGACCTGATCCGACAGTGCGGATCAGGTCTGCAAGACCTCGCTAAATGGGGAGAGAAATGCTCTCCGCATTTAACATTACACCAGCAGCTCACAAGAGCTGCTGGTGCAACACCGCCCCCTGCAGACTTGCGGCCAATGGGCCACCAGCAGGGGGTGTCAATCAACTCGATCGTACACAGAGCAGACGGACAGGGTTATGGAGCAGCGGTCTTTGTGGCTCGCCAGAAACACGGGGCATCAAGCTCCACTCGGAGCTTGATAGATAGGCCACAATGTATCTACCTATGATGAACATTTTTATCTCTGCTGAATTTATATTTGAACAAAAGAAATATAAACTATTGCATAGATTTTTTGAGACAGCTTGGTTGCACTAGCCTTTATATTTTTTGTATATGTTTATACTCCTAGTATACCCAGGAAAAGTATAGAGAATTCCTTTTGGGGACTATAGCTGCAGTAGTTGTTTGACAACAATTATACTTTACAACAATACACTTTTAAAGTTTTATGGATGCAAAACATAAGGAAAAATATTTTTATTAAAGAGGCAAAGAAAAGTTTTTAATACATGTATATCTTTAATTGCACACTCCTTTGGTCCGCATACAAAATAAATGTTTTTAAAGGGATAGAAAAGTCAAAATTAAATGTGCATGCTTCAGATAGAGCATGTCATTTTAAGACTCTTTAAAATTCTCTTTTATTTTTAAAATGTGCTTTGTTCTCTTGGTATCCTGTGTTGAAATAGAATACGCACATATCATACACTAGTGGGAGCTGGCTGCTGATTGGTGCCTGCACACATTTGTCTTTTGTAATTGGCTAACAAGATGTGTTCAGCTAGCTGCCAGTAGTGCAATGCTGTTCCTTCAGAAAAGGATAACAAGATAATTAATCAGATTTTATACTAGAAGTAAATTGGAAAGCTGTTTGATTTGTATGTTCTATTCAAATCATGAAATAAATGTTGGGGTTTTCTATCCCTTTAAGAACATTTCAACTGCATCATTAAGTTTGTTTCAAAAGTCCTTCAACACATATACCAATAGAGATAGATAATAATTATTTAGACTAAAATTAAAGCTATATCACACTCAAAATAAATTTAAATTAAACCTAAATAAAAACAAAATAGATATATGTGTCAAAAACACACACATTATTAAAATCGTTTTTGTTAAATATTGTTTTTTGGATAATAGCACCAATATTTAAATCTTTTATGAATTTCATGTTTTATAATTTCTATATTTATTCTTTTGCGCAATAATACAAATCAAGTAGTTACCGGAGAAAACCGAGCTGCTACAAACAATAACTGCGTATACTGTAGTGGGTTTAGGCTTGTGAAGACTGGAGTAAATAATTAATGAAAGCCTATTGCAAAGCATATTTCTACATATAAACATTTTATATTAGAATTTCAGGGTTTTGTATCCCTTTAATTTTTAAATCAGATTCATGCCTAATAAGACAGAAAGAAAACACACATAAAGTATACATCCTGTGCACTGAGAGCTTCTTATGTCTTAGCACTTCCTTGCTGCCCATTAATTTTGTGCTTTTTCCAGGTGTCTAAAGTGCTTCAGAGTTGTGGAAAGACAGAACTCTCATCCCTCATCAAAGGTTCCAGCTGGTAAAACACTGAGCTCCTCGTGGAATAAATGAAATTCCGGCATAACAGAATAAATTTCATAAAATATTGCTTGTCAGCAGCACTTTTTTTTTAGCAAGGCTACTTTATGAAAACACTTTGTAAATGTAGTTCTGTTATGCAATTGAAACAATAGCAATTCAATTAGGATTTTCTAAATATCATAAGAAAAATGTGTAAAGATATAAATAGATTTACTTAACAGAGATGATATGAAATATGAATGAAGGGTATAGGGGTGATGAGGTGATGCTATTGGATCCAATTGATTGATCCGTCGTAGTTATCAAAGCATCATGATCGGTAAATGTTGAAATTTGTGACTTAACATACGATCCCATGATCTCAATCCAACGCAGAACGATGCGAGTTGAAAATCCGTGGAATTTGAGCGGAATCATGTTCATTCGCCCTCCTATTCAACACTATTTGAAGCTCTCACAAAGTTATCAAAATTTCTACAGTTACGCTCGCGTCTTTTTCAACTCGGTGTACCTGGTTTTGAATCCACCACCCTTCAGGTCGCGGATGCCATAGAACTCAATGGGAGTCTGAAAACAGAAAGCTTATGTTTGATGCTGCAAGAGAATGAAGTATATTACATAATAAAAGTAAATTAGAAACTTTATTAAAATTGTATACCCTTTCTAAATCAAACAATATTATTGTTCCATATTTGGTGCACTAGTAGATATAGGGATACAAATGAAAAATACATTACTACTTATGGATTATGCTACAAATTTGTCTCTCATTACAAAGCAAGGGGACAATATTTGTACAAATTTGTTGAAAAGTTTTGCCCCAAACTTGTCGCACTAATAGATATAAAGATAAAAATGAAATACACAACACCTCTTTACTGTCATGCTATTTTCCGTGTATTTCTTCCTTCTCTTGAATTTCTTTTTCTGTAAGAAATGTCATTTTATATGCCAGCCCATTTTATAACACCTGTGAAGGGGTGTTTTTTTTAAATAGATTGCAATCAGGAGGGGTTAGACAGGTGCAGAGAGAAACCTGGCCCAGCTCTTAAAGGGACAGGAAACCCCAAAATATTCTTTCATGATTTGGATAGAACATACAATTTTAAACAACTTTCCAATTTGCTTCTATTCTCAAATATGCTTCAATCTCTTGTTATCCTTTGCTGAAGGAACAGCATTGCACTACTGGCAGCTAACTGAACACATCTATTTAGCCAATCACAAGAGACAAATGTGTGCAGGCACCAATTAGCAGCTAGCTCTCAGTAGTGCAACTTCAATTTTTACTTTCCTATCCCTTTAAAATATCCATAGATTGCAAATAAATACATATGATACTCATGTTAAATGTTATATTTGCAATTATTCCTGCTCATAATAATAATACATTTACAATATATACATATAGTCGTATAAATAAACTCAGAGATATGACAGACAACATTGTTTAGAACCAAAAAAGGAACTTAGGGACATGTAAATATGTTTGCAAAAGATTTCTGACATAACACACACACACACACACACACACATATATATATATATATATATATATATATATATATATATATATATACTAAAATATGTATGTCCAATCTTAAAAATAATTCTAATAATTCACTCTCCACTTTGTACCAAATATGTTGCTACTTGCTATATTCGCAATTAGTCATGCTCAGCAAAAGAATACATTTACACTATATACAATAATGTGCTAAAGAGAAATGTGCTTGTTCGTGGACAGTAATGAAATGATATAAATAAAGCTGGCAAAAACCCGAATAGCCGCAACATCGATGACTGTTAGTTAACACCAGTCCGATGCTCTTCGCACCATACTTGACGCACATGTTTTTGATGGCTTTTTTGATAAATAAGGAGATTGTATTCAGTTCCACGGCCGTAATGTTTGGCGAGCGTATTGACGCCCGCAAATGCAACATAGTTGACGCTTTGATAAATATCCCCCAATGTGTCACATGCAATTGGATTTCTCATTAAACAAAGAAGACAGCTGTCTAGGTGCTTTTTCAGAAGGCTACTTTCTTCATTGCTCCATATATAATTGTTGGTAATACTCTCTCATATTGATGCTCTTTCAACAAAGGATACCAAGAAAATGTAAGAAAATTTGCTAAATAGAAGTAATTTGTAAAGGGAATCATAAAAAAAAAAAAAAATGGGGTTTCACGATCCTTTAAACCACTGGTTTTCAAACCTGTCCTTAGGCCTCCCGAACAGGCTACATTTTGAGGATATCTGACCTGGAGCACAGGTGAAACAATCAGCTGATTAGTAAACATGGTTATTTTACCTGCTCTCATCCAAGTTAATCCAGAAAACCTGGACTGTTGGGGAGGTCTGAGGACAGGTTTGCAAAACAAGTGCTTTAAACTGACTCCAGAGTGTAACCTTCTGAACACTACTAAGTAATAAATTGTAGTTAATCAGAAGCTGTACTAAGAAAGATAATGGTACTATAGCAGACATATGTTTGTGAGCTTCCAACAGTCATAATATGAGGGTAAATAAATAAGTAAGTAAATACATTTTCCTTCATACAGTCATAGCACTATGGTAGATCAAGTATAATCCTGTAATTGAAAGAAAAGAACAAAAACCTTTAGGACCCAGTTATTAAAAACTCTCTGGCAGGAGTATTGTATTGTAATGAATGTGCTTATTCTTCACATCCAGAACCCAAATTAGTAGTGTTCAGATAGCAACACCCACATTTTTCTTTCAGGATTCACTTTCTAATTTACTCCTATTATATCATTTGATTAGTTAAATTGGTATCCTTTGCTGAAAGAGCAGCAATCTACTACTGGAAACTAGATGAACACATCTGGTAAGCCAATAAAAAAGGCATATATGTGCAGCCACCTTATCTGAAATTAGCTCCCAGTAGAGCATAGGTGCTTCTGAGACTACCTAGGTATGCACTTCAATAAAGGATACCAAAATAACTAATCAAATTAGATAATAGGATTCTACAAAACCTTCAGTGAGATCCTATGCCCCATCCTATTAAGAGTCTTTAACACATTTATGAATACAGGCTCCTGTCTCAGAGAATTTCTCGAAGCAGATATAACTACTATCTTAAAACCTGGAAAAGATTCCAAACTATGCCATCTGATTTAGAACAATTACAAAGAAAATTCCCATTTCAGTGGTCCTCCACTTCTATTAAGCATCTAGGCATTCATCTAAGCCCAGATATTCATACCATGATATTGAGAAACTTTACTGAACGCATACCAGAGTTCAGAAATCTCTTGGAGAGTTGGGAGTTAAGGGAATTTTCTTGGACGGGCAGAATTGCCGCAGTCAAAATGTTGCTGCTCCCAAAACTCACGTATCTTTTCAGATGCATAACCTTATCAGTTCCAAGACCGATACTAAATAGGCTTCAAAGTCTCATATTGGGGTAAATTTGGAAAGGTGGGAGCACTCAGATTTCCACTTCGGTGATCCAACAGCCGATCCATAGAGGTGGGTTAGCATACCTGAGTATCTTAATCTATCAAAATGCTGCTCGACTAGCCCATATAATGGGCTGGAATTTGAAAGAAGTAAATTACAGATGGCAAGAAGTCGAACAGTAGCTCCTTACTAAAGGTCTATTTCTATCTGACCTACCATGGATACCAATCCATGTACGTAAGACTCTAAAAATAGAACACCCAATTATTATGGACACTCTGAGACTATGGGACAGCAAAAAACATATGACGTCAATCTCTCCTTTACCTCCCTTGCTTCAATTCAAATATAATCGACTAGCTAGCATCCTTAAATCTTGGGGATTGGCAGGGCAACCTGCTCGGGCACCCACTAAGTGGAAACAAAGAAGGAATGAAGGTAAATCACTCAAAGGCTCTCTTTCATTCCATTATAATTTAATGATCTCCCCTCTTAAGCTGACCAAACATGGTCAATACAGAGCATGGGATAGGGAACTTCATATAGATTCTGAGATATCGACATGGCTTGGGGAGCTGACTAGCACTTAAAAGCTGCTACACAGTGCAACTTTATGGGAATTATACTACAAACTGACAACACGCTGGCATATGGTACCGGTCACTTTACACAAATTCTACAAAACTTCCTCTCCCTTGTGTTAGAGGGAATGTAATAACCTGGGGGCTCATATACACATCTAGTGGGAATGTCCCAAGATTAAAGGCCTATGGTGGAGCGTTTTTAGAATGTTGAACACCTTAGAGATTCCAGTGAGCGTTAACCTGGCCCTGGGTCTCCTGCATCATGGCTTCCCAGAAATGTCTGAAGCGGAGAAAACTCTTACCACCTACATACTTATGGCCACAAAATTAGCCATTGCTAGAGATTATAAGCAGCCCCCCCAACTCTGAAAAAAGTAATTATATATGAATATATAATACAATCTAAAGTCAGTAGTTATGAGTTTTACGATACAAAGCTGTAGCATAAAACTCTTAACTAAAGTGTTAAAAAGTACACTAACACCCATAAACTACTTATTAACCCCTAAACCGAGCCCCTTCCGCATCGCAAACACTAAAACAAAATTATTAACCCCTAATCTGCCGCTCCCGATATTGCCTCCACTATAATAAAAATATTAACCCCTAAACCGCCGTACTCCCGCATCGCAAACACTAGTTAAATATTATTAACCCCTAATCTGCTGCCCCTAACAATGCTGACACCTACCTACATTTATTAACCCCTAATCTGCCGCTCTGGACATCGCCGCCACTATAATAAACATATAAACCCCTAAACCAATCCCTAAATCTAACCCTAACACCCCCTAACTTTAATATAATTAAAATAAATCTAAATAAAACCTACTATTAATAACTAAATAATTCCTATTTAAAACTAAATACGTACCTGTAAAATGAACCCTAAGCTAGCTACCATCTAACTAATAGTTACATTGTAGCTATTTTAGGATTTATTTTTATTTCACAACTAAGTTTGTATTTAATTTAACTAGGTAGACTAGTTAGTAAATATTTATTAACTATTTACTAACTACCTAGCTAAAATAAATACAAATTTACCTGTGAAATAAAACCTAACCTGTCTTACACTAACACATAACCTTACACTACAATTAAATCAATTAACTAAATTAAATACAATTACCTAAATTAAATACAATTACCTAAATTACAAAAAAACAAACACTAAATTACACAAAATAAAAAAGAAATTATAAGATATTTAAACTAATTACAGCTAATCTAATAGCCCTATCAAAAAAAAAAAAAAATAAAATAAAAAAAACCTAGCCTAAACTAAACTACCAATAGCCCTTAAAAGGGCCTTTTGTGGGGCATTGCCCCAAAGAAATCAGCTGTTTTACCTGTAAAAAAGTCCTCCAGACGGGCAGAAGTCTTCATCCAGATGGCATCTTCTAACTTCATCCTTCTGACGCGGAGCGACTCCATCTTCAAGACATCCGGCGCGGAGCATCCTCTTCAATCGACATCTTCTTGCAGAATAAAGGTTCCTTTAAATGACGTCATCAAAGATGGCGTCCCTTTAATTCCGATTGGCTGATAGAATTCTATCAGCCAATCGGAATTAAAGGTGAAAAAATCCTATTGGCTGATGCAATCAGCCAATAGGATTGAGCTTCAATTCTATTGGCTGATCCAATCTGCCAATAGGATTGAGCTCGCATTCTATTGGCTGTTCCAATCAGCCAATAGAATGCAAGCTCAATCCTGTTGGCTGATTGCATCAGCCAATAGGATTTTTCAGCTTTAATTCCGATTGGCTGATAGAATTCTATCAGCCAATCGAATTCAAGGGACGCCATCTTGGATGTCGTCACTTAAAGGAACCTTTATTCTGCAAGAAGACTTCGATTGAAGAGGATGCTCAGCGCCGGATGTTTGAAGATGGAGCCGCTCCGCGCCGAATGGATGAAGATAGAAGATGATGTTTGGATGAAGACTTCTGCGGGCTTGGATGAAGACTACGGCTGCTTGGATGAAGACTTCTGCCGGCTTTGATCAGGACTTCTGCCGCTTCTTAAGGATGGATGTCGGGTCTTCAAAAACTGTAAGTGGATCTTCGGGGGTTAGTATTAGGCTTTTTTAAGGGTTTATTGGGTGGGTTTTATTTTTAGATTAGGGCTTTTGTGCAGAAAAAGAGCTAAATGCCCTTTTAAGGGCAATGCCCAATCCAAATGTCCTTTTCAGGGCAATGGGGAGCTTAGGTTTTTTTAATTAGGATTTTATTTGGGGGGTTGGTAGTATGGGTGGTGGGTTTTACTGTTTGGGGTTGTTTGCATATTTTTTTTTACAGGTAAAAGAGCTGATTTTTTTGGGGCAATGCCCCGCAAAAGACCCTTTTAAGGGCTAACGGTAGTTTAGTTTAGGCTAAGGTTTTTTGTTTTTTTTTGTTTTTTGAGGGGGGTTTATTTTGATAGGGCTATTAGATTAGGTGTAATTAGTTTAAATATCTGACAATTTCTTTTTTTATTTTGTGTATTTTTTTTTTTTGTTTTTTTGTAATTTAGGTAATTGTATTTAATTTATGTATTTTATTTATTGTAGTGTAAGGTTATGTGTTAGTGTAAGACAAGTTAGGTTTTATTTTACAGGTAAATTTGTATTTATGTTAGCTAGGTAGCTAGTAAATAGTTAATAACTATTTAGTAACTATTCTACCTAGTTAAAATAAATACAAACTTGCCTGTAAAATAAAAATAAAACCTAAGATAGATACAATGTAACTATTAGTTATATTGTATCTATCTTAGGGTTTATTTTACAGGTTAGTATTTAGTTTTAAATGGGAATTATTTAGGTAATGATAGTAAGTTTTATTTAGATTTATTGTATTTATATTTAAGTTAGGGGTGTTAGGGTTAGGGTTAGATTTAGGTTTAGGAGTTAATAAATTTAGTATAGTGGCAGCGACATTGGGGGCAGCAGATTAGGGGTTAATAAATGTAGGTAGTTGGCTGTGATGTTAGGGGCGGCAGATTAGGGGTTAATAATATTTAACTAGTGTTTGCGATGCGGGAGTATGGTGGTTCAGGGGTTAATATGTTTATTATAGTGGTGGCGACATTGGGGATGGCAGATTAGGGGTAAATAAGTGTAGGTAGGTTGTGGCGACATTGGGGGTGAGAGATTAGAGGTTAATAAATATAATGTAGGTGTCAGCGATGTTGGGGGCAGCAGATTAGGGGTTAATAAGTATAATGTAGGTTTTGGCAATGTCGGGGGCAGCAGATTAGGGGTTAATAAATATAATGTAGGTGTCGGTGATGTCGGGGGCGGACGATTAGGGGTTAATAAGTGTAAGTTTAGAGGTATTTAGACTCGGGGTTCATGTTAGGGTGTTAGGTGTAAACATACATTTTGTTTCCCCATAGGAATCAATGGGGCTGCGTTACGGAGCTTTTTTTTTTTGTATTGGAGTGCGGTATGGAGCTCAATTTTGCTCTACACTCACTTCTTGCCTATTAACGCCGGGATTTTGTAAACCTGTAATACTAGCGCTGTAGGGAAGTGAACAGTTACAATAACGTGCAAGTTAGCACCGCACCCCTCATAACGCAAAACTCGTAATCTAGCCGAGCAGTTGCTAAATTTGCTGTGCATGTCTACACATCATAACTTTGTTTCTTGGCACCACTTTACATCATTTTATTTACACTAGTTTGACATTCTCTGATCTCTTATAAGAAATGAAAAAGTATTTTCTTATTGCTGCAGTGCTTATCACATTTGTTGGTATTCTAAGGCAGCTTTCTAATGACTCTGATCTTTCTATCAGCTAGAAAATGAATTATTAATAATTCTTCTAAGCTGCCTGTATGGCCATGGTATATATGATTTCACTTTGATGAATCCGGCCTTGTGCTCAAATTATCTCCCTAGTATCTTCTTGTATGCTTTTTTTCACTCATATAATCAATACTTTACAGTTCGAATTTTTTAAAAATAATACTGTATATGGTTAGGAGATCAACATATGTTTATGTTTAACTTTATTTGTGTAACAATACAATATATAGATTTACTAACTTAAACAAAAAGACAGTGTCAAGGATAAATTGAATGTGCAGAATAAAATACTGACATAAAATAATCAGATAGCCAGAAGTAATGTAAAGGATTAAGGTAAGATTTACTAAAGTTAGTGTTTGCTTCGAAAAGGCAATCATTAGATTACATTGGAGATAACATAACACTATCATGTCCCCAAGATAAGCTATATTTACTATTACTGTATATCTGTTATCAGTTGTGGTGTATGAGAACTTTAACAAGTTTGACAGTTTTTACACAAATCCTCAAAAAAAATTCCAATTCCAGGCAGCCTGGAGGCAGGCATGTTGTTGTTCATAAATGTTTTCAGAACTTGGTGTTGACAACATCTCTTTTTAAACAAGTGAGACTAGAGGCGGTATAATAATGTAATGTTGAATTAGAAACACCTCACTTTCCTAGAAAAATGAAAATAAGGCAACCCAAAACCTAATATTTTACACATATGACAATGATATATATCCGCTTGTGGGCTCACTTTAGGAGGAAACCTTTAACTTATATAAAATAAGGATTATAATCATTTTTGTTTTAAACTACACAATCAATTTTTGTAATAAAGATATTTAAAAAAAAAAGGAAAAAAAGTTCAATGTCAGCAAGCCCTTCACACCAATAAAGATGATGAAATTGTGCTTATTAGCCAATGAGCATTATTAGGGTGTACATAATTTATTTAGCAGTATTAACTTCAATTTAAACAGCTTTTTTGTAAATGTTTTGTTTACCTAAACTCTACATTTGTTTAGTTGCTTCTCGTTTCTATTGATGATATCATTTAGAGCATGTTGTCCATTTAAAGGGACAATGTATTGAAGCAAGCAATGGATAAGAGGTAATTGAATTTAACAAAGCTGTAGGAACACCCTTTCAAGTAGGCCACTGGGAGGTGGATTTAGGCTGCTGCTTCTTCTTTACATAGCTTTTCTAGCGCAAATACTGCAGAATTGAATTCTGGTGGTGTTAACTGGTAAATGCGGTTTCAAATGACAAAATAAAGCACATTAAAAGAAAAAACATTTTACAGTGCAATGTCCCTTTAATGCTTAGTACAATGTGAGAAGTTGCCTGAAATAGGGACATCAATGTCCTGAAAGCATGCAATACTTACTTAGTAATCTATTAAAGGGACATAAAACCACAAATTTTTATTTCATGATTCAAATAGAACATACAGATTTAAAAAAACTTTATAAAGCACGTCTATTATACAATTTTCATTGTTTTCTTGTTATCGTTTGTTGAAAAGCAGGAAGCTAAGTTCAGGAGTGTGCACGTGTCTACAGCACTATATTACAGCAGTTTTGCAACAATGCTATACATTACCAAGAGAACTAGATGGCAACACTATTTCCTGTCATGTGGTGCTCCAGACATGCGCACGCTACCTATCTAGATATCTCTTAAACAAAAAATAACATGAGAATGCTAATTTGATAATAGAAGTAAATTGGAAAGTTTGAATCATAGAAGAAAAATGTTGGGTTTCATGTCCATTTAAAGGATATCAGCTTCACTTAACTTGTCTCTTTCATCTCTGTTTTTTTTTTTTGTTTGTTTTTTAAATAGGTGGCTGTATAAAGGCAAAAACAAATTATTCTAATAAACTTAGAGCTTTTCCCCCAGAAAACAATTTTGTGTGCAGTCTAAACTGCCATTGTAACATTATTTAGTCCTTACACAAACCTGTGTTCCTCTAATATACTTCCCTGACATTTGGCTAGATTACAAGTTTTGCGGTAAGAGCTGCTCGGTGCTAACTTGCAAGTTATTGTCACCGCACACCTCCCTATAGCACTGCTATTGCAGGTTTTTATAAACCCGGCGTTAGCAGGCAATAAGTGAGCGTTGAGCAAAATTGAGCTCCATACCGCACTCCAATACCAGCGTCACAGTGAGCTGATTTTACGTGCTCGTGCACGATTTCCCCATAGACATCAATGGGGAGAGCTGCCTAAAAAAAGTCTAACACCTGCAATAAAGGAGCGTAAAGCTCTGTAAAGCAGCCCCATTGATTCCTATGGGGAAACAAAAGTTATGTTTACACCTAACACCCTAACATAAACCCCGAGTCTAAACATCCCTAATCTGCAGCCCCCTACATCACCGACAACTAAATTATACTTATTAACCCCTAATCTGCTGCCCCGACATCGCCGCCACCTACCTACACTTATTAACCCCTAATCTGCCGCTCTTAACATCACTGCCACCTACCTATATTTATTAACCCCTAATCTGCGCCCCAAACATCGCCGCCACCTACCTACATTTATTAACCCCTAATCTGCCGCCCCTAACATTGCCGCCACCTACCTACATTTATTAACCCCTAATCTGCCGACCTTAACATCACCGCTACCTACCTACATTTATTAACCCCAATCTGCCGCCCCCAATGTTGTTGCCACTATACTAAAGTTATAAACCCCTAAACCTAACCCTAAGTCTAACCCTAACACCCCCTACTTTAATATAATTAAAATAAATCTAATAAAAAATTCCTATCATTAACTAAATAATAACTATTTTAAACTAAATACTTACCTGTGAAATAAACCCTAAGCTAGCTACAATATAACTAATAATTACATTGTAGCTAGCTTAGGTTTTATTTTTTTACAGGTAAAAGAGCTGATTTCTTTGGGGCAATGCCCCGCAAAAGGCCCTCTTAAGGGCTATTGGTAGTTGAGTTTAGTTTAGGCTAGGGGTTTTTTTATTTTGGGGGGACTTTTTTATTTTGATAGGGCTATTAGATTAGGTGTAATTAGTTTAAATATTTGATAATTTCTTTTTTTATTTTGTGCAATTTAGTGTTTAGTTTTTTTGTAATTTAGTTAATTGGATTTAATTAATGCAATTTATTTAATTGTAGAGTAAGGTTAGGTGTAAGAAAGTGTAAAACAGTGTTAGGCTTTATTTTAGAGGTAAATTTGTATTTATTTTAGCTAGGTAGCTAGTAAATAGTTAATAACTATTTACTAACTAGTCTACCTAGTTAAAATAAATACAAACTTGCCTGTGAAATAAAAATAAAACCTAAGCTAGCTACAATGTAACAATGTATTAGTTATACCTGTATTGTATTAGTTATATTGTATTGTAACAATGTATTAGTTATATTGTAGCTAGCTTAGGGTTTATTTTACAGGTAAGTATTTAGTTTTAAATAGGAATTATTTAGTTAATGATAGAAATTTGTAATTCGATTTATTTTAATTATATTAAAATAGGGGGTGTTAGGGTGAGGTTTAGGGGTTTATAACTTTAGTATAGTGGTGGCGACGTTGGGGGCTGCAGATTAGGGGTTAATAACAGTAATGCAGGTTGCGGCGATGTTAGGGACAGCAGATTAAGGTTTAATAATATTTAAGTAGTGTTTGCAATGCGGGAGAATGGCGGTTTAGGGGTTAATATGTTTATTCTAGTAGCGGCGATGTTAGGAGCGGCAGATTAGGGGTTAATATTTTTATTTTAGTGTTTGCTGTGCGGGAGGGCCTCAGTTTAGGGGTTAATAGGTAGTTTATGGGTGTTAGTGTACTTTTTAGCATTTTAGTTATGAGTTTTATGTTACGGCGTTGTAGCATAAAACCCATAACTACTGACTTTCAGTTTACGTTATGGATCTTGTAGTTTTAGGCTCTACCGCTCACTTTCAGCTTCCCAGGCAAACTTGTAATACCGCCGTTATGGAAGTTCCATTGAAAAAGGACTTTTTGAAAGCTGCCGCAGTTACGTTGCGTTCGGCCAAAAAAGTGTGCGGTGCAACTAAACTTGCAAGACTCGTAATACCAGCGGTAGTGAAAAAGAGCCATAACGATGCTTTTTCACCCATACCGCAAAACTTGTAATCTAGCCGATTATTATTATTCGGCTAGATTACGAGTTTTGCGGTATGGGTGAAAAAGCAGCGTTAAGGCTCTTTTTCACTACCGCTGGTATTATGAGTCTTGCAGGTTTAGCTGTACTGCACACTTTTTTGGCCGGAACGCAACATAACTACCACAGCTTTTAAAAACTCCTTTTTAAATGGGACTTCCATAGCACAGGTATTACGAGTCTGCCTGTCCAGCAAAAAAAAGTGAGCGGTACAGCCTAAAACTACAAGATCCATAACGTAAACTGAAAGTTTTATGCTACAATGCTGTAACATGAAACTCATAAATAAAGTGCTTAAAAGTACACTAACACCCATAAACTACCTATTAACCCCTAAACCGAGGCCCTCCCGCATCGCAAACACTAAAATAAAATTATTAACCCCTAATCTGCTGCTCCGGACATTGCCGCCACTATAATTAACATATTAACCCCTAAACCGCCGCACTCCCACATCGCAAACACTAGTTAAATATTATTAACCCCTAATCTGCTGTCCCTAACATCGCCACAACCTACATTACTGTTATTAACCCCATAATCTTCTGCCCCAACGTCGCCGCTACTATACTATAGTTATAAACCCCTAAACCTAAGTCTAACCCTAACACCCCTAACTTCAATATAATTAAAATAAATCTAAATAAAAATTACTATCATTAACTAAATAATTCCTATTTAAAACTAAATACTTACCTGTTAAATAAACCCTAAGATAACTACAATATAACTAATAGTTATATTGTAGCTAGCTTAGGTTTTATTTTTATTTCACAGGCAAGTTTGTATTTATTTTAACTAGGTAGACTAGTTAGTAAATAATTATTAACTATTTAATAACTACCTAGCTAAAATAAATACACAATTACCTGTATAATAAAACCAAACCCGTCTTACACTAACACCTAACCTTACACTACAATTAAATAAATTACATTAATTAAATCCAATTAACTAAATTACAAAAAAAACCACTAAATTACACACATTTTTTTTATCAGATATTTAAACTAATTACACCTAATCTAATATCCCTATCAAAATAAAAAAGCCCCCCAAAAATAAAAAAAAACTCTAGCCTAAACAACCAATAGCCATTAAAAGGGCCTTTTGCGGGGCATTGCCCCAAAGAAATCAGCTCTTTTACCTGTACAAAAATTACAAACAACCCCCCAACAGTAAAACCCACCACCCACACAACCAACCCCCCAAATAAAATCCTAACTAAAAAACCTAAGCTCCCCATTGCCCTGAAAAGGGCATTTGGATGGGCATTGCCCTTAAAAGGGCATTTTGTTACTTTTCTGCACAAAAGCCCTAATCTAAAAATAAAACCCACCCAATAAACCTTTAAAAAAACCTAACAATGAAGATATACTTACAGTTTTTGAAGACCCGACATCCATCCTCAATGAAGCCAGCAGAAGTCCTCAACGAAGCGGCAGAAGTCCTCATCAAAGCCGGCAGAAGTCTTATCCAAGCAGTCCGAAGTCTTCATCCAAGCTGGCAGAAGTCTTCATCCAGATGGCATCTTCTATCTTCATCCATCCGTCGCGGAGCGGCTCCATCTTCAAGACATCCGGCGCGGAATGAAGAATGAAGGTTCCTTTAAGTGATGTCATCCAAGATGGCGTCCCTTGAATTCTGATTGGCTGATAGAATTCATCCAATCGGAATTAAATCGGAATTAAAGGTGAAAAAATCCTATTGGCTGATGCAATCAGCCAATAAGATTGAGCTTCAATCCTATTGGCTGATTGGAACAGCCAATAGAATGCGAGCTCAATCCTATTGGCTGATTGGACCAGCCAATAGATTTGAAGCTCAATCCTATTGGCTGATTGCATCAGCCAATAGGATTTTTCCCCCTTTAATTCCGATTGGCTAATAGAATTCTATCAGCCAATCGGAATTCAAGGGACACCATCTTGGATGACATCACTTAAAGGAACCTTCATTCTTCAGTCACCGTGGAAAGAAGAGGATGCTCTGCGCCGGATTTCTTATAATCGTGTTTCCAGTCATAAGGTTATCTCTTTATCTCTGGTATTCTGCTGTTCATTTTTAGAGTGTTGATATATACATTATTATTGTACTTTTTACACTGTGTTACATCTGTTTTGATTGAGAGCGCCCCCTTGAGGATTGGTGTGCTTCCACACATCATATCTATATAATTTGCAGGTAAATATTAGTTTTAAATAGGTATTATGTAGTTAATAATAGGAATTTATTATTAGATTTATTTTAATTATATTAAAGTAGGGGGTGTTAGGTTTAGGGGTTTATAACTTTAGTATAGTGGCGGCGACGTTGGGGGCAGCAGATTAGGGGTTAATAAATGTAGGTAGGTAGAGGTGACGTTGGGGGCGGCAGATTAGAGGTTAATAAATGTAGGTAGGTGGCGGCGATTTTGGGGGCAGCAGATTAGGGGTTAATAAGTGTAATGTAGGTGTCAACAATGTCGGGGGAAGCAGATTAGGGGTGTTTAGACTCAGGGTTTATGTTAGGGTGTTAGGTGTAAACATAACTTTTTATTTCCCCATAGGAATTAATGGGGCTGCGTTACGGAGCTTTACAGTCCTTTATTGCAGGTGTTAGACTTTTTTTCAGCCGGCTCTCCCCATTGATGTCTATGGGGAAATCGTGCACGTGCACGTAAAACCAGCTCACTGTGGCGCTGGTATTGAAGTGCGGTATGAAGCTCATTTTTGCCCTACGCTCACTTCTTGCCTGCTAACGCCGGGTTTTTGCAAACCTGTAATAGCAGCGCTATAGGGAGGTGAGCGGTGAAAATAACGTGCAAGTTAGTAGCGAGCTGCTCATAACGCAAAATTCGTAATCTAGCCGATTGTTAATAAGGTTTTAAACTGAAACTTCATCTTTAATTAAAAGGATTTAAGAAAAACGCTTAAACTTTTAAGCTGTTTTTTGTCTGATGGAAACAGTAGTCATGGTAGCTTTAAACAAAAGCTGCCTACATGACATTTCCTAAACATGGGTGTTTCTATTAATGGTTTTATATCACTCAACTTCAGTATGGTGATAGTATGTCGATAAAGTTATTGATAGCCATGCCAGCATGGTTGCAAATATATGTTAATACCTAATTACATATTTATTGATGGTAATTTTATCTCTAGGAATTGTTAAATGGTATAATTAGCAAATAATGTCTCATTAACATTCTGTTGATGTGTACTATGATTCATGGTTTGTTAAACAGTCATATATTCAAATATTTATCCACTGCTGGAGGCTATAGTTGACTACAAGAACACATTATTTTTAGATGGGATACATGTTATATTCTGGATATTTCTCTCCTTAAGCAGTCACCGATATTAGTATTTGTCAGAGCAAATTCTGGATATTTCTCTCCTTAAGCAGTCACAGATATAAGTATTTGTCAGAGCAATGAATTATGGTCTCATGCAAATTGTATTCAATAGCTTAAAACAGTATCATCGCACTTCTCAATTGTGCACACAACTTCACACATAGTTAATTTGAGCCAGGGTGTGCAGGGAGGAACAGGGACATTATATACTAGATTTTTCTTTGCATAAATGTTTTGTAGATGATCCATTTATATAGCCTATACTTGTTTTTTTATTTTTTTATTGTATAGTTTTGCTTATTTTTAAATAACATTGTGCTGATTTTCAGACTCCTAACCAAACCCCAAAGTTTTAAAGTATACTGATGTATACCTACTCCAGCTTTCTCCTGTTTCTGTAAAGAGTCTTTTCATATGCAGGCAAGTGTTTGGCCAGACAAGTGATCTGTGGCTTGCTTCCATTTGACCCTGTATTTTTTTTTAAGTTTTTTAAGTTTTTTAACTTTATTTGAGTATCTTTAGCAGATAACAACTGTATTGGTGTTTTAGATTATATAGTCTAGCAGTGGCCATTTAGAATTCAGTCTCACCAAATTAATTGTTTTGGTATTTCCTTCATTGTGATAATATTGGCAATTTGCATGATTTATTTTAAGCACAGAGAGATGTTTTAGTCTGTTTAAATTTCCTCATATTTTTAAACTATATGTGTAAGGTGTAAGCATAAACAACTATTAACTTTTCTGTATAAGATAGAAGTCAAATAAATAAAATATTTATTTTTTTATATACAACTTTTGTATCAAATTATTCACTTGATTCCACATAAGTTTATTACACATTGCAATTGTATTTTTCCATACTTACAAATACACTTTGTTAAATGTAGAAATACTTAAATGTCCCAATTATGTAATAAATTGTTTTTAATTCTTTTTTTATTTACAAGTGGAGCACTAATTAATACTCCCACTCAAGCCTTAACAGAGCTAAAAGTTTAGCTTTTTGTGCTTGTCGGGTTGCGCTCATATTATTGGAAAGAACTGGAGATCCAGCAAGACCCTTCTGGAAAAAGCTGCCTTTAAGGAAGCAATCACCACCCACCAACACCTCATAAAAACCACCAAAAAACAGCCATCCAAGACAGAATCAACTCTAATGCACACAACAGCAAGGAGTTGTTCTCAGTCATCAAGGAATTCTCTAAACCCAATAGTGACACCACCAACATCCCACCCTCCCAGGACCTCTATGATACTCTTGCTGCACACTTCCACTGCAAGACTCTTGACATCTATGACAGTTTTACGCCTCATAACTCAGCCTCCACCACCCACTCCCCTACACCTACCATCACCCTACCCAAATTCACCCCCCACACAGACTATCTGGAGCCCCCTTTCCACAGAGAACACCCTCAGAATCATGAAATCCATCCACTCCGGTGCACCTTCGGACTCATGCCCCCATCACATATTCAACAAAGCAATAGACACCATTGTCCCTGAACTCCGCCACACCATCAACTACTCCATCAAAACCGGCACCTTTCCAAAATGTCTGGAACCCCACGGAACTGAAACCGCTGCTGAAGAAACTCTCAGCAGACCCCACAGACCCGAATAACTACCGCCCCTTCTCTCTACTCCCCTTCCTGACCAAAGTCACAGAGAAGTCCATCAACTTGCAACTTATTTACCACATTGAGGCCAACCACACCCTGAACCACTCCCAATCTGGTTTCAGAAGCAATGACAGCACTGAGACCTCCCTCCTCGCAGTCACAGACAACATCCACGCCATGCTCGACAGAGGAGAAACCGTCGCCCTCATCCTCCTAGACCTTTACACACCCGCTTACATGATGCCGGCATCCGCAGCAAAGCCCTGGAATGGATCACCTCCTTCCTCACAGACAGAATCCATAAAGTCAGACTCCCGCCCTTTTCAAAACCGACACCAGTCAACTGTGGTGTACCGCAAGGCTCTTTGCTGAGCCCCACCCTCTTTATCATCTACATGGCCCTTCTCGCTGCCATCGCCTGATGCCTCGACCTCAACATCGTCTCTTACGCCAATGACACCCAGTTAATCATCTCACTCACCCGAGATCCCACCACCACCAAAAAGAACGTCCACGAAGGCCTGACAGCAGTCGCCACCTGGATGAATGACAACCGGCTCAAACTGAACACAGACAAAACTGAAGTCCTCCTCCTTGGACCCAATAAATCTGCATGGGATGTCTCCTGGTGGCCCAGAGCCCTCGGTCATTCTCCAACCCCAACAAACCATGCACAAAATCTAGGCTTCATCCTGGATTCTTCACTCTCCATGGACCGACAAATTAATGCCATCACCTCAACATGCTTCAACATTCTCCACCTGCTACAGAAAATCTTCAAGTGGATCCCTACCAAAACCAAAAAAACAGTCACCCACACCCTCGTCAGCAGCCGGTTGGACTACGGCAATGCACTCTATGCCAGCACCACCATCAAACTCCAAAAGAGACTCCAACGTACCAATGCCACATAACCAAACACCTAAGGAACCTTGACAACAGAAGAAGCCGCGCTACATTAACATACAGCGTGTCTTCCTGAAATATTGTAGAAACAAAAGTAGAAGTAGGATTGGGACTCCAACTCTATCGATCGATGTAGTGAAGTATAAGAGATATAATTTCTCAGGAGTGCTGCTGTACAACGACGGCGATGGATTCCCAAACCACCGATAGGATCACGAAGAGCTGTAACACAGGAAGGAAGACAGCGCACCTCCGACTCAAAGTAAATAGTTTTATTTCTCAAATAGCACACACTAGTAATGCAACTTACTAGATTAAAAACAAAACGAGCCTTTAGTAAAAACAATGGTAGAATCCAGGGTAATAGAGTCCGCAGTGATAGGATAGAGTACACAGGAAGCGCCCGGCTGTTCTTCTCAGTGTGTAATGAGACAGCGTGTGGCAGCTTGCGTCACTAGGTGTCCTTCCGAGTCCGACTTGCGTCACTAGGCGTCCTTCCGACTCTGATTGTTTTCTTGCAAAATTAGCGCTTAGAAATTCTCAGTTTAGCCCCTGCCCCAGTATGATAAGAGCAGAGAATTTTTAAAACTTAACTTTTATTCTGTCAGTTTCAGCTCCTTGGAGCCTTTGTCAAACCATGATGGTTTGACAAAGGCTCCAAGGAGCTGAAACGCGTTACCAATACACGGATGACACACTGAGGATACAGCAACAGGGACGTTGCTAAGGACGCTACCAAGGAAGTCAGGAACCAAACCGCTGACGTCATTTCCCGCACTTGTGGGCGTGTCTAAGGATCGACACAGGACTTTGTGTTTGACGTGTCCCCTAAACTGACGAGCATTAGCAGCGGATCTAAATAAGGTACCAGTTTCAACTTTGAAACTGTTTTCGAATATAAGTACAGTTTTTGGAGTAATCAGACTGAAATGATACTTTGCTGAAAGTCTCCCATACGGATAACTGGAGCTCCTAATATTATTTCTACTTTCACATGCTGGCTCATTGTGATAACAAGTGGATTATACTGCTTACTCAGACTTAAATTTAAACAGGAGTGGATCACTTTTTCAAACAAGAGGGACATTTTAAGTATATGTCTAAGCCAGATTGTAAGCATACCAACTGCTATAACTTTTAACTCAGGATAACTGTTTAAGGTTACTTTTTTCAAAGAATACTCTTTTCAAAGAATTCTTTTAGAGTGTTTACATATTCTTTTAGACTGTTTATATATATTTTATTCACAAGCATTATTATTAGTTTAGCTATAAGATTGGTACCAATAGGGAGATGTATCACTAGTATTACTGCTTTTGTGTATTTTTTATTCTTTCTATATACTTTTTTCTTTATGAATTAATAATTAAATTTCAACAATAAAATTAATGATTATTATTTACATTTTGTATTTCATATATTTCTTATTTTATATTTTATAATTCATATTACCAGTACTTTGTGGACCGTTCTCTTTTTAAAACTAACTGAAATAAAACCAAAGGATATTAATAAAGATATTGATATAGAAGCCATTACTAAAAAGATCTATTGCCATTTGTGTTTTACACATATTGGCGCTCACATATATACCCATTTTTGTACTCTTGATTGTTTCCAGGCTTAGGGATTGCCTGTTTTATATGTGTAGCTCAGATCCTATCTAGCGCATTGTTTCTCTCACATAATTCCCCTTAACCAATCACACAATACAAAGTAAACAATGTGAATAAAGCAGCAATCCACATCAAAAGAGCCCAATTAAGTATATAATCAAATTCAATTAGCAGGTTAATAGGGAACCACAACTGAAATTCATATAGTGCATTCCAGAGCATACAGTCTAAATACATTGTTGCAAGCTCCTAATGACAATCTGAGGATATAGCCTCCTAATAGTGCGATCCGCAACATAATTGTACATAAAAGGCTATGTAGAAAAGGTCCAACGAACCATAACAGTAATTAACTGGCCTATGCTACTCAATCCTATTTTCAAACCTCACAGAGAAGCCTACCCTGTGATAAGATCGGGCCCCGGATCGCAATAGCGCTTACAGGATACTGAATGTGATATCACGGATTATGCGCATGCGTATAGTGCTTAACAGCAAGAATTCTAATAGGCTGTAGCTGGCAAGCCCCTATGAATGTGTCAGCAATTAACTAAAGTCGTGTCACTGGATATACAAACTGGGCTGTACTATGTGTATAGTTAGAGACCGGCTGCTGGAAAAGTCAGGGACCCTATTGCCACTAAATAAGCTAATTAAAGGGCATCTAGAAGTATGGAAAAAAGGGCTGATGATACGTGACAGGCAACTCAGAGTGAACTTGCTGAGTATCGTGGATGAAAAAAGTGAGACATATATGTTGGGCTAAAATAATGCATGCCCCCCTAAATATGTATATAAATATGTATCGCACTATTAGGAGGCTATGTCCTCAGATTGTCATTAGGAGCTTGCACTCACACCGTTACTCAAGGCTTGCAAAGGTTACCTTACTGAATACGTATTTATGGTTGATCTGTTTATTTTTTGTATATAAAACATTACAACAAGGTATTTAGACTATATGCTCTGAAATGCACTGCATATGTTACGTTACTGAATACAACTTTTATATTTTATTTGTATATTTTATTGGTTTATTTTTTGTATATAAAACGTTGTATTTAGACTGTATGCTCTGGAATGCACTATATGAATTTCAGTAGTGGTTCCCTATTTACCTGTTAATTGAATTAGATTATATACTTAATTGGGCTCTTTTGATGTGGATTGCTGCTTTATTCACATTGTTTACTTTGTATTGTGTGATTGGTTGCCAAGGCAACAGAGTTTGGGCGGTTTTTGCACAAAGAGGAGGGCTTTATGTATGTTTAAAAGTTTGACTCACTTGTATGTTGTTGGTCTGATGAAGGGGAGCATTCCCCGAAACGTTACCGAATAAACTATCTGTTTAAACTTAAGTCCAGAGAGCGCTGTTTCCTGCTTGCTATATTTTACCTACTCTAGCACCCAGGCCCTTGGTGAACTGTTTGTGAGAGTGCACCTGCCTCTTTTTGCCTCTATATATATATATATATATATATATATATATATATATATATAAATCAATGTAAATATTTGCATAAGAAATTAGTACATCTAAGCAAGTATCCCCGCTTGCTTTCCCCCAGAAATTCTAAATATGCAAAGTTTCCAATGCACAAGAGAATTGTGGGTAAGATATGCAAATTAGGTATGCAAATTCTCCGTTTTTTTGCTTCAAAAATACTGTTTTAACACAGCGATCCTTTTAAACAGGAATATGACAGCAAACCAAATACATCTCCTCTCATAATCTGTCTGATTATCTTTTCAATACTAGTTTAGATAATTCATCATGAAAGGGACATAAAAACACTGTGAGATGATAATTTAAAATGATAAATCGTAAATATAAAAAAGTCTGCATTCATTATAAGTTCCTTATTTATTTTGTCCTCTTTTTCTGTAATTCCATTCTGAAATTACAAGCTTTTCAGTTCCTGTTAAGAATGGAAGTGCAGAACACAATTATATCCCACACTGCCATGTGTACTCTAGTGACCTATTTATAACTGTCTCTAATTGGCCACAGCAGAGACGGTAACCTAAGTTACAACATGGCAGTTCTCATTGTTTTATAGACACTAAAACTTTACATTTATTGTGTCAATATTTACAAAGCTAAAGAAACTTTAAAAAAAAATACATCTACATGTTATTCTCAGACTAATCTTTTTTTTACTGCATCATTCTATCTAGCATCTTTTTAGTGTTTAATGTCCCTTTAAAACATACACCCAGATATGAGAGAGAATTTTATATTTCATTCCAGAACCTAAAGCTATTATTTTTATATATACACTTTTTATTAGGAAAGTTTCCATTATTAATATTAACCACTTGAGTGCTAACGACAGCTCTGAGCTGTCACAAATTTTCTCAGTCAGTTGTTAACGACGGCTCTGAGCAGTCGCTAGCACTTACCCACCTTGAGGGCAATCTGGGGGCTCCCACCTACTCCCGCCCCGGCAATCTGGCCTTAATAGTAAGAGGTATCGCCGGAGCTTCTTGTTTCGCACGGTGACGTTACGCGCAATGATGTGATGACATCACTGCGCAACTTTATTGATGGACAATGGACAAATATAGGTAGATGGGGGCATGCTGCTTAGAAACCAGTATCTCAGGCATCTAAGCAGCTACAGACCCCCAAGACCAACCGTTAGAAAGGTAATCGCCTAACCTTTCCAATGGTATAAGTCTTGGATATAAGTGGTATAAGTCTTGTGGATAAAAAGTAAAAGAAGTAAAACATAAATATATTTTAAAAAAGTAAAAAAAAAAAAAAAAAAAGGCTCAAAACCAGCTTAGCATCCAGGTGGGAAATGGCTTAGCAGCCAAAGGGTTAATTTTATAAAATTGATTTGTTAGCTTGTGAACTTAACTTGAATGTTACAGCTTCACATGCACATAGAAAGGAAAACAACAAATTGTGTCTACAGCTTTGTGTTCTTCTTCATTGAATTTATTTTTTTATATCACTGTTGGCATCTTTTTTTTCTTGTATTGTGGCGCTTCACAGGTTACAAATTATATTACATTTAATAGGAACTGATATTATGTCTTCTGAAGTAATTTGGGATTACTACAATACTTGTATTCTGAAAGCATTTTCATTGAAAAAGTCAATAGAGAATTGTAAATGTAATTAAAAAAAAATATTTTACAAATAACACGTTATAATTGTAGCTTTTATACTTGCAAGCAAAATGCTATATAACTATGAGAAATGAATGTACATGTTAACATAGCAATAATATTAAAGAACATTTAATTTTTCAGAGATATATTTTTTATCTGTTTAATTAATCAATGTAGTCAGTTGTTACCATGGCAATCTCTTGTCTTTATAAATGTTAGAAGCCATTTTACCTACTCAAACAGAGATCTCCAAACAAAATATAAAATGTAAAAAAAAAAGAGATCTAAAAATAGAATCAATGCTAAAAAGAAATGAGGCTTTATTCTTTATGCCATTCAGAGTGAATTACATTTAATGTAAAAACTTATGAAAACTAAGTAGGAGTAATCAAGAAGAATTCTGAAATCATTATTACACTAATTTTCTGCTAAGCTTGAGATGTAACATTTATGATTTGTTTTATGTATTTTTTTTTGCCTTTAAAGTTATAACAGAGATTTTAAAAAGACATGTTACAACTTGACAAAAAGCACTGTGTATATTACAGATTTTTTTTTCATGAAAAGTATTTTCCTGGAGATTAATAGAGCATAAGGCACAATGAGACTAATATAAAATGTTTAATTATGCATAGTGAAATCATTTCATGAATTATTTAAAGTATTACTGTTAGAATTTACCTGCATTATGTAAGAAACCAAAACAGCAAGTAAGATAGTAGATGCAGTTGGAAAAAGACAGAAGACTTAATTTATTTACAATAAAATCTTCAGTTGAGCCTAAATTAATCCTATTAAAAGGGTGACCCATTTAACACAAGCAATCATATCTGAAATTTGTTTCTAGCTAGAAATGTTTCTAAACCATTTTAAATGTATCTAAGGTATTGGCATTTACTACCTCCTTAGGTAATAAGTTGCACAATTGAATTGCTCTTACAGTAAAAAGTTGTTTACATTGCTGGAAATTAAATCTCCTTTCCTTAAGCTTTAATTTGTAGCCTCTTGTCACAAGCAATTTTCTTAAAATAAAGAGAGCTTCCTGCCATCTCTGTATATGTGCCTCAAATATATTTATATACTGTAAATAATCATATCACCTTTCAGCACCTTTTTTTCTAAAGAAAACAGACCCAGTTTGGCTAACCTCTCCTCACAGCTTAAATTCTCTATTCCCCTTATTAATTTTGTGGCCCTTTACTGATTTTTTTCTAAGACTGCAATGTCTTTTTTAGAGATTGGTCCCCAGAACTGCACTCTATGCTGTGAATCATAAAATATGCAATAATACATTTTTATGACCAGGAATATGCTGAACGTAACAAAATCAATCGTTTCAAGACATGCTTGTTTGCAAAAATCTGTGATTTCCTCTAGGGTCTGCTGCTATGTTTTGAGCAATTGGGCTTTTTTTTTTATAAAACAGTGGAAGCTGCTTCAGAGTTCTTGCAGTATAGGCTTGTTGATGCTTGCTGGAAGTTAAGATGTGTCGGCCATTTGAGCTGGTGGAGTTAAAACACCCAAAACTTGAACATCCGGGGTTATTGGCAGACCCTGTGACTTGTGTGATAGGTCATGCAAGAGCAGAGTGGGAAGATGCACAAGGATTTCCTTGTACAATGTTAAATGCAGGCTGAAGAAATACAGCATCTGCTGCCCATTTGCAGAGATCATAGGTGGACAGGTTCTCTTGTTGGGAACTTAGGACCCAATGATCAAAACTCTCTGGCATTTAGAGAAAGCATGCAAAAGCTTTGGTATTTTTATAGACCTTATATTGTAATGTAGGAGTCTCTCCATCATATGAAGAACCCTACATAGTGAGATAAACAGCTCTCAAGCTACAATTTAATTTCTAACATTCTTTGAGTGACCTCACTGTACTGGAATAACTTCTTAAATAATCTTGAATATGTAGAGAGTGTTTAGATCATTAGACCCCTAGTGTGTTTGTTATTTCATAAATAGGCCATTCTAATATTTTAAATCTTTACAAGTGCTGGCTGGTGAAGCTCTGCATTTACACACTGGATATTACCATTTTGGAGCTCATATATTCCTGATCCCTGTGAAAGCTTATAACAGAAATTTCAGCTAGGTATAAATGCTCATTGTCTTTCCTTGTTTAGAAGGATCATCTGAGCCTCAACATAAATTTTATAGTAATTTCAGTTCTCTTCTATACATCTGACAGGCTATGGTGTTCTCTACTTCCTTCTAGTTGGTCAACTGTTTCTCACTTCTTAACTACCCCAGAGTGTAAGGAAGCCCACATGTGGCAAATATAAACCACTAGTATAAGCTTCACAATTTACTTCTGTGTAAATTGTTAGTGTTCTGTGTGCTCTTTGAAATGGTTATCATAGATCAAATTTTATCAAGGAATTCACAGAAGTGCATGAACAAATATGACTCATGTAAATAGAATCCATCACAAATTGAAATATCTTTGAAATTGCTGAAATTCATTAGAAAATACAGCAGCAATTTTCTCATCAGCTATAATGAAAAAACTATCATGCTTTAGTGAATATAAAAGAAAAAAATTGACATTTTTGTGTAGTTAAGCAATCATACCCCATATGTAATGTTTTTCAGTATAGCTTTCTATAAAGATTGTCTAGAGAATCTTGTAGAGTTACAGAAATGTCATGTTTATAGCTTAGTAGAACAGTTTTTTATGACTAACCCTTGTTATGGACCTTTTTTTGATGCATTTTGGTCTGATGTGGCACATAGGATGTCTGTAGAATCTTCTGTAGTTGAAAGAATGTCATGTATACAGATACACAAATTGTTGTGTACCCAGAAAGGATATTTCTTTTTACTTATATAATATTGTGTATTGGTTATATATTTTTATAGATACAAATATTGGCATGTATTTATCAAGCCGTCAACTTCAAATACGCTGGAATTCCGCAGCATATTTGTGATGAGCCTGATTCGCCTTAATTATCAAACCCTACAAACCAGCAAAAGTAGAATTTAGTGACGTAACATACGATCCGCCGGACTCAGTCCGACACAGATCAATGCTTACGTCACTACAGATGTTCCGAACGCAAGTTTGGCACAATCTGACTAACTTTTGGAAGTTATCAAATATCTGCCAGGTACGCTCGGCACTATTCCAGCCCAGCGTACCTGGTTTTCAATCTGCCGCCCTGGAGGCGGCGGATGCTATAGGAATCGATGGGAGTCGGAAAGCAGCAAGAGCTTATGTTCGCTGCTGCCCGATATCCCATTGATTCCTATGGGAATGTGTACACCTAACACCCTAACATGTACCCCGAGTCTAAACATCCCTAATCTGCCTCCCCTACACCGCTGCCACCTACATTATATTTATTAACCCCTAATCTGCCATCCTGACACCACCTCCACCTAAATAAAACTTATTAATCCCTATCCCACCACTCCCGGACCCCGCCGCAACTAAATAAACATATTAACCCCTAAACCGCTGCTCCCGGAGCCCACTGCCACCTACATTATACTTATTAACCCCTAATCTTCCGCCCCCTACACCGCCGCCATCTACATTATATTTATTAACCCCTAATCTGCCCCCCCTACACCGCCACCACTATATTAAATGTATTAACTCCTAAACCTAAGTCTAACCCTATCACCCCCTAACTTAAATATAATTTAAATATATCTAAATAAATATTACTATCATTAAATAAATTATTACTATTTAAAACTAAATACTTACCTATAAAATAAACCCGAAGATAGCTACAATATAACCAATAATTACATTGTAGCTAGCTTAGGGTTTATTTTTATTTTACAGTCAAGTCTGTATTTATTTTAACTAGGTACAATAGTTTTTAAATAGTTATTAACTATTTAATAGCTACCTAGTTAAAATAAATACAAATATATCTGTAAAATAAAACCTAATCTAAGTTACAATTACACCTAACACTAAACTATAATTAAATAAATTCCCTAAACTAAATACAATTAAATACAATTAAAATAAAATATCTAAAGTACAAAAAACCCCCACTAAATTACAGAAAATAATAAAATAATTACAAGTTTTTTTAAACTAATTACACCTAATCTAATTCCGCTAATAAAATAAAAAAGCCCCCCAAAATAATAAAATTACAAATAGCCCTTAAAAGGGCCTTTTGCGGGGCATTGCCCCAAAGTAATCAACTCTTTTACCTGTAAAAAAAAGTACAATACTCCCCCAACATTAAAACCCACCACCCACACACCCAACCCTACTCTAAAACCCACCCAATACCCCCTTAATAAAACTTAACATTAACCCCTTGAAGATCACCCTACCTTGAGAAGTCTTCACCCAACCGGGCCGAAGTCCTCAACGAAGCCGGGCAAAGTGGTCCACCAGACGGGCAGAAGTCTTCATCCAAGCCAGGAAGAAGAGGTCCTCCAGATGGGCAGAAGTCTTCATCCAGACGGCATCTTCTGTCTTCATCCATCTGGCACAGAGCAGCTCCATCTTCAAGACATCCGACGCGGAGCATCCTCTTCAAACGACGTCCAACTTAAGAATGAAGGTTCCTTTAAATGACGTC